>NC_092204.1:57570497-57683704 GCF_043381705.1 Parasteatoda tepidariorum
TATATGCCTAAACATAAATTTAGTATAAATTTAGTAGTTTCGTAAAAAAAACCCCAGCAACTTTTAACTTTTAAAGTCTTTTTAAAAATACTAATATAATAAAATTTACTAAGTAATTTATGCAAATGGGCGGTATTAAATAATAAATTTATTTGGGTGTATAAGTTTCTTTAAATAAAGAACAATATCCTTATAAGTTTGAAGAATTGAATAAAATGCTATGTCCATTTTGTTAAGCATGAATTTCAAATTGTGTTCATTTTCATGATCTTGAATTTTGAGCTATGTCCATTTGGTAAACAGGCATTCCAATCTATGTCCATTTTCATAAACACACACTTCGAACTGTGTCCCTTTTTGTAAGCACGCATTTTGAGCTGTGCCCATTTTCTTAAACATACATTTTGAGCTGTGTTTAGATTTAAAAACCTTCAAAGGAAACACTAAATTTTACAAAGTTTTTTATGCTTATAGTCCAGTTAAATTTTTTTTAATTCTGGAATTTACTTAAACAATTTACGACACGTAAATTACAAATGAAGTTTCCTTCACTCGTTATGGTATTATTAAAGTATTTTCTTTTGTAGTTTTGATTAATTAAATGACAAAGTATACACTCAAAGTATTACTCTCTTAATAGACAAAGTATATCGATCCAAACATACTCGCTAGTTTTTCCCATGTCTATTTCTTGTTAAGCAAATATTTAAATCCCAGAATAAAAAATAAATCTATTAATTAAGTATCATTGTTGTTGAATAATAATATCATAAATAATTAAGTACCAGAATAAAATTAAATGTTAAAAAATAGACTAATGAATAACGTTATTAGTGATTTATCTTGCTTTCAAACTCTACTCAAAGTTCTGAAGTTATCTTTTTAACAAAGAGATTGTTCAAAGCTATCTACTTTGAAACAAATTTTGCATGATTGATTTCAAAAGTTTTACGTAAAAGTATTTGAAAAAGGATCTTTGTCGTTAGTGGTTAATTACAATCATTTTACATTATTTATCAAATGCTTTTGATGTTTGAATGAGTGCAAATAGTCGCGAAGGAATGAGTTTCAATTTTTTTCAAGATTCATTTACAAATACAGTATAAAGTACTAATTTAAGCAAATTTGTTTAGCAGAAAAAAGTAACTTTTAAGTAATATCGCTAGAGTGTTTGTTTTGTCTTCCGTATTCTTATTTTATGCTTTAAAAATAGAGACGTATCGTGTTTCTCGAGAATAATATGGTCGAGTAGCACACAGGGAGATCTTAATCTTTGAACGTGACTTCAAAAATAGATTTCTTTTCTGAACTTTCTTAAAAATTGACTGTAAGAAAGAATCTATGTTATAATAAACTTATTTCATTACATAACCTTTAAATTATAATGTGTATAATTTAAGAGCAAAAACGGTAAACTGTAAAAAATTCGGGATCAAATTATGGTACCGACACTTTGGTTGCGTCATCTGTGACGTCCAATTCCCCGTAAAATATTGTATCGTAATTTTCACAATAAATTGTAAGTTTAATTAGAGTGATTCAGTAATTTTACGCTAATTATTACTGCAAAAATTACACTATATCAGATTTTTTTGTTCTATAAAATGTTCCGGTGAAAATGGATTTTACGGTAAAAAACAATGGTGCCCGCATTCTTTTTATCGTAATTTGATCTCGAACTTTTTAGAGTGCAGATCATGTTAAATCGTGGGTGATATTTTTGTTAGTTTTAGAAAAATTTGATTTAGAAAAAACAAAACAATAAATAGTTAAATTATGCATTACAAGAAGGCAATATTAAAAAAAAAATTGTGATCTTCTTATTACCATCACTGGTTACCCAATGGTCAAATGCTTTTTTTTCCTGGATTGACTCCGATAAACGCAACAGCATTTCAAATCATGGTTTGCTAAAACTGTCTCAATTGATGTTTGTCCTCTTGTCGTCGGATTGATTTTCAAATCCTGCCTATATACGTGTTTTAACACGTTACAAAATACTTTTCCTTCTTCATTATTCATATTTTCATTAAAATCCCAGTCAATCAGTAACTATAAATTAATAATAAAAATTAATATAAAAATACTTTAAATTATTATGATGTAAATACATTAATGATGCCTGCTGGTGAAAATAAAAAGAAGAACTGTAACCTTTGGGACAGTGTCAATCAGTTTGGGAATCTCTTCATTTGTGATATTCACCTAAATTAGTATTGAAAACGATCCAGTTTGAACTGTAGGTTAGAATTTCTGATTCTTAATTAAAGCAATAAAAAAAAATCGTTCAAATGATTAAATTCTACTTTATTCCCAAATCAAAAAGTATTTATGCGATCTCTCTGGTCCCATATCTCAAAAATAAATTCACCAACTTAATACATAGCAAAATTAAAAGTGAGAAAAAGAATTCTGAAAATTTTATCAAACAGCAGCGGTCACCATAGCAAGCAATGTATGCAATGAATGCAACCAAACAGTAACGCATGCAATGACGACGCATGCGTACTTTTTATAATTATTCTTGAACGCAATTGAAAAGTGTGATGACGTCCAAATAAGGTGCGCACACCATCAATCCCAAAACAACACCTATTTTGCCAATGGGTGAAAAAAAAAACCCAGCTCTTGTAGTAAGTTAAAAGATTTCACTAAACAACCTTTTTAATATTTTTCTTCCTCATTTAAAAGCTTGGCAAATTAACTTATTATATATTATTACAGCAGCCACATTATAATTATATGTTATTAAATACCTTTTTTCAGAAATATAATTTTCAAGACGTTTAACATGTTTTTATGCAAACTTTCCTAATTAAATGAAAATACAAGCATAAAAACTCTAAAATTTAAAAAAAGTTTATTTTTAAATGTAAGAGACTATTTCAATTTTTGAAAAGTTTGTATTTATCTTTAAGTAACATTTACATGCATAGCCGTTAAAAAAATCACCAAAAAATTTCTTTTACTGCTTTTAATCTTCACTTAGAAAATACGTTTTAACGAAAAATACTGCGCAAGTGAAAAAAAGTATGCAACGTATTTTGAAAAACCATTTAAACTAAAAAGCTTGCCATTATCATTTAACTTGCCTTTCACAGGCAAACTATCAAAATGCGAAAAAAGTTCGAAGCATCGATCAGGAATGCAAAACAGAATATATACAGTTTCGAGATCTAAGAATGGCATTTTAATATACTCATGAGACTAAAAGTGCGTTTTTGTTTGAGTATTTGAAAAATGTTTCAACATAAAAAGCGAAGTTTTTATTTAACTTTAAAAAACAACTCATTTAATCAGCTACTTAGAGAGAAGAGTTAGTTTCTTCCAAGTAAAGCCATTCTAAGTGATCAATCCACGCTTACAGTTTATACAGCTTTATAAAAGGGACTTTTTTAAGGGACGCATTTCTTCTGAAAAATATTTACAGCAATGAATAGTATGAATATGTTCAAAAGCTAGAAACTGAAATAAAGACAAATTTTTTGTATGACGAATTTTGACAAATGAGTTTCAATATTAAGAGATATGATGTTATTCACAATATAATGATAATCTAATATTACTGACAAAGTTTGAAACCCGCATTGTTGTTTCATACTTTTAATTTATATGATAATGTTTTATTTGTAATAGTTAAAATTAGGTTTCTGGTGCAGAAGTTCCAATTTTATTATATTATGTGTTTATTACAAGATTAACCAGTATTTCAACCCAACAGTGGTGTGTGGACCATTTTCCGGCATATACATTAGGTAGTATTTATCTTAATGTTTAAGATAAAGTGCAATCCCTAATATTACCAGTACTGATGTTTTTCTTTATCAGAAATTATTAAAAATACCCGAAAAGCTTGAGTTAGTAAAATTTGGAACTCATAAAAATATTTATTGAATAAAGAATTATTTTCAGTCACAACTTAGTAATACTAAAAGGAAGAAAATTGAAAAAATAATACACTCTTTCTCATATCCTTTAAATGGTACAATCGTGATTTGTCCATAAAGCATATGTCCTTGTACAGTAAAAAAATTCCGGATCAAGTTTTGGTATAAATCCGTAAAATCCATTTTTACCGTAAAATATTATGCCGTAGTTTTGAAAGTAATATTTATTTAATTAGATTGGTTTCGCAATTTTACAATATTATTACTGTAAAAATTATGGTACATCAGATTTTCTTTGTTCAGTAACATATTCCGGTTAAAATGGATCATCATTGGACCATTTACAGTGGAAATTAAGATTTTATGTTTCCATCCTTAATCCTAATAGACAACAAGTTAAAGCTTAAAATATTCCATATCCTAATTAACATACCTATGTTTTATTATTAGATATATGAGTATGAATTTCTGGTGTATTTAGATTTATGAAAAATTAAAAAAATTTCGGAAAGGAAACACATAAAAAATTACTTTTCAAAAGGTTACGTATTATACCCGTTTGTGACCTTTTGCATGGCATGAACTGTATTTTTATTATTGCCTTCCATAACTGAGAGGAGTTCGAGTTTTAAAAATATAATTGAAGAGTTAAAAAAGAAAGTTTTGTTTGAATTATTTGCTTTTTAATTATTTATAACTAAACAACTTTTTATGAAATGCTAGAAAAGCAAAGCTTTATGATAACAGCATTTAGTTTATTAAATTTCCCTTAAAAGAAATGTTAAGAGTTTGAGTAAATTTTTGCGCACTAAAAACTTCAGAAAATCATTATTAAAGGAAAACAATTTAAATAATATTTAATTTAAACATTTCATGAGTGCTAATGCTTTAGTTCTACAAATATATTAACAATTTTATTTGTAAATGAGAACAATACAATCCTCGTAAAATGAGTTTCATCAAATTAAAAATAAGTATTCTTTCTATTTTCACCCTCGCTTCAGTTTTGATTGTTTTTACTTACAATGGTTACTATTCCTAAGGAATTTAAAGTTAAATTGATTTCTTTTTATGGTTGTTTAGCTTATGCATCATTGCGAGTCTCTTTGGATAGCTTTCGGAAAAAGAAACGCTTCATAGAAACTTTAATTAAAATCAAAAACTGTTATAAAAGAGTGAAAAACTGAACAAAGCTTTAAATTAAAGTACATTTAATTGAAACATCATTTTAAAGCAAGAGAAATTTAATTTCAGAAAGAACGCATATTATTATACGATAATAATTAAAATTGATTAACAAAATTTATAGTATGCAATTTAAATCAACAAACATCATAACTCTTAATGTTGTCGTGCTGTTATAGCAATTTTATTTGAAAATGACAATGATGCAAACATGTCAAAAGAATTGCATCTCATTTAGAGATAACTCTATTCGTATTATTCTCACCCCCGTCTAAATGTTTACTTCTTATACTCAAGTGTTTCTAAGGAAGCAAATTTATTGATTTCTGTTTGAAGTTGTTTAGGTTATGCATGATCCAGAGTCCCTTTGGATATTTTTATTTTCAAAAAAGTTTACTATTACTACAAATATACGGATAACATCACGCCCATGGCTTCTCCGCGAAAATTCCAAAACATGTTACCAGCTTTAAAAATGTTTCTTTTCAAATGCAAATGAAGTGTGTTCCGACTTGCGCCATTTGCGAAACGTGCTGCGTTGGAAAGTGCTAAATCCTCGGGAGATGTCATTAGGTCCTTATTGCATCAAGATTCTCATAAGCGTGATGGTGTAAGGCTTCAGCTTACTCACGACAGAATTTCTGAATTTTTATTCAATGGAAATTTACTTCTGATTTTTAAAAGCATAGGGAGAAAGATGAGTAGGATGGGATATCTGTACTTGTTTGTACCCATGTCATAAATCATTGTACTCAGTTTTGTTTTTTGATACGAAAGCAAAGGAATGCGTGAGGGCACTTTATTTATAAAATGTTCAACGAAGACAATTTTTTCCAGCTTGTGAAGTGGAAAATAATTTCTGATTTTTTATAACATGTTATGAAGAGTATTGTTTTGAAGATAAAACAATATATTTCAATTAAGTATGTGACTTTATGTTTAATTTTATGTTTATGTTATAATTATGTTATTATTATGTTTAATTTATTTATAATTATTTTTGCTGATTTATTTTACTTTCAATTGGCTATAATATTTTAAGAGTACGAGAACCTTGATTGCAGTATGTTTAGATGACTTTTGTGAAATTATAGTTACTGCGGTTTTAACATAGCACTTATAGCAAAAATGCCCCTTTTTCCATTATTTTCGAATATTTTTTCACTTTGAAATCATTATATTTTAGGATACATATAGAAAATAAAGAGTTATACCTTATTTTTTTTCGACTGTCAAAATATAGAAGGTAGTCACAACCTGGGAAATGTAGTGCTATTGGTTTCAGCACCTTCATTCTAGTTTCAACTTTTATGTATTTTTCGTACACTTACAAGTACAAAATTTTATTTATTTTTAAACTAAATTACATAAAAAATGTATTCGATTTCAGCCAAAGAGTTTATGAGAAGTTAAAATGTAAAATTTTACTGTTTAAAAAGTGTTCACCTGATTTCTTTCAAGTTCCTGATATGCAATTATGGGGCTCTTTTTATCCAAGTTAAAATTTTTGATTGCTTTCCATTGATAGATCAACATAATCTTGATGGTAACCATCAATAATTCCATCATGAGCCATTATATTTTTGATGGGAACCAATATAAGTAACCATCACCCCAATGTAGGAATTCGGACTGATTAACGATGATTCAACATAAGAATAGCTTGTTTTGATAGTTTTTTCATGTTGAACCATCAGAAATTTCCATCATATCAAATGTTAAAAATCAAATGTTGGAACGATCATGAGCAACCATCATCCCAATGTAGGTATTTGGACTGATTTATGATGGTCCAACACAAAAAAAATCAAAATTGTTTTGATGGTATATTCTGAGAACCAACAAGAATTCCCATTAAACCATCATGGAAATGTGTAGTTGGAATCATCATGAATCATCACGGATCATCATGGATTGTTGGTCCATGAGAATCAAACTTCTCTAGATGGTTAACCATTATAGTACTAAAGTAGCATTTTCCATCATGGAATGATAGAAGTTAGTTGGCATATCAAAAACCATGAACGCATAATTGAGAGTGTTGGATAATGGTGAACATCAAATGATGTTAGACTGTCTTGAATCCCATTGAAACCAACATAAACCATCAAAATGTTTTGATGAGACCATCAAGAGTTTTGACTTGGATACTAAACTATTTGGATCATGATTGACCGTACGATGAAAACCGTAAGTGTGGAAGAAATTTTTTTTCTCAGAAAATACCTTTCTTTGTCTTATTTCGTAGCTAACTGGTTTCACCTGCATTAAGTAGTTAGTATTTGAGGTGGGCTTCTTGAATCATTAGCATTTTGTTTTAGTAGATAAAAGAAAGTCGCTCATTGGTTAAAGCACTGGCTTGCCATTGTGAAGAACTGGGATTCGATCCCTATTTTCGGCGCTTGGAGCCTATCCTGCTTCACATTGATGGGTACCAGCTTGTAAGGGAAATGAAGCGCAATGTTAATTATATTGCCATAATAATGCCGTTGGTCATAAAATTATGAAGCGTTATTCTCCTTGACCCCCCCCCCGATTTATTTGTCCCCAACGGATTGGCATTTTTGGAACGGTTGGCATGTTTAGGTGAAAGCATGATTAATAGTTCCTCCATGGTGCTTTTTCTTGCTTACAATACGCTTAAAATAATTTTTGTATCTTTAGAACTTTGAATTTTCTAGCGTAAATATCTTATGAAATATTGATGTTTGTTCAGATATAAATGTTTGTAGAGTATCTAATTATAAAAAAAAACGTGTTTCATTACATGCACAAAACAGTCTACTTCTATCGGATGTTAAGTTTTTAATGTTTCTAACTTTCGTGCCTTGAAAACTTAAAATAAATTCAAAAGACAAAAAAACTTTTGTGATACGCATTGAGACTTTAGCATAGAAGCCCTCCATGGTTAGTTTGATGGCAAGAGGACTTTAGCACATCATCAATCCACCACTGAGAAATTTAATGGCAGTGTTTAATTTAATAAATTCATGAAAACTATTTATTTTGTAATACAATTTTTAAAACTTGTTCCAACAAGAATGTATTTAAATTGTTAGGAACATTATGGTATTCTCATTTAATTATAATTCATAATTCACAAATTTTTACAGTATTTGTTTCAGATCCTTCTTCAAATTTTCGAATAAAAAATGGTTCTTTAATGAAATTTTTTTATAGTGATATAAAATAAATGAAATTTTATTTTAACAGTTTAAATTCATCTTTTGTTTATAAAGTTATTTCATTGTAACAATTACATTTTAGTTTCCAAGTAGCATATTGATATAATATTAAAAAGTATAAATTGGTAAAAGAGAAATAAATATTTTGTTTGTTGTAAAATTTTATGTATATCCTCGAATGACAGAAATTTAAATCATATCAAATTATATCTGACATTTTACGTCAACAAGCGTTTTAACAAACACAGAGAATAAAATATAAAACAACTAATTTGACGATAACATTTTTCCTGACATCCTTTGCCCTTGGGCGAAAGCTTTAAAAGTCTGGTATTTTTCTTTGAAAAGAAAATGAAGAAATGCCTTCTTTAATTCCAAGCTTTATTTGCTCATTTATTTTGCAAGCAAAAGTAAACCACTTTAATTTTACTTTACTTTTCTGGTATTTCAGTGGTTTTAGAATAAAAATATCTTTTCAAAAGGTTTTAAATTAACTACAGTAAGAGTATATATTAGAAATAGTTTATAAAATATGATATTCAATTTAATCTTAAACAAAGTTTTATTTATAAAGAAAGCCACTGTGGTTAACAATAACTTGAGTCTCATAATTTCCTTTAACGTTACCCGATAATTGTGAGACAACTATTTTTAGAAAAGAAATATATCGGAAAAACTTATTTCACATTATTAAACATTTTTTCAACTTTAGCTTAGAGTTAAGAAAATCTATAATTTGATTTGTATAACTATTTTGAGGAAGTTATTAATTTTAAAAGAAAACAGTTTTTATTAAAATGCCAAAGCATCCTTCTACATTTTATGTATATAACAGTCTTAAGCTATTAAATAAATTAAAGTTTGCAATCGATAGCCTTTTATGTTAACCTGTTATTTTCAATGTAAAATATCGCGAAAAATTATATTAATTTAAGTGTTCGATATTCTGAATGGCTCGCAGGGAAATGAAAAGGTATGTATTTTTATAATTTTAAATAGAATCACTATAAAAAAGGCTTTCCCAAGATTGAGAAAAACTTGTCAAAGTAGCTCCAAAACAAATTTAGTCGAATTAGAAAATCTGATGCACTCATTATTGAGTATAGTAATATGCTTAAAACTGAATCCGTTCTGATTCCGTTGTAACTTAACATGGCTGCAAGTTTGGGGAGTGTTGTTTTAATGCATGATTCTTGTTTTTTTTTACCACTTGACTGGTCGATTGGCTTTTTGACTTGCTTTTTTTTGTGTATATTTTGATCAATTAAAAACTCTGGAGTAATATTGTTTCGAATTCAGTGTTGATTAACCGTAAGGTTTTGAGAACAAAAAGTTATTATCAAATCAAACGTACATAACATATATGAGAAGTCCAAAACATTTGAATAAAGCACTGATATTAATGCTAAGAATATCATTCTGTTCGTTTGAAATTTCCTACATTGTTACGCAATACACTGTAAAAAATACCGATTCAAAGTACTGGTACTCAGTGTACAGGTACTTTTCATTGTAAAATTTCACTGAACGAAAAATCTGATACATCTTAATTTTTGCAGTAATATTTACTGCAAAACATTTTAATCACTGTAATAAATACTACACTCAAAATTACGGTATAAAACTTTTTGTAAAAATTTCATTTTACGGATGGCACAATCTGGGTGCCAGTACTTTTTATCGTAATTTGATCTGGAATGCTTTACAGTGTAGTTATCGAAAGTTACCTTATTCGATTGCCAAACTTTTTTAAAACTCGACGATGCTTTGTAGCTTTGTAATTTATCGTACTGCCTTCGAAATCCCGCAGTTTACCGTCAAGTAACTTTGCAAGCTGCCTCATATAGTAACACATACTCACTTTACTTACACTATGATACAAATGTTATTATTTTCGAAAGTTTTACGGGCTCTAGAGAGCTCCAGAAAAATCATTCTAAAAAGAGGAATCGTTACAGCCTCAGATTGAATGAGCGCGAGTACCTTACACCATTCGAGAATTATTTCTCTCTAATTATAGGCTACAAATGCGAGCGATAGATTGTTAATAAACAAGCAGGAGCCACAAGTGTCTTATGAAGAATCAATAAAGAGTTTAAAACAATAATGTATTGCTTAAGAATAAAAGAAAAAAACTTTTTTCAGTACAATTTATTTCCTTTAAGCTTATCCTTTCTACCTTGATACAAAATAATGCCATAAAAAGGCATTTTTCTCTGGGTAAGAAATCTACTATGACTGACATGTAGGAAATTGAAGAAAATAAATATTTATAAAATAGTGACACCTATTTATAGTTTCTGAGATGAAAGTAATGGGCAGTCTTAAACAAATGTTGTAACTTATGTGACTGAACATAGATCTTTTGGTAGCGCTTCAATTGTTGGAACGAGTCCAGAAAATCAGTTAGAAAGTATAAGAATCGGGCTAAACAATTTCACCGGGATTTTGTTTTGAATAATTAAAAGCGTGTGATATATTTTCCGAGATATTTTTCTAATTAAAGGTCTTATGCTACAGGGTTTCATTTTTTTTGACTTAGTATCAGTGTGATAGGAGAAAATAGTAAGTAGACTTTGCTACAAAAAGGGCTGTTAATAATACTTTTAATTATTTTATGTTTTGCATTAAAATGTTTAGATTTTAGTGTTGTGTTAAAGTATTCAAGTTGTTATGGAATACGCACGGAAAGGAAGCTGATAGTGACTGAACAATTAAATACGTACGTACTAAATAACAACGACATTTAATATATTTTGATGCTCTGAGAATTTGAAATTCAAATAATACGCAAGGAAAATAGGCGAATGGTTAAAAAATTCCTTAATATTTTTTTAACAAGGGAACTCGAAATAAATCTCACCAGTTGGGCTGAATTTTTTAATTTGTTTATTTATTGAAAAGTAAGCATAAAGGCATTTGTTTAACATATTGCAATAAATTTTAATTTCTCATTACGTACCAAATGTAAGTGGTAAGATGCAAACATTAGTATGATATTGTTTATAGTTGAGATAAGCTTAAGTGATCTAAGAATTTGCTGATTTAAGAAAACGAATAGGGTTAAGTGCTTTTTACTTGGTAAGTTCAGTATATTTTTATATTTGAGAGTATCAATATTTATTTTATAATTTTAACAATCATATGTATTACTTTTTCAATAAATTAAGACATGAAAGGTTGCTGTAGGAGTACTGTTGAAATACCAGTCCTTTTTGGTTCTTTACCAGCATATTGAGTATATAGGAATAATAGGCTGCTACGTTTTATTTCTGGTGAACGATCTAAGTGATCCGGGTCTCGAAGTGATCCGAAATGAACAGCAAAGGCTAATCCGATGAGTGGTAAGTGATATCGGTAGGGGGATGGCCGAACCCTGGTAAAATTATAAATTATCCAAAAACTACAGTTTTCGCCCGTCATACCTCTCCGAATTCTATTCATACTGTAGACAAAGAGCTGCTGGATAGAAATGATTACTTTAATTTTAGTCTTTTTTGTTCACCCAGAAACTTTAATATTTGTATTTTAGAAAGCTGAAATCAAAAAAAAATTAAATAGATGAAATTAGAATAAAACTTCGATTCTGTTCTTAGTAGTTAATTCAAGTTTTCTGCACAAATCTATAATTAACAAGCCTATTTTTAATATGAAAATTTATTTGTTAAATTAGAACTCAAATGAGAAATTGCTTGAAATGAATTTTTTGAAGCATTTTATACTTGGTTCTTCCAGATGGATTCGTTATTGTGCGTTTCGAAAAATTGCAGTGATTTTTTTAAAAACTTTTTCTTAATTTACATATTAATAACTTATATCCAGAATTATATCCAAAGTAATTACAAATAAAGTGAATATCTGACTATATTTTATTCATATATATGAAACTTTGGGTCCTACTTTGTCTAATCTGAGGCTTCGAAATTCAAATAATTTACAAAGAAAATACATAGATAGGGAAAATGTTAGTAAATACTAAAATAAAAATAATTCCACACACATAGATAACTGGAGTAAATGTATACTACAATAACAAAAATCAACACATTAGATAAGAATTCTCTTAAATGAAACGTCAATTTATTAATCTTTGTGTGATGACAACAATTTGTGCGTGCAAAGTTTTGGAAACTCCAGTCTTTTGGATGAAGTAATTTTGCAGGTAATATGTCAATCATTTGATGTTGATCTGTTCCAGGAACGCATAGTATTGTTTTGCTCTTAAGACTGCAAGTTGAACATGATATCGGATATCGTAACGACACTTTCTGCTGGTGTGTTCCGAAATAGATTTTAAATTATCTAGGAGGATAATAACACAAAATATTGTCATTTGTATAGGAATCCTTATTTTTGTATTTGGTCTAGCGCAGGAATCAAGTAGTGGGCTGTAATCGAGAGCTTAATTGATTAGCATCAACAATTCATCACTTAGAGTGCTTGAAGGAGATGATATAATAACATTCTATATTACTTAGAAAATGAGATCTAGAAATATTCAAGCAAAGGTGTATCAATGTAACCCTCCTTGACTGAATTTTTTGGGAGGAAGTAAAATAATTATTTCAATATTTGGAGTTGTATTTCTTTAATGCAAATTAAAACAGTAAAGCGTATCTAACACTTCTAATCATAAATATTAATTAATAATATTATCATAATTTTATTATAAATATTAATCCTGGACTGCTTGGGTTTTTCAGGGAAGACTTGTACGCTTTTCCCCTTTTGGCTCTCGATTTTCTAAGGGTTAAATCAGACAGTAAGGGGATAAGCCACAACAACAACATCATGAATATTAATTTACACTTACTTAAATTTTTAGAAATTTTAAGAAACTAGAAATTTTTCAAAAAAGCAAAAACTGGACATTATGGACGTAACACCCAGTTTTTACTTTTTAAAAAAGATTTCTACATTTACTTCAATTTTTAGAAACCTAAGAAATCTTTAAAATGTAAAAAAGTAAAAGCTGGGTGTTGCGGATGAACCACAATATGTCACGTCCGTAACACACAGTTTTAAATCGCTATGCATTTTTTAGAACTATAGAAGTTACTAAAAATTTGAATTGAGTAAGATTTATTTTAACGAAAGATATTAGAACTGTTCGATTCTTTTAAACAGTAACATCCTTTTAACTATGTTCCTAACTGGTGTATTTCCTCTTTCAAAATTAAAAATTTCGTAGATTTATCATATTTATGTTTGGCTCCTCTATTCTCTGTATAATGGAATATCCCTTTTTTTTAGATTAGATTGAAAAAAACTAATGGAATTTATTTTAGCAGGGCAGACATTATAGCTGTAGCTTACACAGCAGTTTTATCTATTTTTTTCATAAAAACACAAGTTATGATTTTTTAAAAGTTACTCGAACGAACATCGAAAATGCCTTTAGTTATTTTGGGGATATTAAATTAGAATAAATTTTTATCTATAGAAATGTTAAAGTTGTTTCATTTTTGTATATTGTGTATTTTCGTTAGGCGTATTTTCAGAAAAAAATATTATTCGGCTGCAACTAATAAATAACTTAATTTTAGCAGATTTAATATAAAAAGAAACTTCCCATCATAATTGTATTATGCAGATAACATGCGAAAAACAATGAAATATTGCTAAAATTATTTTTAGGAAAATATCGAGCAAAATTCAATAAATTCATTCTTAACCTTTGTTTATTATAAGCAACTTTTCAAAGCCAAACAGTTTAGAAAAATCTAAGTTTCAGCGCTATATATTTTTTCGGCATTATTTTGAAAATGCGTCGAAATAAATCTTTATAAGAGTTCTTATATATTTTCTTAATATAAATAAATAATCCATAATAAATTCTTACCCATTACATTTAATATAGTGAATAGAGTTTTTTTCTACTTCTCTTCATAAAAGTATAAATTTGAATAAGAAAATGAAACAAAGCTTACCATGGAAGAGAATTTAAATTTATTCTTATGCCTTTTTTTCTCGTAGTTTCAGAAAGAAGCAAACATTTATATCTTGTAATAGAGCATTGCAAGGAAATTAAAAGTAAAATCCTCATTTACTTATTTTTAGAGAAATTTACAGTTAAGGCTATGCAAAACAATAATTAAATTTAAAATCGCTTGCACTTGAGTTTTCATTTCAATAACTACTTTAGCTAAATATTGTTTTAATTCAACTGAAAGGTTTTATTCGTAAAATTCGTCCCCGTAAAAGAAGGTTTAATTTGTCATAAATTGTTGTTTAAAAAATTAATAATGAGAAATAATTATTTGCAAAATATTGATTTTTATATAATCAAAAAAAAAAAATCGTTTTCTGTTTTTCAAAACTAGTCGCCTTCTTTTTCTTTAACACGATGCATGAAAAATTCTTTTTAGGTCGCTTTTTTTAATAATTTGTTTCTACGTAAATACGTATGCGTGAGTGAGCTTTTATTCGGAAGAGAAATTTTGTGAAAAGAATATCATTTTCGGATCATAATTTTTAAGAGAAACACAGAAAAACAAGAAAAAATGAAGGTAAACTATTATTTCCTTAATCAATTATTTTTATTAAAGTCAAATTTTTTTTTTTGAAATTAAATATATGTTTTTAAAATCAGTTGAGATGAAATGGTAAGAAAATTTATTTTGAAATGTTTGAATAGAATATGATCTGAGAAACATAGTTGCTTTTAATGAAATAAGGTGCAAAAATATTTTAAAGTAAAAGTCCTTAGATTTCGTTCCATTCGTTATTTTCAAATATATTCCTTTGATTTTTTTAATGACAAGCAAACAAGAATGAGTTAAATTGGCGTTCTTTAGTTCAAATTTCAACGCATAGCAGGGAGGCTGATATTTTTTCGTGTTTCACAAACTTTTCATAAAAAATCATGCATAAATTCCCACTACTTAATGATATTGGTTCAGAACGTAGAAAAATATTGCATATTGAAATTCCTCTGCAGTTGCATCCTCAAATTATAAAATAAGTGCTTTATTTATTAATAATTATTTTAATAATTATTTATATTATTTTAATTTATTAGCATTTAAAAATTTTACAATTTTAAAAAAATTACATGAGTTAAAATAAATAATAAAGTGCAAGTTTGTGAGAAATTATAAAAAAAATCTTTTTATACTTGAATCATAATTTTTGCAAAATGTGATATATTCAATATCATTGGTGTTATTTAAACAATTCGAATCTTATAAAAAAGCTATTTTTTAAAGATATTAAATATTTATTTTAACATAATGCTCATTTTAGAATTCTGTACAGTAATATAGATAAAAAAGATTAGTTTGAGCAGTATTCATTAATAACTGAATTTTTGTACACTCTTGTAAGTTCTTCTATTACTTACAAGTACTATTCATTGCCAAGTTATTACGGGTTTTTACAACATATGTCATAACTATTTTTAAGTTTTAAGTGAATAAGGTCACAATAAACTAAATATGACAAAATTATGTTTAATAAAACATACGCAACATGCTAGAACGTAATGAAACATACAAGCAAAAATACTAAATTTTTTTTTAATAAAAAAAACTTTTTTTACTGCCTGTTATATTTCAAATTTAAGTTAAAACCAAAAATAGCCGTAGAAAATGCACGAATACATCAAAATTAATGCTTTCTAGAAGTGATATAATAAAAGCGTTTTCAAAATTAGAATGTAATATAGAAAATACGACAGTAAGATAGTGCATACAAAATGATGTCTCAAATCAGAATTTTGAGCAAACTGTTGGAAGCTATTTATTAAGTATTTAGGTTAATATATTCTTGTTCACAAGGAGCTTAGATTTTTATTTAAATATATTAAGGTCACTTGCTGTTTCAGGTAATTGGAGGGCATCATTGGTCCCATTATTCTTCCTTTGGGAGACACCTCATGCATAAAATAAAATTTATTCTGGTAAGAACACGCTAATGAGAGATTAAACAGTTGGCATAAAACAAATAAATGAAAATTTTCTATTTCCTTAGCGTAGCAAACTTGAACTCTTATTTCTGAGCAGAGATATAAATCAGATAAAGTAATATCAATGTTTATAAATTAAATGTAACATTAATATGATAAAAGTTATTAAAATATCGCTTCTTATCAATTGCATTATTTTGAAATAAAAGAATAATAAAATAATAAAAAGTTAATAAAATAATAAATTGTTCTTAAAGTAAGAAATTTACTTGTAAGTGTTGGTGTATTACTTGAAAAAGAAGAATACTTAGCTAAGAATTAAAATTTAGTTTATTTCATATGCAATAATTTCAGTTAATAAGAATGTATATTGGTTATAGGAAATAAATAGAAAGTTACCATTCATTAAATTTTTCTCCTCCAAATTAAGCATTTTTTTCATAATGATAGCTGAAGAAAATATGTACCGAATGAAAACATTTGTAAAATATTTTTGACTTGCAAACTGGTGTAGTAAAAGTTAGTTCACTTGTACTGATTCGTGCAGCGGAATTTCAGGTTTTTGTAAAATTTCATGGATTTTTGCTGTGTTATAGGTAGTTTTAAGTTCTGCAATTTACAATTCTTTTAATTTTGCAGTGGAATTGATATCAAGCTGGCTATGAAGAAGTAGCAATGCATTGACGCTAAACACCTCTGGACAAATAAACTTTATGTGAAGGTTACAACCCAAATGATTCTGTATGATTTTCAAATGATTCCAATGAATTTTTAACATTTTAACCAGATGTATCAGAGATGTATTAGAGATATGAAAAACCTTTTATGTCTATATCAACACTACTTTTGCTTAAATAATAAGGCCGCTTTCGTCATGAAATAAAATAAGTACAAATAATACAAACAATGTGAAAGTGAGAAGAAGTAAAAGTTTTAAAACAACTATAAATAATATAATTTTAATTCGATTACACATTTTAATGATTCGTTAATTTTTTTGTTAGATACTTTAAATATTTTACACAGATATTATATGATTTTTTTAAATCTTTAAACTAGGCCTTTTGGTAATATCAACAAAATTCTTATTGCAAATGTCTGAAAAATTGCTTTATGGAATGAAAAATAGTCTAGCTTTAATTGATTTTTGATTAAAAACTTCTCGGTCAGAGGGTTAATTGCTTAAATTACAGATTGCTACTGTTTACCTTCCTTTAGAAGAAATTCTGACATAGATTGATCTTTTGGAAAAGCACATCCACAATAAGTATAGAAAAATGTTTAGCTAAGAGTGTCTTGTGAGGCAAGTTCTAATTTCTAATATGTGATGTGACTACTTGATTTATTGATACTTAGAGCTATTTTTTATGAAGCTTTCACTTTTTTTGTGCTAGAAGATTTTTTTACGCATTTTTGCATTGTACGGAAGAGCTATTTCTGCATAATGCAAAATTAATAAAATATACCAAGCTGGCTATGATACATTTTATTGATAGCAGCAAATGTTTCAGCACGTGAATCATGAGTGAAAAATTGATTGACAACGTTATAGTAGATAATTTGTATAACTGGATACTTAGTAGTGACATTAATTTCCCTTGAATTGTGTTCTTTTTTCACCCATTTACCTATTAACTCTTAAACTTGATATTTAATTTGACATTTTCCGGTCAATTTTGTTTAGTTCGTTATCTGATGCAAAGGGAGTCAGCAAATTCTGCTGGTTTTTAGACTTATTAAAAAAATTCGGCCAATCAATTTTTTAAAATCGTAGACTTTATAAAGAGCTTAAAATAAAGCCAATTTAAGCAAACTGTAATCAGATAATTTTCCAACTGGTTCCAAATAGCTTTTGTGCAAAAAAATGTGCATATGAATGCTTAAGATAATATAATTTTCGCGATTATCTTCACTCAAAATTAGTAAATTAGTTTTCTTGTATACTTTCCACTAATTACTGCTATTTTCTTTTTAAAAAATCTTTTAGCGAATTCAAATTAAGTTAAGGCTATTTAAGGTGTTGGTTTCGAATCAAACGGGATAAAATTTGATAGAGTTTGAGTGTTTAACATTATTGATTGTCCTTGTAATTAATTTAAATGTTAATAACTGTTTGATTAACCAGTTTAAAATTTTGTACAGAACGTGATATTACGCGAATAAGGCAACATATACTTTTTTGTAATGTTGCCCAAAAATTCAACCAGTAAATTATGGTTTTCGAAACAGTTATTCTAATTTTCAAAAGAACAAGGAAGGGTTTTTAAAAAAATATTTTTCCTGACTTTGGTTTTCTATTAATAAACCAGCATTTATTACGTTTTTTAAGAATATATTTTTTGTACTTTTCTGCTGAACATTTATTTGTGGTTGTTATATCACTAAAATAACTTATTTATTCATCCAAAAAAATGAAATAAAAATATTTTTAAAGTGAGACAAATTTTGTTTTTTTGTGTACAAGTTATTACGTCCCTCAAAAAATGTTTAAAATGTTTTTATTTCGAAGAAATCAAAGCAAAATTCGTTATCTTTTCTTATTTCCTTTAGTTTAAAAACTTTAAGAATTGTGAAAGGTCAGTTTTGTTTACCTTTCTAAAATGGAATTCTTTCTAGCGATCTGTCGCAATACCACTTTCAGTTTCGGAAAAGTCGTAGTTAGAAATAAGTAAAAAACGAAACAAAAACTAAACTTGATTCGTTTCTGCCACCTCTACCCGAGAGGCATGCGCTATGTAGGCGAATGATCGTTTTCATTCTTGAAGAACATCTCTTCGTCAATGCGCTTGCGCCGAAAGCTCATCTTCTCGTAGAATATCGGTCCGAAGGTTTAGTAAAGTTTTCGCCCGCGTTGTGTACAGCGTGATTTTCGAAGACATAGGGATGAAAGATAGTAACGAGTTTGCAAGGGCGGGAAATAACGTGTGATTCCAATGATAAAATCAAGAAGTTGATGTTGTGTTTTACTTTTCGGCATAACAGTCAAAACAAACGAGTTCAATGAAATTGTAAGTACTATTGACAAAATATTTTGAGTACTTACTTTTAACAGTCTTAGATAAATTTTATGCATTTAAACACCCTGAAAAATATTTAAAAGATAAATATTAGTTCTAACAGCGCTAGAACTACATTAGAAATTCTTATAAATACCTTCAGTGCTAATATAAAAAACTTGATAAAACTAAGAAGAGGTGAAATAAAGAAAAGTTTTAAAAACTTGACAAAGATGATTTCAGCCTGACCTTTACAGATAATTCAAGTTGCTAACTAAGTTTTTTTTCCTTTAAAAAATATTTTATAGAAAATACTGGCTATCAAACACTCCCATAGCTGAAATTGTTGCAGAATACCCAATACCAAAATGTTCGAAAATAATCTTTGATTCATGGAAATATGTTTATCGCAAGAAAAAGATTTGGTGTAAACTCATTTTGTAAAGGTGAAATTGTGAGAATATTTAAAAACATCTTTGGTTGGACAACATTTTAATAAAATTGTTTATAGCACGTATGACATATCTTGTACATTCCCTACTTTATTATTAATAACAAAGTTTAGTTTAAAATTTATTTCTGAAAATATCCTTTTACATCTGTGATACTAAATATTTGAGATTTATTTAAATATCAATCGTAATTATATATTAAATGAAAGATTTTAAGTTACCCTTTAAAAGGTTCTGTAAAAATAGTTAAACTAATGTATATGATTTATATTCTATACATCAAAGGATCACTTGAAAAATCTGCAAAATAATTTTTTCTTTAATTTGTGTATTTATAAAAGTACTATAGAAAAATAGGCTTCAACTTTATGATCGAGGTCCTATGAAAATAGCTAGGGAAAATACAATATAGTCTTTAAAATTATTTTGAAGTAAGATTCATTAACAACATTTAACTCACATCTAGTTAAATATTATTTTGTATCACAAATTTACGGCAAATAATGAAATAGCAAGTAGCTTAAGAACTACTACATGCCAGTTTATGTATTCTTGAAGAATGAAAAGACAAAAATTAATAAATTCTATATTCGTGTATGTATTAAATTAAAAGAGAAATTATTCCAATGGATAGTAAACGCCAATTATATTTCGGATAGATAAAATAAGTATCTCCACTTATATCACACTGATGAAAACTATGGCAATTATATTCAGACATTTAAGTGAAGAAATTCAGAGGACATCAAAATTATCTAACTTTATCGTAAAAGAAAAGTTCTAAAGCGTATTTTTACTGGAAAATCTCCTTTGTAAACTTAAAGATGTGCTGTTTTTTACAGACGTTTTTTAATAATGATGATCGATTACGATAATTTCACGGGAAATTTTAATTTCCCAGCTCCAGAGAATCTGACTTACCTTGCCAACTGCAGTGCAGTTGGCTGTTCCCGTCTTAGGCAACAAAATGGCCCACCGTATACTGAATTGCCATCTTACATACGAATAACGGCCACGGCAGTGTGTGCTGTTATACTCGCATTCGGAACAGTTGGCAATGTTCTTGTTGCAACTGTCGTCTGGAAGTTTAAAGAGTTGAGGAACTCAACTAACCTTTTCCTCATGAACTTAAGTGTCGCTGATCTCTTAGTTCTTCTTGTTTGTGTTCCGCCTGCCCTTGTTGAATTGCACTCTATGCCTGAAGTGTGGTTGCTTGGAGAAGGAATGTGTAAGTACTGCCTAAATCTAATTTTATTTCACCAATTTACTATTCTTTTCGTTATTTTATGTATTGTAAGTTACTGTGATAGTAAATAATACTTTTATAAGAGTGAACAACACTTTGACGGGTGAATAGTTAAATTTTTTTTATGTGATTTGCAGATGTGTACCCAGAAATATTTTTTCAAAAATATACAATCCAAAAAGTATATAATGAAATTTTTTTTAAAGATTAAGATATTGGTAATTTATATTGTATTATCGTATACGTGTTTTGAAGGAATCTTTAGTAAAAAGGAGTCTTTTTTTGAAGTAATTATTCAGAAAAATTGGTTTCCTCCTTAACCTGATCATTGTAAATAAAATTACTTTCAGTGCTTCAAAAAATATTTTTGTGTTTTCAATATCCTTTGGATGTTAACAAAATGTTTAACGTAGTACAATTTTATTCAGATAACTGTAATTTTAAGAAATTAACTTTGTTCTATGTAACTGTCTTTGAACTAAGGAAAAATTATGTTATGAAGACATATTTACATTTTGTTCGGATAATTTGAACATAATATGAATAAAAAATGAGAGAGTTTAGCCTCAAGAAAAATTTATTATGCGACTAATTTGTATTATCTAATAACAAAATAAGATTAAAAAACAATAATGCAGTAATTTCTTTTTAAATAAAGTAATAAATTTTGCTTTCTAAAATTTCTAATAGGTGAGGTAAAAAGTCTTCCACACTTTAACGAATAGGCATAGTTTTATTATTGAAATCACTTATGCACATTATCAGAATATAGAACTTTCTGCTTACACAATTTGCATTCATATAACAGGCTTAGTGTTGATGTGAAAATAATTGTGACTTATATCACTCGTTTTGTAAAAATGATAGGATTGTTACAATAGATATGGGATAAGAAGTTCAAATATAAAAAGAGAATTGTTGTTATAACAATGCAAAGCATAAAAAGGACTCGCAGACGCTTATTTTACTCCATAATCGAAATGACCATTTATAAATGATTGATCATTACAGATTATTGATGCTTCATTTCATATTTTTACATTAAACTCATTGTCGTCGACAGTTATATATTATGATGCAATTACTTTTATTACACAAATTTTTGTTGTTGTTCTTTTGATATTCGATCAGCTGTTATTGTCAATATTTGAAACTTAAAAACATAAATTTTCTTCTGGGTTAAAATACATAATATGATGAAAAATGTTATCTTGTATTATTGTTCGAATTTTATGTATTAAAGTTAAGGTAAAAATTAGAATACGGTTACATTTTCCTGAAATTGAATTATTTATAAATAAAATAAAATATTACAAGTTTTCATAATTAAAGTTATATCATTACTATAATTTATTGAAATTAAATTGTGTATATATGAAATAAATTATGGTAAGAGCACTCATAAGCGTCAATTTTTAAATATTTAAATGCTATTAGTTTAAAATTTTAGCTATAAGGGACTTTGAATTCCAGGCAAAAAATATAATGAGTTACTTTATACTTAAATGAAACTAACCCACAATGTGGGTTAATTTTACCTTTTTGTAATAAAAAAATTGATAAAATTGTAATAACTCATTTATTTAAGAATTTGGGAAAATGCTATTTAAAAAAGACACGTACATCTCATTTTTTGAAACCTTAAACATAAGTATTTAATATTTGTTTCTTCGTGGAAAATATTTGAGTTAAAAAAATTCAGTCGAGAGGCGTTGAGAAGTGCGAACAATCCATTCCTTTTCGAGAAATAATGTAAAGGAAAATACATTTATTCGTCACAAAGTTGTAATTTATGTTCCCTAATTGTTTGAAATAAAACATGCATGAATCAGAAAAGTTCACCGTAGAAAATTAATCGCTAGCAAGAATAGCTATTTGCGGAAGTGAGATAATCTTTTTTTGAAAATACTTTTGGTAATTCCCTTTTATGGTAAATTTTACTGGTGCAATATCGAAAATTATCTCATGATTCATTGTTTTTAGGTTAAGTAATGGAATTTAACTCATCAGTTTTATTTAAATAATTTTAAAAAGTAACTTACATAATTTAATAACAATGGCTATTGCGTAATAAGTTGAAATATGCAAAAGTTTTGAGTAGAAAAGTTTTAATAGATTGTTGAATACAGGGAAAGAATGCTGATTAACTTTGTTAATGAAAGTAAGTCAGTTTGTTCATTTTTTGAAATTAAGAGTACATAAAATATCCAAATGCCTAAATGGTACACGAGAAAAAAATACTATTAAGATTACAGTACTGTATGATAATGACATTTGTGATATAAAAAGACCCCATAATTTTTGTTAATAAAACCAAAATATTTAAACCATCCATTTGGTAATTTTTCAGTTTGCTTGGTAATGGTTAAAGAAAATATCTAGTTTTATCATATAAAATATTTTACCAATTCTTATCACATACCAATTCTTATCACATATTTACCAATTCTTATCACATATAAAGACCATATTTTATTGTTAATTTTACTAGAATTCATTACCAAACCACTTCATAGAAAATATCGAGATTTTTGATGTTCCCATTGAGTCAGAAATATGGTAAATTTTACCATGTTCTGGTAATTTTAATGATATTTCATTTTCAGTGTATATAGAAACTAAATTCAAATTCAAAAATAAATCTGATTTATCACCATTAAGGACAATCAAACATTTTTTTCAGAAATTATGAAGGGATTTGCTTAAAAGATTTGCAAAAGGGATTTATAATTTTTCTTGATGAGTATTTGAAAATTAATCAATCGGCATAAACTATTTCCCCGATATTTTCAATTTATTGATGAAAGATTTAAATTATGTTACAGGAAATTAATTGTATTTTTAATATTACTTTATTAATAAAATGTTCCAAATATTTAATTGATAGATTACAAATCTTATAATTAAAAACTAAACAATTCAATCAATCCTTATTTAGATGATTATAGGTTTAAATAATTCAAAGCAACAATGAAGAATCGTTATGTATTTGGATATATTATAATGATATATTAAAATGTTTCCTGATTTACCATATTTTAAACTATATCTGAAAGACAAAAATTTACTTTGTTTATACACAAATGATATGAAAACATTTATTTGAATGATATTCAGAACATTTTAGATATTTTAATCTTCACACATGTGCTCAGTTTTAAGAATGGGTGAATGTTTTATTTTTCTTAAAAAAAAATTCGATAAAAAGAAAGCGGTGAAGCATTCTCTGTTTTTGTTTGACCCCAAAACCGTCATATATATTTTTTTAAATGATACTCCATCGTATCATTACTAAAAATTGAATATATTTTTGTTTTGTTAAATTTACCAACAGAAAATTTAAATGCAAAATAAAAGTAGGTAAAAATTACTAAGCTTAAGCTAAACGAAGAATTAAAACCACGTTAAGAAATAAGGGAGCTAATAATTTTATAAGTAAAGTTATTTTAGATGCATGAAGCTTCAAGGTATGTTTGGTAAAAGAAATTATTGAAAATAGTAAATTAGCTTTGTTCATTGAAGGTTCTATTTTTCGTTTGTGAATCTAGTGGTTTGTTTTGCATATTTTGAAACATTGACGATTGATTAATTTTATATCATCTCTAAATACATTTTTATTAGTAAAATGAGATTAAAATATACCTATATAATATATAAAATAAAATCTTAACTATATTAAATATTTCTATGCGAGAAAATAGAGTTTAGATCTAAATTGAAACAAAGTGAAACATATTTGATTTGAAGTTGCAATGACCAGAGATAATTCTTATAGTATATCTTTATTATGAAGTTACATAGATGGAAATGAAAATATAAAAAGAATGATAGCATAACAAAGATAAGCATAACATTTAGTTTAGTTGATTTTTAGGACACACATGGCACGTTTCAAGAGACATATATGTAAATTTGGAGAGATTAGTAATTGAATATCTTGCTGTAATTAGTAATTCAATATCAAAACTAAAGCATCTGTTCGTTTGTCTCAAGAATTTGAATAGTTTTAAATAGGTCGCAGCATTACACTGATTCTTGATGTTTGTTGTGCAATATATCTGTTTCTTGATACGTTTCTTTTTTTCTTTGATTTTTTGTTTGTATTTTATCTTATTCATTTGCATAGTTTCTTTTAAGTAGTAAAATAGAACATATTTCATTGAAATGATACTCACATAATGCAAAAATATTTTAAGCATCATAAAGTGAATCTTACAGTATGTTGTAATATTGTAGATAGTTCTAAATGTCTGTGATATTTTATGGTATTCTGTGATATACTGTTTTAAATTGAAGCGATTTGTACAATTTAAGGATTGGCCATGTTCTCAAATAACACACAATAGTTTTTTTTGGCATGCTTGATGAGAAACATCATGATCTTCATACATCAACAATGAGATGTGTTCGTGAATTTTGTAGGGAATAATAGTAAGAAATAATTTAATGTTTAAGTACCATGTTCCAAAAAATAGTGAATTATTACTATCATTTCTTAAAATAGTTCTTCAATTGTTATTAAATAATTAAACATTATTTTGCGAACATGAAAGTTCATTCAACGAAAAATATTAATTCAATAAATTAATTTTATTTTTAGAATTTGTTTATAATTTTTTAAAATTTTAATGATATTTTGAAAACTAAAACCATTAATAATAAAATATAAAGCTAATTAAAGTATGAAACTACAACACGTATCCATAAAATTTATAAAATAAATTGTATATAACAATGAAATCAAGGTATAAAAAAGAAACTACAGTTTCGAAAAATATAATGAACTATATGAAGTTGTTTATTAAAATTATAATGAATCAGTCAAAACATAGCAAAAATGGCAATTAAAATGAATAAAAAAGTATTTGCCTCATATCGTATGTATTATGCAATGTTTTAAAATGTATTATATGCACTTTTTAATTAAAGACGTCTAAATTTTTTTAAATATCCCTTATTTAAATGTATTTGATTTATAATATTGTTGAAAATATACATACTAATCACTACAACAGTAAAAATTCATACAAATTATTTTATTGTGAAAATTTTTTAATTATTTTTTAATAATAATTTTTTAAATAAAACTAATAAATAACTGTTAAAAATTATTTTCGTATGCATTTATCTTTGAGTAAGCCATTTTTGGGGTAAGAAGTTTCGATTTACGTATATAGTTGCAAAGATATTACAAAAACCACATAAATTTTGAAATTATTTAAAAGGGATACGTAGGAAAAATTTATGTTCTCTCAGAGGAAGAACGTTTTTGTGCAATTTAATTGATAGATAGCACTAGTTAACCAGTAAATTTAAAGTATGTTAACCAGTAAATTTAAAGTTTGAAACATAAATTTCAATGCAGTGTAATCAGATCTTTCGATGAAAAGTAATTTAGCGATTCACCTTTGTTTGACTTATTATACAGGATGAATTAATTTGTGGTAGAATTTCTAACTGTTTGTAATCAGGCTAAGAAAAAATGAGAATAGCCCCCCTTTTAGGTATTCCGGTTGATTTAAAAGTACGTAATGTTTCAGATATACCTTACGCAGGTATGAAATTTCCTATTTGTATTTTTCAAATAATTGAAGTCTTCCAAAAGCATTACATAATCTTAATTTCCTATCAAATATGCTTTATTAAAAATATTGATTTTAAGCAAAATATAAAATAGTTATTAGATTGGAGCCTTTCGTTACGGTTAGGCTTGAAAGAGTTAAAAATTATTGATAGACGACTCAAATAGAATCTTTTTTTTAAAGTATTGAAAATTATGCATTGTGCCTCATGTGGTGGTGCAGCAAATAAAGATTTCTGCAAAATTATTTGAGAAAACAGCAAATGTTTACTTCAATTTTAATTAAATACATGTAGTAATAAGTATAAATAAAAAGCATTTAATGCTCTTAAGCTAAAAACAAGTCAAGATATAAAAATCAAATTTTTTTTTTGGATTTAGTAAGCTTAAATTTATGAAGATATTATTATCTGGTAAAATTATGTAATGCTTAAGCAATTCTAAATTCAAGTAAATGCGCTCGTGGTTTCGGAACGAAGTATTCGTATCATTGAAATTATGCAGAAATGGAATACTGAAATAGCAGAATTTATATTAAATTCAGGAAGTAAATTGTATTATCTCGATTACGAATAACGTTACTTTAAAAATGGGTGAAAAGAATATCAATAAGTTTACTGAGTTTCTATGATGGCGAATATAACTTTAAAAAGTATTAAAAAACAAATGAGCAAATGTAAAGTTATTAATTGTAATGTAAAAAGTATGCCATTCATTGTCAACATGTATGAAATTCGATTGCATTTTCCCTATAATGCCTTTTTCAAAGAGAAATGCTTTATTAGTGCAAGCACGTTTACGTTAAGAAGTTCAGTATTCAAAAAATTAATTTTATGAGGAAATATTTACGTGAATGTAATTCAACTTATAAGTGAGTGAAATGAATCTTTCTCTAAACCAAGAAAATGCTCAAAACAATTTTGTTAAATGTAATGGGAATAAAAAGAATCCATTTTTAAAAAAAAAATTGGATTGGATAAAAACAAAATCATCTAAATTAGAATTAAGGGTATATTCCTCCACCTTCTGGTACTTTTACTCAAGATGTTTTGATTTTGATGTTTTTCTCTCAAAAATTATCTTATTTTTCAGGAATTTTGTGTGTTTTTAATTTTTATGACATGATTTTTTTTAAAAAAAACTTCTTTAAGTTTTATTATTTGCTTTAAAATTATTTTTTAATTACTTTGTGAGTAAGGAGTGTGCTAAACGCCGTATTTTTTAATATGTTTTTATTATAACATTTTATAACCGTTAAATTAAGTAGAATAATCGAAAAAATATTCATGATTCATAAATTTACAAGTGAAAGTAAAAAACTACAACCGATATCATGCATTATTTTCGAATAGAATTTACCGCTAATAGAATTTACCGCGATCATCATTTTAATTTTTTGAAAATTCAAATATTTGGTTTGGTAAATTATAGTAAGATTAATAACAGCATTTACTGATTCTTTACAGATTTTTGATAGGGTGAAGAAAAATAATGTGTCATAAAATACATTTTCATGGTTGAAAACTGATAGCAGATACAGAATTTCTTTAAGTTTTCGCGCATTATCCTACAGTGGATATCGGACGTTATCGCAATATCCGTCGGGCGGTACCGATCATTACTGCTTCCTGCTGATGACAGGCGCCACACCTCTGCTGGAAGATTTCAACCAGCTTAGATCATTTTTCTTTTCTCCAACTTAACACCGAAAATTTTTTCTTTCTTTATGCGCTTGAAAGGTGCATCAAGTTGCGCTTTTTTCTCTCCCGAAAAGCTTGGTAATTAAAAACCGAATTTGTTATTTTCTTTAAAAACTATATTTAATTAACGAGGTTAGTAAAGAATTATTTTTAATTTTGGTAATTAAATTTGTAATTCTTTTTCATCACTTTTATTTAATAGAAAAAAACAGTAAGATTAAGAAAAGAAAAATCTTATAAAACACATAATGATCATCATCTAATGCTCTTAATTTGAAATTAATTAGTCTAACAGACTACGTAATGAGACAAAGTTTTAAAAGACATAGATTGGCAATCAATAAAAATAAACGCGTTGATAAATGACTTAGCCACGAATGTAAGCTTGGATTTTTCTGTTCTGAAATTCTCTGTAAAAATTTACTGAGAACAATCTTCCGCTGTGCTCGATAATTAGTATTAATATACTAGTACTAATTACCCGAATATCTTGAAAAGAATTGAGATTCATTTCAAGTTATCGCATTACCTTTATTTTTAAATATATGGTTATATTTAATTTATTCAGACTCAACACTTGATTTGCCCAAAAGGAAATTCTACAAGATATAGTTTGTATGGAAAATCTTATAGAAAATAGAGAAATTTACGTTAATTTTAAAATTTAAAGCCAGATTCACGAAACTGTTTGTATAAAAAAATATTAAATATAATATAATTTAATGCATAAAATATTATATTATATAACATTAATTAAAGCACTTACGTAAATATATAACTCCAATAATATAATAGTATTACACGCATATATTTATGTAAAGCAAGAAAATATGTATGTTTTTTTTAATTTTTTTTTTAAAAAAAGTCATATTGAAAGTCAAGATGACAAAAGCTAAACAAAAATGTTCTTTTTTTGTTCATTCATCCCGATGTTTTGATGGAAAAAGGGGAAGAAAAATGCATTTAATACTTGAAAATCCTAAAAAAAAGTATTAAATAAGTAAATAAATGAAAAAATAAATGCAATAGTAAATTAATATAAAAATGAATAAAATTCAATTCTCGCGAAGAACTCCTACTACTAATATCTACTACTGCTTTCGTGTGTCACTCTTTCATAACTACTGACATAGATTTGAGAACTACTTATTCTTTTATGTGAAATTTAAAGTGACAATTTGAAATTATAAGTTCTTGATCTTTTGAGAATTATCATTACTGTATAAGAATCTGTTTAGAAGAAGCTTGGGTCCGTTATTTTGTCTTAAAACAGACCCTGCACAATATTTTTTATTTCAAAAGCAGATGTTTCAGAATAATTTCCATTTTAAAAACAGACCTTTAATAATACTTTTAATTTTAAAAATGAATGCTTCATAAAATTCTTGTGACTACTCTGCTTTTCATGTGTGATAGAAGAGAAGCATACCGTTGGCAGTACTGACAAGCCTATTAAGCCAAGGGCGTGCGCTTCTTCTTGTTTTCCAGTGAAGCCACCTATGGCTAAAAATTTAACTTCTGCCCCCCACATACGTCACAGCCCGTTTTACAGGAAGGACTGATTCACACACCATCCATCCGCAGATCGTAATTTTCAACAGAACAAGAGCAGGATCAATCTCCGATCCAGTACTCAAAGAGGTATTAATCTGTTATGGGGATCGAATTCGCGATCTCTTGGACTTGGGCTCAATGCCCTACCAACCAGGCTATCCCGGCTCTCTGAATAATGCTAATAATGTTAATAACTTATTTAAATGATAAAAAACCTTTTTATGAACTCAATTTTTTAATTGTCAAAACTCGTAAAATTGGGCCTTTTTCAAACATTCATCAAAAAAAGGATCATGTCTACAAGAACCCGATTTAGCGTTAATTTTTAATTCCCAAAATTATGTGAAATTTTTTCCCAAGTTAACAAAAACAGGACCTTATAGAAAAAATTCTTGATAGACCCTTCCTATTCTATGCGTATATTTATTGAAACAAACTACTAGTATTTTTGTTAACTTACAACTGACTTTTTTTTCTGTTCACACGCTATGTCATCTTTAAATTAAATAATTGAAAGTCAAATTATTTTCCTTCAGCAATCATCTTCAGTTATGGACAAAAGTGGAATATCAAACAATAGAACAATGTTCTTTTTTAAAAGACGTGTGTCAAAGTTTGGAGCACTTTAATCAGGCTAAATGTACCCAGAGCAGATACGCGGAAAAAGTAAACAGTTAAAACTTTCTGTTTGAAGAAGAAAAGAACGAGTAACTTGGTTGTTTTAAGGAACTCGACTAATTTTTCGGATGAAATGTTTTTCTTTACATTCTGCTCTTTTCCTTAATTGTCAAAATAGATAAAGAGACGATAACGTTTACAATTCTTATTCGCAAATAAAGAAAATTCTCATTCGCTGATAAAGTTTATACGACTTCTCTGATTTTCATTTCTTTTCAGTTGTTTTGAATAACAATGGAAAAAAAATTCTTGTATACTTTAAAGAAGTTATCTCTTTCCTTCGTTTTCTCTAACATTTAAAATAATGCTTAGAGTTTTTATGCTTTTACTATACGGGTATTTATTTCATTAGTAGCTTTTGTTAATGTTATTGTGTTATAATGTTTGAACATGAAGAGACTTTTCCATTTGAATGTTATAACAGAAAATTTAAAACTGATTTTCAAAATATATAAAAAGTTTATACTTCAGATATACTGCAAAAGTAGTCTAACCAGCCTATCTCAGACAATATAACAAATGCAACTTACATTTAAATCATTTATCGCATAAGTCTCTTTTTGAAACAAAATTATTGGCAAACTGTAATCTCCCTGCGGCTTAAAAATTATCTTTCTCCGTATTTTACTTATTTAAAATGTGAATTCATTTGCGTACGTTTTACGGTAATTAGTTTGTGATGTTGTTTTTACATGTTTGCAAATTTAATCTTTTTAAAAATATTTAATGCTTAAAGCAAATATAATTGGGCATTTTTACAACAAATAATGAAAAGTCATTGCTGCTTTTTATACAGTGTAGGGAGTACAGCAATGCCATCTAATTTCAAGTCCACAGCTAAAATAGTGATGTGAAGGATATTGATGCGATATTGATGCAATATTGATTTTTAAGAATAAAGAAATTATAAAATTAATAAGTGTCCTTATATACCTCACTTCATTCAAACATAATAATTTGATATTAGAAAAAAAAAACAATTTCTTGAGAATGAGTTTATAAATGTTTCGACTTTAAGGAACTTTTTTTCTGATGATCCATTTAAAAATTTTCTCTTAAATAAAATAAGATATTCGAAGATATTTTTTATCTAACAAATTCTTCTTCTTCTATAGTTGTGCAAAATAGGAAAGTTATTAGTATTTTAATATTTGTAGAAAATATGAATGTAGATGTTTAACTATTTAACATCGGAATATAATGCTCGTATATATTATCGAATTCGCGAATTGTGGATTTTATTCCCTGACAATAGTCAGAGCTATTTGTGGTGCGGATTATAAATTTCGATCTTGTCACAAGATGCTAATACAGTTTGTGAAACTCGTTAATTCCTGACATGGTATCATTCGAAAATGCTTCAGTGTAGAATCACGCAAACTGTTTTTAGCTGTGTGTAAAGGAAACCGATAACGTCTCATTAATTATTTTAATGTTATGTTGGTTAACTTTAATCGAAAAGCTATCGATTTCAGGTTGATTCAATAAATCGTTAAAAAAAGTAAGCAGCCGAGTGATGGAATTTCAGTATTGTTTTCGGGAAATTCGGTATGATTTCATGGAAAAAAATTAGTTTTTAATTTTTGTTTTCTGAAGTTTGAAAAATGGCTTTTCAAGATATGAAATAGGCGTTTGATGTCAAATGTATTATAAAAACAAGCTTAGACTTACTATATTCAAGAATATGAAACTATATTCAAGAGGTTTTAAACGACTTGATTATTTTATGTGTTAAAAATGGTTATATCTTCCTAATAACAAATTTATTTTCATATTTACTACAATAGTAAAACGCTTTTTAAAAAAGCAAAACTCCCCAAGTCTCTGAATTTAAAACCGGAAAACGAATAGAAATGCATGATTTGCTGCGTTTTGTTTAAGATACAAGTAATTTGTTCTCAATAAGTTTTATGATTATTTACAAAGCTTATCAAACGATAGTACTGTTAGATGAGAAAAATTATGAAGCATAATTTTCAAATTAACGACTCTTTGCAACAATGAAATTGCGCAGTCTGAGAAGAAAACTAAAATACACCCTTGCAAATGTTTAAGTTATAATGGTCTTACATGCAGCAAAAAAACGAACCGCGCACCGCATCCTCCGTTCTACTTTTATCTTTTTGGTTTTAAAATTATCAATCATTTTTGGGCACTTATTTTTTATCTATATAATGTTATACAGAATATGAATTTTAAACAAAAACTAGGCAACTATTTCTTCTTGGACGACTTTGAATTTTAAAATACATTGTTTCTCGCTCTGATAATTTATTTAACTCAAACAGCATAAAATAACTGTTTCTTCTTTTGATTCATTTTAAGAGCTTGCTAGGTCAATGTACCTCTCATTTTAAGTATCTTACCCTGCAAATTGTCCCGGTAATTGAAAATATTTTTTGTTCAAATCGTTTTTAATTTGATTAAAATGTATTTGTTTTAAATCAAAAATATCAGTTAAAAATTAACACAAAATTCAAATGAGATAACTAATTTCTCTTTTCTAGTGTTCTGTTTTATGACATACTACAGAATTTTTAGATTGGCGTTAAAATGAACTTTCCCTTTAAGAAGAAAAACATATTCCTTCAATCAATTTACAACCATTATCTTAATATTAGCAGAAACCTATAAATCAATGTTTTTTAAACAAACTAGAAAGCTTTGATTCATTTTTTTCAATGCAAGTAGTTGTTTCAATATGCGTTTGCAAGAAATATTGTATGAATTAGATAAAAGATAAATTTTAAATGCCTACAAACATTTCTTTTTAAGTTAGAAAATATTGTTTAAGATGAAATTTAGTCTTAATCATAAAGTAAGGAACAGCACAATTTTTTTTTTAATATTTCAAAAATATTTTAATATCCCATATTTTTTTAATTTGGTAATATTAAAGGAATTAAGATTTTCAGTATAACTTAAGTGGTAAAATATTTTAATAGGGGATGAATTATTCCTGAGATACTTTCTTTAATATTTTCTTAAATTACTGCAAAATACTTTTCCGTCTAAAGTGAAAAAACCCCGATTATTTCCCATATGGATCCTTTAAAAAAACTTAATTTCGCAACATTAGTTTTTAAATTTATTAAAATATAATTTCAACGGATTTGTGAATTTTTATTTATCCAATATAATTAAAATTGTGTTTAAAAAGGATTTATTATTTTTATAAGCTAATGATAATTGATGATTACTTTTCAAAAACATTTCTTATTAATGTATGTATACGAAAAATAGAGAAAAAATTTCAATAAGGAAATGAAGAAATAAATGATAAAGTTAATTTCCTCTTTATCATTTTAAGCGTAACATAAGTGTTTTCTAAATCTCTGCATATGAAAAATGCGTTATTTTATGAGTGATGATTAAAAATAAAATAACGCATTGTTCATATGCCGAGATTAAGAAGATATTTATATTATGAGTAAAACGATAAAAATTTCCTTCCATCATTTATTAGATATGGATTTATTACATATTATATTTGCATATAATATTTACGTGTGACCATTTATTACGTAATCCATATGTGATTACTTATGAAATAACGCATTGTTCATATGCAAAGATTAATGAAATATTTACATCAGGTGCAAAGTGATAACAAAAATTTACTTTCATTATTTATTTCTTCATTTGCGTCCAGTTTTTCTTTCATACTTTTCATAAAGTTTTAAATTTAGTTCAAAATATTGATATGAATTCAGCTTTATTATATAATGAACATGCAAAGGGCATTGTGCTAAACTAATTACAAAAATGTTTTGACGGAAATTTCTTTTTTCTGTCTCTCTGGCAACTGTCGCTGCTTTTTGGCTTTGTTTCAATGTAACGATTTCATGCTCTGTCAGATTTTGTGGTGACTCTTTCAGCTAACTTAACGACCACTGCTTATATCAACAAAATTTTATCGACAAATTGAGATACTTTAGACATGGATAAACGAACTGTCAAGTAATTATTGAACAGAAACACTTTTTTCGTGTTTTAGATAATTTTTGTTGAACATTATTGTTGAAATTATAAAAATTATGTGCTAAAGAAATAAATATTGCTTTAAAATGTTAGTTTTATGTTCTGATAAGTATTAAATTAAAAGATAACGCATTAATGATAAGTTTTTGCACTTTTTATAAGTCTATTACAGTTTTTTTTAAAAATTTTTTTACAAGTTTAGGAAACCTACACTAAAATGAAGGATGGTCAAAACTACGAGAATATAGTAAAAATTTACCGTGTTTTCTGACTCTACGGCAGCATTAAAAATTAAGATTATTTTTACCTCAGTGCTTTGGTCATGACTTTTGGTAAAAGTAAAAGGAAAACGTCAATTTGTTAGCACACTGTTTGGTAATAAATGAGGTGAAATTTAGTAAATTTTCCAAAAGAGTTGGGGTAATTTCAACAGCACTAGGCATAGTTTGAGGTAACGCAAAATTTTTCAGCTTGATAAACTTTATTTCATTTAGTAAACGCTTGTTAACTTTGCTTAGCTGTTTTTATTTCTATGTAAGCTATAACCTCACATCTATCATATTTCACAACTAAAAGAAATATATTTGTCAAAATGCAAATGTCTTGGCATGGCTGAACTGAAACCGGCTTTCCTATCATCCTTAAATTTGAGCGTACGAATCCCACCTCCAAGAATGGATTCCTCCATTTATTTATATTTACTTATTGTTACACATACATATGCATGTTTCTTTGCTCCTGAAAAAGTCCGGCCGATGAGCCCTTGTAAAGCCGAAGAATAGATAGCACAAGAACAGATAGAAAAGGAAATCACAAAGACTTATCCGATGATACGGTGGGATTTGAACACGATACTTTCACGCTACAATCGATGTATCTTTGTAAAGTCTTTCTCTTACTTGAGCTATCTGTCTCCAAACTAGAAAAAGATTTATGATAAATAATATTTTGCAATCAGCACACAGGTCGGCATATGTATGCTTAATAATTAATATTTATTTGGAATTGTAATTTTTTTTAATTATTCGTTTTACATGGTTCTCGAATCCCCCCTTCCCTGAATACGAATACACTCTCACTTGTGACATACTTCAAACTGTTTCTTATCTCACTGCTAAACTATTTCAGGTTGGATGGGATACGAACTGCTTCGTGGCCCCGTTTCCCAACTTAAGTTCATGACCAGGACTACGAATTCCCCAGTAACTCTGTATGAGTAACAAAAAAAATAAATAAATTTGGTTTAGATACATATGCAGGCTTGTGTACTTGATGCAATGGAAAGGATAGCGTGTCTTTTTTTTTTAATTGAAGAATATATTACTCAAAAATGAGAGAGATTGCATGGAGATATTGAATTCATTAGTTTATGCTTCAGAGTGTTTGGTAAAAGAAAGGAAAATATCTCTCACTATTAAAGAAATGTCTTTACCATACAATATTAAAAATGTCTTTACAATACAAGAACGGTAACAATACTGATATTACGTTTTTTTGTATTATTGGACATGTGAACTGTCATGGTTTATCGTCTGTAAACTTGTCTTTTAATTATTTATTACATATATACAGCACCCAATCATGACCAAGTACCTAGTCTTGTTTTTAGGGCCCTATCCCTTAACGACCTTAATTATAAGAATATCACTTAATTTTGTCTCCAATCTCTTGTGTCCGATCTGGTACCCTTTTTACAAACGTTTACCTGGATTTTACACAGGATTCTAGTAAATTTTCTTCTTATTTTGAATGTTTTTTAAGCTTTATGAAAAAAAAAATTCTCGATTATTTTTTTTCTTCCAGTTTTTGTTTATTAACAGTTCTTTTATTCATTTTTGCGTTCGGATGCAGTGCACTAGTGACATAAGAAGATGCGAAATCTTTTAAAATTTGTTTGCTAATTTATGAAAGAAATATGGAAAAATCATTCCTGAACATCATTCCATATGTTCACATTCCTGAACATCACTCCATTATTTCTGAACATCATCCCATATGCGCAATAAATAGCAGTGTTTATAATAGAAAAATACATTCAAAAAGTAATTTTTATTTTATTAAAGTAATAGAAACAGTAATAATAATGATTCATTTAAGTAAGAAAAGTTTTTTTCTTCTTGCTTTTTAAATAAATACTTAATTAATCATGTCTTATTTTAATATCAGTCTCGCGAATTCAAATACATTTTTCAATCATTTAATAATCAAGATAATAAATATAATAAAGGTTTATTTGAAAATGAATTTCATACAAAATCGTAGAAAAGACATTAAAAGCGAAGAAACTATTTGAATTAGAGAGACAAATATTTTTGGAAAGTGTCCTAAGTGAAAAACAAACGTCATATTCGTGGTATTGGTATTCAGGAAGAGTACTACTTAGTCTGTGGGAGGGAAAGATTATCATCGTTGAGCACGCTGAGAATCGACCTTGTTGTACCTTTGCCAAGATGCAATGAAATTCGCATTGCTTCATTTCAGTGTCATTGTTTGTTTGTCGATGATCGGCAAAGAGATTTTCAAACAAGAAGGACGAGATTGATTATGCTGCGTAACTCGCTGATAGAACTGTCTATAGCTGCCGTGTTTATACTTCAGGTTCAACACTTAACATAAATTCATTTATATAGAGGGTAAGGGGTAATGAAAGATAGATGATTACAATTTACGGAGTTTTTCTTCGGATCGTAGTTATTTGATCTTCTCATGTGTTTAATCAAAAGTTGATTAAAAGGAAAGCGAAACAAGTAACTTCCAGGAAATAAAGCTAAAATGTAATGTTTTCCGGAATCGTGTTAATATTGGGTGACGAAATGTGAGTAGAATCAAAAATATAGGTAGAAGCCAGAAGTTTTATTTCGACATGTGGTATGTTGAGATATGAATGAAATGTAAAAAAATTCTACTTGCATTCTTAGATATAAACTTTTAAAGCTTTGATTTGTTATTTACATACTTTTTTATGTTAATTATTTGAAAGTTTCAATGAAAGAAAGGGAATTAGACGAAGAATTTATTTTTAATTAATTAGCAGACTGAATATTACAAAAATATTCTAAGTACTTCATATACTGAATAAAATATCAGACAAAACTTTTTAAAACAAAAGCGATTCGAGCAATTTGATTTTTTCGAAGTAAGAAGTTTGATTCGTTTAAGCGATTTGATTTTTCGAAATAGACCGATAGAATTAAGGCGGATATGCATATACCATGCACAGTAGTCCCGATATTTTAGAGACTATTTCCGAATATTTTATTTTTTAAAAAATCCAATTTTTCTCTCTCTATTTTTGAAGAAATCAATTACTTTCTTTCCCAATTTATTTTTATTTTCAAAAATAATTCTTTTTTGGATTGTGATTTTGATGGAAAAGCAAGTTTTTTTGATAATATACCGAAAAAAAATGTCCCAGAAAGTTTATGTTTAATATAGCCTTGGATTAAAAAATAACAAATTGAATGTGTCTTAGCAATGACAGCTTTCTCTTAAGAGTTCTTTCTTTAGTAATAGTTAAAAAAAGTATTTTGGGGTACTTTTTAAAGATTTAGCCTCACATATCATTTCAATTAATCTTTAGAGTGTAGCCAGTAGAATTTTCTCATTTATTTTTCTATAATTGAATATTTTTTTAGACATTTTTATGTAGTGTGTCTCGTAATAGTTTTCATAAGCTCGAATCAAAATGAACTCTAGTTGTAAATGAAGTCAAAAGGTAAGCACATCAAAATCACAGATTCATATTCAAGTGAGGAAAACACAAAAATGTTATAAAAATCTGTTGAATCACTAAAGAGGAAGGAAAAAAAAAATCAAAACCAATTTTATTACTCCACGAAACATGAATGAGTTTTTGATAATCGCCTTTCTACTGACTTCCTTCTTTAATTAAACAGGTTTTCATATTTTGAGTTCCGCTTTTCTCTGTAGTTATTCGTTACATTTCGATAGTATTTTTGTTTCTATCTCGCTTAAAAACTATTTTGGGAGTAACCTATTAAAGGAGTTAACTCTTTTGAATTCCTTCTTAACAAAGGATTCTTAAAGCATACATTAAGTCTGTCATTACAAAACATCCTGTATGTAAAATAAATATAAATTCATTAAATTTAAAATTAAAAAAAAAAAAAACATAAACTTACATGGTAGTTATCAGGTAATTTGATAACATTATTAAATTTTAATATTATTCAAGAAAAATAATGAGGCTTTAATGAACTAGGATTACTAACAAAATGCTTATTTAATTAAAGAACGGAAATTAAATACTTTCCCTTCTTTTACTGTTATATAATTCTTGTTTAATCGGATGTTACCTAATTACAATTTAAAGTCATCTAATGTCAGAAAAGAACCTCTTTCGTTTTTGATTAGTTGATTAATTCTTTAGTGAATTCCCATTGTTTAGTTAAAAATACGTCATCCGAAAATGCTCAGAGGAAGTGTTTGTATTTACAATGCCGATTTAATTTTGTTATTTGTCTCAAAACTTTAAAGTAATTCTTATTGTAGTTTCAAAATGAAATTCATTTATAATAGCTATTCTAATTGTTATATTTATCATCCTATTTCAATTAGAATAAGTCTTTGAAAAGTTCATTCAAAATTAATTGCCCTTACTGTTGAATTTTTGAATGAGTAAAATTTGTGAAATTATTTTGCTTCCTGTATTTTTGATGTACAGTGGAAAAAAACGAACCACTCTGAATAACTTTAGATTTAATGATCGGATCTTCATGTTCCAGAACTCAATCTTTAAGGTGACATTAATATGTTAATTAATTAGTGCAGGCGATATTTTAAGTTACGAAATGAGACACAAAAATGAACGTTCTCTGGATATACATACTTTTTTCGACGGATTCGAATTTCTGACCCCAAAATATAGGGTGTAGCAGTAATCTGGAAAATATGGTTCCAATAGTTTGGCCAGTAGAGCGCTCCAAAGCTTGGATCCCTTAATGTTAATTGTACTTCGTATTCGCTGCGTATTTCGCTGTATCTTTAGAACTTTTTTTGCGAATTAAAAGTTTTTTTGCACACAATAATTAAATTCTTTTTTCCAAAGATGATTCCTTGCAAAAATTACTTTTAGTAAATATTTATTATTTTTTATAACTTTATTCAAAAAAGGTCGAAAAAATTTCGAATGGTACGATATACAGTTTTTTACATCATTTTACATAACATAATTTTACATGGCAAAACACAAAACTGAGTAAAATTGGTTAAATAGTTCTTAAGAAATCGAATTTTGATGAACTTTTTTGATGAAAAGTAAAAATATCCTATTTCAAAATAATACTATCGGTCATATTGCTCCAGACTTTGAACATTGAATAATAGGCATTTTAAAATATTTAAAAAATAAGTAAATGGCAAAAAAAGATGCTTTAACTAAAACTTCTGCTGCCAAGGAAAATGAAAAAGCCACTGTTTAAGTGCCTTACACTTGAAGAAAAAGAATAATTTTAAGCTATATATCATCTTGTCGCGAAGAATTATCTGGGTTTTAGAACTGATGACTAGTTTAAGTATTTTAAGAGTTATTAGACTTTCTTAAAAATCGCCTACTTGACGAAATTTTCTCGCCTAAATTAAAATTATCGAAATCTCTGTTTTTATTCTCAGTTTTTGCAAAATTTTATGAGACCAGATAATGCAGCATTTGAGTAAGTTTTTAAATATTAAAAAATTAGACCACAAGCACTTTTCCTTTCCACGAAACTGTGGCTTTTCACCGCATTGACGTTTTGCACCATTTTCATAATAAGCATAGACAAGCGATAGCCTTTAGATAGGTTAAACTTGTCTTAATAGTCATAGAGTAGCTGTTTCAAATTCACAACTGTTATGAAAACAGCATATTATTCGCAAAAAAATCATAATTTCATATGATGACAAAGCCTTCGAAAAACAATATTAACAGCCTTAAATGGAACATAGGAACTTTGTTTTTCAATTCTTCAGGTTTTTGATTTCGCTGCGATAGCAAAAGGTTCCGAAGCAGTTAAATTGTTTAATTAAAAAAAATAAAAATTAACTTGAATTTCGATTAATGTAAGAAAGGAGACGTTTGTAGAGGAAAAAACTATTTGCATTATAAATAATCTTTCATTAAAAAAGCTTAATTAGTTGTTAGAAAAGTTTAAATCATTTAACTATTTAAGCATTTTCCAATATTCTCATTTATATTCAGGGTTAAAGTATACCGTTGAAATACAAGTAATTAACTGCCCAGTCTTAATTGTAATCCAGATTGGGCTCTTCTCTCTCTCGTCTTTAGTTATCTCAACTGTTTCATTAAGTTTATTGAAATAACCAGTTCCCTAAATGAGTTTGCGCTGAAGTTTCCGAAAATCCATTGTAGATTCATTTCACTAGTCCTTTGAATAAAGAAGATTTTGTTAATCATTCAATGAAATATAATTTTAAATTAGATAACGTTTAATGAATATATTTTATTTAAGTTCAAAGAGCTATACATTTGGATAGATTATTTTAAACTTCTTCAAAAGTGCTATATTACTCTACTATTAGCTGTTCAGTTAATAATTGAAATTACAGTTACATTAGCTTTAATGTGCAATTTTGTCATCAATAGTAAAAAAAATCTTAATTTTAAAGTAAGATTAAAGATAATAAGTTAATAATCTTATTTATAAAACATTTTATTTTACTTTGGGCAAAGTGTTCCGTAATTACTGACCTTGATATACATTCTTAGAGTCCTTACTAAAAAAAAGTAAAAATTTGTCATTAAGGGTTGCTACACAAATCTAACTAATCATCATTGAGATTATGGCTCACAGAGAAGTTGAGATTAAAAGCTTCACAAATAACATGCCAGTTAAAACTAATTGTTAGTCGAATAAAATTGAAGAGATCAGAAAAGTACTTATTAGAAATTGATCATAATTGAATAAATTTAAATTAAATATAGAAACACACTTTATTTTATATTTGATGTTGAGCAACCGACCCAATTCTGAGTTTACGATTATCAACGTAGCCTTGTAATTTAAAACCCTATCCAGCTGACATGGAAACTCTCGGTTAAAGCACTGGGCAAAGTCTTCATGGAGGACTTTGTTACAGGACTAATGGGCATTTGCGTTACATGGTGAGAAAAAACACGAAAACCTCGCACGGTTAGCCCAAAGGAAAGAGATTCTCATAAACCGTTTACCACTGAGGATATTTTACGAGCAGAATTCGTACCAACCAGCCACTGCTGGGATTTGAACCTGTGACACCTCATTGGGCGGCGAATGCTCTCACCACCATGGCTCATATAGAAATACATGCGACAGTAATAGATTAGCTTTTTTATCTTTGTAAAAAATCTTAAATTTTTTTTTTGCCTTGTGAGCTTCTTTAGAATTGGGCCAATCATTTACGGACTTTACAGCAGTAAAATTTATTAAAATCGGTCCATATTAAATAAGTGGATTTATTTCAAAAGAATGTAATTTGGTAATCGGGTAATAACATTGGTGTAATGAGCCACCACAATTATAAAATTAAGTATTACTTAAAACTTTATTCCCACGCTATTCTATCTGAGATTTCTTCAATTGCAATACGTGTTATATTTTTGAAATTCTAATTTGCTATTGATGTGAAACTCATGCTATGTATTTATGTATATACATAGCATGAGTATATACATAAATGAGTTATACTCTCATAATAAATTATTATTGAACTCATATTCCAAATTAACATTATATTATGTAAGAAATTTTGATCAAATAATATTTTAATCATAATTAATATTTAATGGAATAAATTGCATTTTAATTTATGTAGGAAGTTATGATTTAATAATTTATTTTTGAGCTATTAAATGTATTTTCAAGTTATCAATCACTTCAGTTGTTAACTGATAAGCAAAGAAAATGTTTCTCTCAAAAATTTTTATTTAAAATTATTCAATAGGATCACATCACTAAAAACACAAATGATATTTAAATTACGTTTTGCACTTGATCTCCTAATCGCATGAAACTGCCACAGTTTCAGTGCTAGTACAATTCTAGTACAATTGTACAATTACAGTACAGTAGGGCTAGTACAATTATAGCGGAATTTTATTAACTGTAATTAAATCTTTATTGAATTTCTACGACCTTATCTGTTTAATTAAGCCAAGAACACGTCTTGACTTACTCGACATACTTATTTATAAATCAGGTAAATGGTGTTAAAATTAGTCCTCTAGTAGGTACTACTATATGATGAAAGTTGTGCATTGTTGTATGACAGATGTGACTGTATTCATAAAGGAGAATATTCTGCTTAGCATTTGCTTTGAAATCCATTATCGCTATCAATTTCTGAGACTCTGCTTTACTAAGCTAAGCCTGTTGGGTAAGTTTGCAAAGCATGTCATTAAATATATAGTGTATTTATACTGTACGAGTACCTTAAAGAAGCTGTTCTATAATTAAAGTAATTATAAAGTAGCTAGATTATAATAGAACCAATAAAATATTTTGGAAAATAACAGTTTATTGGGAATCCTACTAAATTTTGTCTTAATTAATATTTAATATAATCCCTTACGAACCAGTTTCATTGATTTTTGCACAGATTATACTGGGGTTTTATAGTTTTCGACTATATCTTCATCCCTATAACAAACTTGAGTTATTGAACAAGTGATGCTATTTTTCGGTTCTGTTGGGAGTTTTTTCTTCAGAAGGCCATTGATGATATGAACTGATGATATGGAATCTGGTGAATATTCTGTCCACTCTAAGAACACTGACTTTTGTTTTTACAAAATATTATATATATTTTTTGGAATGATGGAAATTCCATTTTAATTTATAACCATCGTTGAACAGCAGACTCAATTTTGGGTTTACGACTACAAATGTTTACAAGGCTAAGGAGTGGCCTTGTAATTTTGAACCCTATCCAGAGAACTAAGTAACTCCTGGATCAAGTATTGGAAGAAATTTGCCTTCGAGGAGGACTTTTTTAATGAAACTATCCCGCATTTGCGTTACACGGAGAGGAAAACCACCAAAAACCTCCGGAGCTGGGTGCGGAATTTGTATCGACCAGCTGATCCTGGGATTCGAACTCGATTCACATCATTGGAAGGCGAACGCTCGATCCCCTGAACCACCATGGCTCTGAATGAAAATCGTATTGAAAAATTTATATCTTTCAATGGAAACCTTTTGTTTAACTCTGACTTCATTCTTACTTTTATTTTTTTCGGTACTTTTCCTTGTCATCAATGCAAAATTATGAATGCAAGTAAATGCAACTTTTTTTTGGCAAAATTGAAAAGTACCTTTATTTTTTTTTGTACAGATATTTTGTTCATCTTTTTTTTTTCACTTGAAACAAGTGGTATTTTGGTGTTGTGTGAAAACTATCCTCAAAATACTTTCTTTCTCATAAATTTGGAAAATAGAAAAATCTACACTTGATTCAATTTAATAGAAGCAAAATAAACAGTTAAAATGGTTTACATTTGCACATTTTTCAGACTGCGCAACTGTTTTGAAATTTGTACCCATTTCTTTTACTGCTTAAAATTTCTATAGAAAATAAAATTACAACTCTAATCTTCATCTCAAGTGAACAGTTTTTTTCGACAAAATGTTTTTAATGTTTAACTAGGTTATCTCGAAATATTCTAAAACTGTAAAGCATTTTAAGAGGCGTTGTTTATTTTCTTTAGTGAGTAATCAAAGGAAAACTAAGTGACTAATTGAAGTGTATCATAAATCAAAACTAATAAAACCAGTGACTAATCGAAGTCCGTAATCATAGTAAAATATGTCATAAAATATTATTCTATCCCACACATATGTATTCATTACAATTTAATTTCATTTTTGCATGAGAATTTTTTATTTCAGTAAATTTTAATATGAAAATCAAAATTAGAAATTTATTTTTGAATTGTTTTAACTGACTATATAAATAGTATATTGATTATAAAGAAAACCTATAAACTAAGAGCTTAAGAAAATAAAATTTATCACTGTTGAATGAAGTATGCTAAAAAATAGATTAAAAAAATATACTATAAACAAAATAGTTATTAAATTTTTTTAAATAAATGGATACAAATATAATTTTACAACAATATTATATATTTATATATGATATATAAATTTTTCAAAATATTTTTTTGACATAAAGTTTTAAGTTTGTGCGATACATAGAAGTTAGAATACTTGGAAGCTAATAATTTATCTGTAGAAAATGAATGCTGTTTTACCTTTAAGTGATATTGTACCTAAACTTCTAGGAAAGTTGGAATAAGCATTACCTATCGGAATATTAAAATGGATTCACTAATATTAGCGATTGTTCGTGGAAATGTTACTACGTTTTTATCTCATACCCATTATCGTCTTATTGTTTCTAAATTAAGAATGCTGATGATAAATGCTTTTGCCATATAAATAGTAACTAAATAATAAAGGTAAATGCAATAAATGATATAAAAGAAGGAATTAACAAAGGTGATCTTTCAGATAATTATTTATTCAATACAGAATTACGTTCGGTGATTTCGTGACTAATAAGAATAGGATCAACTAACATGATTTTTTTTGCGATATTTGCGTGATGGAATATTATGTTTTTGCGATAAACAGAAATGCCAACACTAATATTAATTAAATGATTGTTTTATGGTATTATTAAAATTATGTTAAAACTACAATAATAAGACTTACACACATTCTATGGTAATATTTTATATGCTTTGAAACTTTATTGGTAAACGAATTTTATAAAATTTATACATATTAAACTTACAGAGATTTTATGTCAAATATTTGTACATATTATTAAGCCAACATGTGTAAAAAAATTTAAGATACAATACTGAGAAAGAAAGTGTGCTCAAAACTATCAGATTATGGTAAATCTACCGTGTCTCTGGTTCTATATGAACACTAAAAAGCTCGGTAATTTTTAGCGAAGCGCTTTGGTAGTGATTTTAGTGTAATTTACAATAAAATATGATTATAATATGTGATAAAATTTGGCAAACGTGGTAAAATTTAGTAATTTTATCATAAAGCCTTAGAGCATTGTTTAAAAGCTATATTTATTCAGTTAAATGTACTCTTGAGATTTGTATTTGTTGCTAAATATGAGAAAATGAGAATTTTATTTTTCAAATCCAAAATGTCTTATAAATTATTACCATATGAACAGAAAAATTACCAAATGTATGGTTTAAATATCGTGTATTTTGATTTTATAAACCAAAATAATATATATATATATATATATATATATATTTATCAGAAATGTCATTATCTTACAGTAGGGTAATTTTACCGGAATTATTATCGGCATGTGGATATTCTGTAATCGAAAAGCTCTGATATACATTTAAAAAATTCTTGTTAAAATTAAATAATAAAAAGTCTGCTAATTAAAGGTTTCGAACAATTATTTAAGCTAGAAAAAATAAACACTATTTAAATTTGACCAATAACTTCTGAACAAGGTGGAAGAAAACACATTGACGATCAATTTGATTTCCATATTGGCCTTAAAAATATTTAAAATTATTCCCTTTCACTGTTTCTATCAATTATCTCTAGCAATACAATAGGTGTTTATCCTCTTATCTCCCCTTCTTTGTGGAAAGTTTGTAAGGTTTCGATAAAATTTTTCTCCAGTTCAAATATTGATTTGAGCTTTCGAATGTGCGTTTTTTTTAATCAAAATTATAAAAATATATTTTGAAGACGAAAGGTGGAAAACATGCTTAGATAAATATTTTTCTGCTTAAAACGTTGCAATATTATTTACTCAAATTTAATTTACTGAAATATCTATTGTTTTGTAAAGCAACTTTATTATATTTTACAAAATAATATAATAATACATATTCATATTTTTGAAATGGATGTAAAATCAAATATTATGAAAGACTCATCTTTAAAGTTAAATATCATCTTTATTACTTATCGTAGAGCTCAATAGTAATAAAGATGATATTTAACTTCAAAATTTTGGATAAAGTTGAAAAATAATATCGTTTAAATTTGCTGCATCCTTAATGTAATGCAAAGTTGAGCCATATTATCGTACAACCCAAATTTGACTACATGGTATTATGATTTAATTTGAATGGTACCTACGGTTTGACACCTAATTAATATTGCATGAAATTTGCACCGTGCAATGGTTCAAAGTATCGATTTAACGTGGAACCGTTACTTCTGAAAACTATGAATTTCTGGATCATGTTTTAGTGAATTAATTAACATCAGCTTTATAAAATGCCTTAACAGTATTAATCTATTTCAAATATGCGTTTCCTATTCAAAACTATCTTATTTAAAATCAAACTCGACGGAAAAATTAATATTCCATATTTACTGCCGAATATGAGATATTTTCAAACAAAAATTTTAAAGTTTTCAGAATACCATATCTATTTAAAAATAAAATATCACTTTAATGAATTATTATTATTTTTGGGGGGGNGGGGGGGGGGGGGAGAGGGAGAATTGAGAAAGCAAATAGGGACAATTTATACTTTAGAACACATTATCCGTTTGGTCATTAGTTATCTATTAGTTTTTTCGTATTATGTTTTTGCAATAGATAAAATCTTCCTCAGAGTTAATCCTATTAAATGAACCATTGAATAAAGTTTTTTTTTTCCAGTTACAGAGATATTGTTTATAAATAAGGAAGAAAAAAACGATTTCACTTCATCCTAATCTCTCCAATGATGATTTATCTTGATTTTGATAAATAAAAAGCGTTTCGTTTGGATTTTCTTTCATTCTGACAGCTATTTTTCTTCATAAAGCCATTCATACATTTTTTAAAGATTGAAATCATTTTTCATTTCAAGTGTAATAATATAAAATTATAAAATATTGCTTATGTTTATAAAGCGAGGTAAATTGGAAATTTATAATATTTTAAAAGTAACTATTTTTTTAATAATTGACGGATGTAAAAATATTGGCTACCTTTTAGTTTAAAAAAAAGAAGAAATAAAATTGATTGATTGCATTTATAATAAGCTGAGCTTTCCGTTATGACCGTATTTTGCTAATATTTTTAGAATGATTGTCAAAAATGAAAAAAAAAAGTGCACACTCTTCAGAGATTTCAAGTTAATCATCTAAGGTTGCGTTTCGAAGGCTCTTCAATTGCATGCGATGTTGTTGTTTGTTTGTAAATAATATGCCATTTTAATAAGTTTTGTGAGTTTGCAACATCACTGTTAGGCCAAATTTAGCTTATCTTCAGTCAGCACCATCAATGTTTATTCTGAAAATGGCGTAAAACATCAATATGGTGGCCACAGATATGAGAAAATGAAAAGATTTGTGGTCTATTTTTTTTAATAAGCTTACTCCAAAGCTGTATTATCTGGGCTCATGAAAAAATATGAGAAATGAGGAAAAAAGCATTGATTTTGATAATTTTCATCTAAGTGGAAAAATGTCAACAAATTGGTCTCTTAATAACTTTAATAACTTTAATAAATTTTAAAATATTTTAGTTTTTTGTGAGATCTAAAGCCCTCATAATTAGCCTACATGATTCTTTACGGCAAGTTGGCATATATAACTGAAAATTATAGCTTTGAAGTGAAAGCCACTTAAACTGTGGCTTTTTTTATTTTTCTTGGCAAAAGAGCTTTAAAAAACTATATTAAGCACGTAACATAACAAACGCAAAAACTATTGGATTCTAACAAATCACTACTGAGGAAGGCGAGACTGAAAATCAGAAATCAGTTTAACAAACCTAGGAACTATGAGGTAGTAGTTAGAATCATATTTCAATTTCTCTTTGTTTACCAGCAGCGTATCAGTTTTAAGGTTTTCAGTTCCACCTTCATCAGTTTGTTAAACTTCGATAGCCCTTTTTTTCCCCTTGCTTTAATGTTAATTTCCGACCACTAATTAGTGTACTTTTTTTACTTCATCTTTCACAAGGGTGAGGGTCTTCACGGAGCACCCTTTTTGCTCTTAATATATTGTCAGGGTCTTAATATTTAAGCTCTTTTTAGGTTTTTTAGAAATGAAATCAATATATTTTTTAATGTATGAATATCCTATTAGTTTTAAGCATATTTTAATGAAATTTAAAGTTACTTGAGCTTTAATTCTGCTTACACAATTTCTCTGACCAAATTTAAAAAAATCCATTTGCAAAAGAAAAAAAAAGAAAGAAAAAAAAGAAAAATTTTATTTATTTTTAAAAAATATTGATGGTTGTAAAAATTTTTCTGAAAAATATTTACTTATAAATATGCAATTATTTGAAAAATGTGTTTAATTTTAAGTAAAAAAACGAAGTTTCATTTATGAATAAATTGGTTGGGAGCTTTCGGTGAAAGATCGTGTTTTCTTGAAAATGTAAAAGTTTTTTAATTAACAATTATTGTCGAAAAACGTTCCTTCTGAGAGGGTTATATAGGGTTTTTATGAATATGTTAAAATAAAATCTTGTTTTTGAGCAAAAAGTAGAGAAAAACATATTTTTCAGGGGGTTTTCCTTTTAAAATTGGGAATTAAAAATTTCAACTCAAATTTTCAAAAGAAGAGTTTTGTGAAGAGTCTATTTTCGTGATAAAATATTTTGTGAGGAGACTATTTTATAGTGAACTATTCTCTAAAGGTATCATTTTTAACAGACCCAAATCTCTCCCAAAATGACTTAGTGCCTTATCATAGTTTCCAGTTATGAACTTTGCAATCTTCTTCAATTTTTTTTCTAGATGGCGACACAATTCCCAGAAACCACATATTAAGTATCTGGAAATCTTGATTTTTCTTTTCTTTACATAAACTCTCTTTTGAGTAATTTTAAAAAGTGGCTTTTCATTAAAATTTCTCAAATTTTATAAATACATAAATAAAGCTGTCCATGTTTGATATTCAAATAATACTTTATTAAAACCTTAGAAACTAGCTTAATTTATTCGAAGAAACTGAAATGTTAAAGTGATGCAGTTTCTCTAAAAATATCACGATGAGTGATTACTTAAGAGAATATGTTTATTTAATTGTTTTTTCAGACATTTAAAACTAATTAATGATGTCTCTTTGAATATTATGTTACTTTGAAAAACTGCTTATTAGTGTTATCTTTTTTTTATAATGAGTATATAAATATGCGTGAAAGAGAGTAATATTTAATTTCAGCAAATAACTGTATTTGCACTGCAGTGAAAACTTGTAGAAAACATAAAAATAAATCTTTTCTAGGTTGAGCAAAAAATTCTTAACGGATTTTTCTTTCCCACAACTATTTCTATTTCAACTGAAATGTCCTTTTCTGTGACTAAGTAGCATTGTGTACTACATTTATAAATATCACTAAAAGCCCTTTCGTCCTAATTATGTAATCTGATTAGATAAGTCCGGATGAATGGATCCGGTCCGACGTTGGAGTAAATGATTTTAGCAAGCCGGAAAAGAAAAGAAAGGATTATTCGAGACAAAATAAAAAAATTTAATTTTTTCCATTCCGGTTGTTACATTTGGCGCGAAAAAGGAAGTTTTGATATTTTTTTTTAGCTAATTTAAAAAACTGTCCTATGTTAAGTTATAAATTCTAGAACCGATTTGTTGAATTTATGTACGTTTTACTAAGCAAGCCTTCTTTTATTATTTTGCTCAAAATTTGGATGTATTCAGTCTTTTGAAGAAAAGGGAAAAAATTTCTGCTTTATTAATCACAGAAAAGGATTTGCTGACTTTTTCTTAATGCTGATTTTGATATTAGATGGAATAAAGTTAAAATTGTAAAAAAAAGATGCTTTAATTATATTTTTTTGAAGAATAAAATGTAGAAGCATTAAAAACTACATAAATGCGTACATTATAATTTTTTATAGCTATCATTATTATTTTTTAGCATTACAAATTTTAAATCTTAGAACATTATATTTTTAAATCCTGATAAATAAAATTTTTTAATTTGCTATTGCACAAAGTTTTTTTGATAAAGTATTCTTTTTATTTCATCTGAGACTGGAAAAACCTATATTACGGGTAAAAACTCTTCGTGGTTTTTAAAGAAGCTAAAAACTAATTTATATCTTCTATTCTTAAAAGATAAACAAATTTATGGATAGTTTTGAAAGAAAAATTGACGAAATATCAGAGAAAATAACTCCAATTAAAGTGTTGAAATATAATGACTGCAAAGAGTAAAACATTTAGCGAAATGTAGGACAAATAATATTTTTTAGTCGTGAGTTTTTCTATCTCTTATATAATTGTCTTTAATTTTCAAACATAATGAATAAAATAGAGCTATTTATACACGTATCTGTACTTCATTTGAATTGATTGACTTACCTTTAAATAAAGAGACGCGAAAATGTTTTTCCCGGAAAAAATTCTAAACCTCATTAAATCTATTTTACTTTATGATAATCTTACCTACACATATGAATTTGTTTGATCAATAAAATATTTTTTTCTCTAATTAAACGAAACGTATTTGATATAAGAGAACTTTATAAATCTCTGTACTGGAAAAATAAACCGAATTCATTTGCACGATCGTAAAAGGAAATGAAATAAAATGATCAGCCAGAGTCACTTCTTAGAAATGACTCGCATCATTTATAAAAAGAACGTCTTGGCTGATCGAATTTCAATTTATCGCAAGAAGCAATTCCTCGCTTTGCCACATAGTATCGTACTACTATTTATTCTCCAAGAATGCTATTTTCTCGACAACAATAGTCTTGTACATGATATCAGGTGAAAAAAAAAACAATTCACTAGATTTATTTCTCACGTACTAGAAGTCAATCTTAATGGTTCGAAGAGGGGGGACTTAAAATTTGCTGATTAATTAGTGTAGATGATATTTTAGTATGATTCAAGAATGTTTTGCATGATTCTCAAGAGAAGAAGCAAAGAAAAATGATGATAAAATAATATGATAATAATAGAATGATGATGTAAATACTATTATTGTTTGTACTAACACTTACTGCCACTTGGAAGTTAAGTTGTATCAAGATATATCTTTGAACGTTTAGGAGAAATATAGGGTTGTCCATAATCATCCCCCTTCATATATTATTTCATAATCCACAAAAAGTTGACATTAGTGAACGAAAATTAATATGTAAATATGAACAATATAAAAATGCTGTCAAAAACAAACAAATCTGTGCGGAGTAAAGTGAGCATAAAAAAAGTAAGATCTGTTGGATTTCTGAAGGAAGCAGAGGGTTCCAGAAAAAGTTGATATTTAAATACTTCCAAGTTTCATCAGTTAAAAAACTTAGTTTTGATATTTTTTACTTCGTATTTCTTACCGACAGATTATTACATTTTCCCTTTTTTTAAAGCTTCAATATTGGTTTATAACTCCTATTGAGTATGTTTTTATTTATTTCTTGACAAGGCTTCAAAATGTGTGGTAATAAGAACTATAATTTTGAAAAACAGAACTTACGGTAAACCGCTACCATATGAACGGAAAAATTACAAATGGAAAATTTTAAATATCATATAGTTTGGTTTTATTAACCGGAATTATAGTTTACTTTTACCAGAAATGTCATTACCATATAGTACGATAATTTTACCAGGATTGTTTTTCCGTGCATCATTTGGTCAACAATTAAAGTAAAATAAATCTAAAAGAACTGTGTGATAGTTACTAAAGGCAAGGAGCATGCATTTTTCTCTCAAAAGGGACTTTGAATTTATTGTCAATTCTCTCTGTTTGGATCATTGTTTAATGATTGTATATTAAGTTCACGAATTTAACTGATTGCTTTCTTATGGGAGGACAGTTCGATGATTTTTTCTGTGATGAAAATATGTATTTAAAAATAATATGAACATAAGTAATAATATATAAGTAGACATAAGAATATTATAATATAAGTAAATGAAAATAAATATTCTTTTCTAAAACGTATTTCAAACAGTTGTTAAAACAAATAATAACATATAATAAACAAATAATATGATAAGCTTTATGAAAGGGGTTTGTGCAAAAATCGACGATTCAACGCGTCGAATTGGTTTCTATTTGAAATCCAATCATCTATTGTCATCAAAACATGTTTGATTTCTTTCTCGTTTTTTACTGTCCCTATACTGAGTTCAGTTTGAAAAAAGCTAAATTTCAATGGCTAAATAAAATCAAAGTCATTTCTAATGGCTGTTAGTTTCTTGTAAAGACAAATTAGAAAGTATATTTCATATTAGACTGATCTCCAAAATTTCGATGATTGTAGTACTTTTTCTTATCAAATAACGGCTTTTTTTACTAGACTTTAATATTTTTTGACCCACTTTTACATAAGACTTGTAATTAATTTATTTAAAAAAACACGTCATATTTAAACTGTACTCAACGTAGATGTATATTGTAGATATATATAGATTGAGCAACCACGGATGAATATTCAAATTTAAAGCTTGGTTCATAATAATAATCATCATTGGTTACAACTTGTTTTGGTTATTCACATATAAATAAAAAAACACCCTTTGATGATATGAATGAAATTTTAATTTAAAAAAGCAGAAATGTCAAGGCTTATGCTTTATGAATGTAAAAAGGTTTCTCTATAATTCCAAGATGATACTGTAAAATTTACTTTCCTTAAAAATATATAAACTATAGACTTTTAGCTTATGCATTTGCATATAGCCTAAGAAAAGCTTATTTTATTATCTGATTCTGTCTGAAAGAAGCATAGCTGAATATGTTATTGGAAGTAAAAAAGTTAGATGTTATTTTGCTCATCATTTATGCATGCATTCTTAAAGTCAAAGACTAAACTAAATTTAGTGCGACTTGGAGGCTGTGGTTTTCATAACCTATTTTTTCGATTTATCGTATAGTAGTTCTTTTCTAGAATACAGAAAGTAAAATATGCTTTTTAAATATATACTGACACTTAACTAAATGCTAAATTACAAACCAATGTTGAAACAAATTACTTAAACATATTTTTCACAATTATTTAACACTATTTTTCTTGTCAATAATAAAACAGTTAATTTAGTTTTGAAAAATAAATCATTTGAGTTTGATGAATCTTCTATAACAATAACTTTCCTTGATTTTTTTCTCTCTCATTACACTTCAAATTATGTATAAATTTAAATGATTTATTGATGTATTTGTAGTTTTTATTTAAAATCCTTAATATTAGGTAGCTTAAAAACAATTATGTTTCTTTCAATTGTTAAATCTTTACGAAGATTGGAATTTCGGAGCTTGTTGAACTCTGACATCATGCATTTTTGCCTTAACCTTTATATGATTGAAAGTTGAACCCTATAATCATACACATTAATTATTTATTAATAAGATTACTTGAAGAATTCGACAGATGCTTCACGATTAGTAGTAGATGTAGTTTGAATTGAATAAAAAGTTATACAGTTTAGCACCTTATTAACGTTGCAGGCAGTTCACAACATATCACTTATTTGGTGAAACAATGACGTAACTGATAGTTTCTATAATATACCAGTTACGTCATTGTTTCACCAAATGAGCGATATTATGGTTCATTATTAAATCGATATTTTGAGAACGAATCCTATGTAGAACACATTAATATAAGGTTTCAGAAGCCAGCATTGATATTGTTTCTAGTTTGTTTAATATTTTCAGAATAACTATCATCAAGTTTACTACCACCAACAAAACATAGAATTAGTAACAAAAGCTTCACTGAAAGATTTCATATCACACAATGTCTAACTAAAAACATTCTCAACTAAAGAGATTTTGATTTTCTTGTTTAATTTGCTACCTCTATAATTAAAAAAGGACGGATGTTTAAAATGATGATTTTTTTAAAATTATACCTAACTCAAAAAGGAAAGATTTTTTTTTAAATTTTGAACTTTTCAGAATGAAATTAATTCATGCACTTCATTCTTTGCTAGCACTCATTTTCTCTAGAATTTGCCATTCATTATTTTGACCAAGAACTAATTTTTCAAATGGAAAACAATTTTTGTTGTTTCAGTTACCAAGGAAATTTATTAGTTTCTAAGGGTTTAAAATATTGAGTTAAGTGGATACCACAAGCAGTCTACAATTTTATGTTATGCATCATTTCTTCTCAGCACAGTGTCTTCTCTTGATATGCAAGTTTGTTCAAAAGATGTGATTGGGAATTCAAAGGAAGACTCGCAGAATTTAAGGTTTAGTTACTATGAGACAAATGTTTATAATAAGTAGCCAGTAATTTTCAGTAATGATGTATCTTTTTCCGTTAGCACAGTATCAGACTTTCGTTTATGTAAGCTGGTTAAAAAGAAAAAAAAAATTTAAGTTTAACCAACTGATATAAATATATGCAAAAATTCAACTGTAACAGAAAACAGGCTGTTCCTTAACTTCCAGAGGGATGCATATTGAGGTCAAAACTGAAATATAATTTTATGTTTTACTGAATTGCATACTATTTGTAATATGTTATTTTTTAGATTAATAAATTTAAGGATCGTGATTAAAGTTATTTTTGCACTTATTAAAATTCCATAAGACTTCAGATTCATAATATGAACTGATTTTAAAGTTTAATAAATAAATAGTTTTAAAATGTAGTTGTAAACATAGCGAAAAATTATTGTTTCCAAAATGGGTTATAGCACAGCTTCACAATTACAAACATAAATTTAAGTTGGAACAAAGGAATTCAGTTCATCAACCCATTCAGACTTTATGCTATTTCATATTGACTGTCAGAGGGATGAATTGATTTATTTTCGATAGGAACTTCCCAGTTTCACGAATGCAATTATCGGTTCATAGGAGGCTCCAACCATACAGTCAACTTCTTTTGGTCGATAACTTATGGAAGATCAAGTCGATAAGTTCGACGACGGTTCTTGTCACAAGTTTTTTCTCTCTCTCCCGTTTGATATTCTTTGATGATCGATAAGTTTCAATATGGAGAAAAGAGAAATAAGCTAACAGCAAACTGAAACAGAGAACAGATATATTAGTCTTTTATTCTTTTGCGCCTAAAATTGCGATTATTTATAAGAAATCGAACTTAATAAATATTATAATTCGTCTTCACGTCTATCACGCTAATAAGGTATAGCTTTTTTTTTAAATGTTTGTTAACTTTGTAGTATTGTAATAATTAATAGTTGGAATATTTTAAGATATAACTTCAAAGAAAGAAGAATAGAAAGATATAAAGATAGAAGGATATAACTTTCAACAGAAGAAGAAGATATACCTTAAAAAGATATAACTTTCAGCATTAATAGTTTTTGCATCAAGCCCGTGCATTTTTGCTGTTAAATATTTCCGAAAGTTTGGAGGATGACCGTAAATTCTTTTTAAGTCATTATTCTTCTACGAAAAATGATTGTTTAAAAAATTTCTTCTTATATATATAAATATATAAGAATGGTATACCATTCATTAATTACATTGTTCTAGCTAAAAAAGTATAATGATATTTGAAATTCTAAAGAGTTGGTAAATACTTATTTATATAGTACAGTTAATCAAACTACCTTTTAAACGAATATTTAAGTGACTGAAAAATGAGCAATAAAAGCCTCATATTTTAAAAAAAAATTAAAGCACTTTTAGGGCCACAAGTGCCTGATAGATGAAAAGCTCAATCCCTGATCTATGTTCTTGAGAAGGTTCCATGATAGTGATAAATGGTTGATTTAAAAAGTCTACTCTGATAACATTGCTAATATTCCTTTTGAGACTCATGGGATAGAGAGTTCGCCTCCCAATGAGGATACTCAGGTTCGAATCCTAGCGGTGACTGGTTGATACGAATTCTGCTCCCGGCTCGTACCGACCACATTGCTGACGTGAAATGTCTTTAGTGGTAGACGGATCACGAGTTAGAATCCAAATGCCACCGGGATGAACGTTAAAGGCTTTCGCGGTTTTCTTCTCCATATAGCGCAAATGCGGGTTAGTTCCATCAAAAAGTCCTCCGCGAAAGCCAGTTTGACGCAATACTTGATCTAGGTGTTTCCTTGTCTTATGGGTTGAATTCAAAATTGCAAGGCTATGGAGTGGAACTTTGATAATCGGGTTGGGTCGGCTGTTCAACACTGGTTATAAAATAAAACATTCGTAGTGATAAATATTTCTTGAATTAGAGTTTTACTATTGGTAGTAGTTTACGGTTTGGAGGCTTTGAAGGGTTTTCGGTCCAAAAAAGAACAACAACCTAAGTTTGACTTTCAGTTTCAACTAAATAATTTTATACAATAACAAGTTTATCGCAATATTTACTGAAATGTGTTAGCCGCATTTGGTTGGTTTTTGTTTCTTAAAACTATATACTCAATATAACAAGTCAAGAGTTTCCTTGTCTTAGGAATTGTGTTCAACTATAAACGAAGGAGAACATTAATATCCTAAATGCACTTATATAGACAGAGTGTTCATCAATAACAATAGAATAAAACATTAAAATCTTCAAAAATGTATTCTATTCAAAAATCATTTTTCCTTACCTGCCAAAAAGACAAATTTCAAATAAATTCAAAATTGCGCTTTCCCAAACAGATTTTCAGAATTCGTATTTCAGTACTAAAATTGATTAATGATCTTTCAAAGTACTTGAACAAAGTCTTGATATGTTAGTAGTTCGAAAGAGAAAGTAACTTATGGTATCCATCACTCCTTTAACAATAGGAAGAGTAAAATGGATAAATGATCTTCTTAATTGCATATCAGTCTTGCAGACTTTAATGGTCTTGCCAAAAGACACAATGCCCAAGAAAATTAGAGGTATTCTTTCCCTTACTTAAATTACTTTATTGAAAAACTACAATTTATTTCAAGCTTTCAATGTGAGCAATTCAAATCATGACAGTAACATTAATTCTATTACTGTTTAATTCTATCTTTTAAAGGATAAAGTAATTTCGTAAAATCAAAATAAAAACTTTTATATATTTTATTAGTTTATGAGTGGTTTAATCATTTATTAGAACCGAGAAATTGGATTATTATCTGTATAAAATAATGACATTATTTTATATTATGAAGTAATCAAACTATGCTATTGTTTTTAATTGTGTGATCTGTATGAATAAATAAGTTTTATCAGCATCAAGTTAGCAAAAAGAATTTTTTCAAAAAATTAAAATTTTTATGCAAAATTAAAATCAATATTTTCTAAGTGAAAATTTCAGCAGAGATTTTGTGGATCGTAATTCTGTTTAGTAATATTCTTCAATTTAGTAATTCTATGCGAGTAATAAAAAACTCCCCTAGTCAAGGTAACAAAATCAAATGGCACTATAAAGAAGCATGAAGCAAAATTTAAGAAGAAACAAAGGAAGAAGCAAAATAAAAGCTTGGAACATCACAGAAGAGATCGGACTCGTAAACTCGTATTTATATGGAAAAAAATATTTTAAAATGTTTATGGCATTTGGCATTGCGTACTAATATGGCATTACGATTCATTTTGATCATTTTAATACTTAATTTTATTCCTAAATTTTGCAACAGCTGCATTCTTTTACACTTTGTTTTATTTTTATTTGCATACTTTACTTATTTTTATTTCATATACTTTACTTGTTTCTATTTTACTTATTTACTGATATTATGACAATGGTGTTCTCCATATTACAAATTGTGTATGTATATTTTCTACCAGATATTTATCTTTAACTATTATTTCAAGCAATGGCGCTGTTCGTCAAGATCAATGAAACAGCTATATACTTCTAACTAGCTTTGTTAAACTTATAAGTTCTATTTCCTTCTGAAAATACTGCTACCATTTCCTTTTTAAGTTTCATTTTGTATTTTTCTGCAAAAACAACAAATTTGCACTGTTTTTTCCCTAAATTTATCGAATTTCTCTACAAAAAATTTTATTTTTAAATTTTTTTGAAAATCTTGGTGATTTTTTCAACAAAAATAAAGAAAACAAGCATTTTAATTTTTGAAAATTCCAAATGAATTACGGCACCATATGTTTACGTAAAGTCCAGAACAGATATGCCCGAATTTAATTCATGCCATTATAAAATTGTATAAATTTAATCTGAAACTGAATTAAATATGTTTTTAGAATATCAGTTTATTAAGATATTCTTTAATGGCATTTCTCAAATGCACTCCATGAATTATAGAATAGAATGATTGCTAAAACATTCAATTCGATTCTTCTATTCAAGTATTGAACTACAAAAAAATATCAGCTTCTATCTAAAATATACGATGACTGAGAATCACGATTCTGCTTTAAAGTTGTTAAGTTCTTCCGCTTTGTATGTGTTTGGAATTTCACGCCTACTTTCTGAAAATAAAGTCTAGAACCACTTCTTTTATATGCGAAAACGTTTCAGCTGAATAAAAAGTCTTGTAAATTGCGTAGTGCAGTTAGTACTAGTTAGTTTGCAATTTTCACAAAATAACGATTTAATATAATTTCATTTTATATTATATTTAATTTAATTTAAACATCAAATCCACCGGCGCAATCAATGAACTGAGAAATTTCACTAAACTTTGAAACATTGAAAAAAGCAGTTTATACAATGCTTCTTAAGTTTTGCATTAAGTTACGTTCAAAAAGTAGCATGCGCAGAATTAAAAAAACATTCGCAATATTGAAAATGCAAAATTATATTTAAATTATTGCTTACATTATTGTTAAATATATTTGAAATGCAGAATTTTGTCCCATGCACAGTGAGCATATGAAATGAGTATTAAGAAGCCATATCCAAAAAAAAAAAACGCAATTTGAAAAAATGGATGTTTAAGTTCGATTTAAATTAATCTCAAAATTTTAGTCTGATTAATGGTAGCCATCGAACTGTCCATCTTAATAAACAAAACAATAAATAAATAAAAAGACAAAAACAAAATGTCTGACTTCTGAATGTCTGAATTCCACTTAGATTCATTTATGATTTTAATATCGTCATCATCACTTTCATCCCTTATCAGTCCACTGATAAATTCTCGATGTGCAGCTCTTGTCTTCTAATGCATATTCACTGCTTTTATAATTTCATAGACCATCTTGTACTTGGTCGCTTTCGTGGTCATTTAATGTTACAAGCATACCAGTCCAAGATGTTATAAAACTAGCAATTCTGAGTTCTTCGAACTACGGGGCTAACCCATTGCTATTTTAAACATTCAATTCTCCAGATGATACTGAAAACCTTTGTTTGTTGTCTTATCATTGTTTCTACCTTTCGATCCCTTTCTTGCAATACCTAAAAAGCATTTTCCCACACTTTGTGCAGTTTTGTGCACACTTTGTGCAGTCATTGTTTTGATTTGCTGGTGAGAATCTAAGCTTCTGTTTACATTAGGTAAATTAATGCTTGATTGATCTATTGAGAGTTAACGCATTGATTTAAAACCTTCTGCATCAGAAATAGGGGTTGGTATATTACTTATAAGAATAAGGCAATTTTTACTCTAAGAACTCAAGTCAATTTTGGTTTTTATGCATAACATCCATTGTTAATTTTCCTCTTAAATAAACGTAATTTTCTACTCTGGTTCTATAATTGACATTATATAACTGCTAAGATTTTTTAATACTTTCATATTTAGCGAAACATGTTTTATCTCTATTCTAGAATGCAATTATTATATGCCTTATATAATTATACTTATGATACGTACAAATATATTTCATACAACGACAAAGATTGTTCAGAACTACTCAGTCAGCTAAACGGAAAATCTGCTTCTGTCAGCAATTCCTTTTTATCGCACACCATATCCGATTTATTAATGGAATTTTTTTCCTGGTTTGTATTAATGTGTGATATATTCTTGTAATTCAGTAAAATTAAACTTTTCCTTCAAAAAAATTGATACTCGATTATCTCTTTATTTTATGATGATGGTGGGGAATTTAATTTTTTTTAAATATGCAAATGAGACATTGTTTCTGATGTATTTTTTCTACATTGAATTGAATGAAACTAATTTTGAGACAACCGGATTTATAGTTTAGAAGTTATAAGGGCTTCGTGCACTAAAAATACAAATTAGTACTTGTGCCCATTTGAGCATCAGATATTAGGAGGTACATTTTCTTCCGTATGCTTTCACGCTTAACTGAATGAGACTATTCACAAGTTAATCGAACAAATGGCTCAAAAATTGCAAGAGTTTATAAATGTAAGAAGTACTACTTATGATAAGTACTTATGTATACTCTTCAGGAAATATCTGAACATGTAAGGTGTATTTTTCTGTGTAACCTTTTACTGTGAATTGAATGGGATTAATTTCAAGACGATCGAACTAATAGTTTAGAAGTTACAAGCATTTTGTGTATAAAAAGTACAGCTTTAAGCAATGCTCCTATTTACGCCTCTTATATTGCTATGCAGACGAGTGGAAGAGTGAGGCATTGTTTCTTATTTAATCGAATGAGATCAAATACGAATCAAAAAGCTAATATTTTAAAAAGTTACTTTTTTCTTGTATAAAAATTACTATTTTAGAACTATAGTTATTGTGAAGAAAACCCTAGTAACTTCAAAGCGATTAATCCTATTAACTCGAATTTTATTTCTTTTAATTCAGTATCAAAAATTTCATCTGAAAATGTATTTTTATGCATAATAAATAAAATAGTACTTTGTATACATGAAAGTGTAAGATCTAGAAACTTTTCTACTTTTGAACTATTTATTCCAGTGACTATTATTGTCTCGTACGATTTAGAGTAAATACACGAGGAACAATGTTTCATTTGTTTAGTTAGTAAAACTAGTTGCGCAAGTAGCTTCGAGTGAAAAGTTGTTCTTATTGTATATAAAACCTTAAAAACTAAACTATTAATCCGATTGTAGAGGAATATTTGCATTCAATTCATTGTAAATAAATGCATCGAAAATAATGTCTTGTTTGCAAAAATGTATTTCACCCTCAAATCACCTTCATTTTCATCCAAGAAAGGGGCAAACGTAAAGAAGAGATTAAAGGAATTTTCAGGTATCGTTTATTACAACATAATAAAGCTTTTTGTCAGAAAAAGCTTGGGGTATCAATATTTTCAAAGGAACACTCCTTTTTATTGCTATAAATATTGGACTATGGGAAGATGTAAACTTTTTCAAATTCATTGAGAAAGATTAAACTAATAAGCATCGAACATATTTAAACAAATATTTATATGGTAGCTATTTGTTTTTAAATCTTGAATACTTTTCAATATTTGAAATTTCTTTCAATAAAACTGAAAAATGTATCGGATGTCAGTAGAGAAAAAATGAGGGCTACACCCTACTTTTAGGGTTGATGACCTCTCGTCTAGAAGATGATCGCTACACCCCACTTCCTCAATATGGATGAGAGTTCAAACAAACTGATAAGATCTTAGTAGGAATGACGTAGCATGGCTCTTTACGTATTATGGTTTGAACTTGACAAATGCATCTAAAAAAATTTGGGTATTTATTTCTACACAACTATGGATATCTTTGAAAAATTTGACTCTAACAATTTAATCTGAAACAAGTTTCAAATGAATTCCTCATTGGAAAAAGTTAAAAAAAAATTGTAAAGTGTCTTCCATTATCTTAACCATGTGCACATAAATAGGAAAAAATAAATTCCTCAAACTTTTTAAGAAACATTTATTTAGTCCAAACCATGCTACATAAAGATCATTAATATATTTAGCATAAGGAAGGATAAATTGAGATTTTTGTTTTGCAATGAGGAATTCATTTGAAACTTATTTCAGATAAAAAAGTTAGCGTAAAATTTTTCAAATATACTCACAGCTGTGAAGAAATAAAACCCCACAATTTTTAAATTGCATTCGCTTAGTCCAAACTATGCCACGTAAAGAGCCATGCTACGTTATCCCAATTAGGAATTTATCTTCAGGGTTGAACTCTCATCCATTATCTGAGCTCTCATCCTCTAGATGACATGCCATTGGTCTAAAGCGGGCTGAAACACTCATCTCATAGCGCTATTGTATGAAAGGTCATCAACCCTGAAAGTGGGTTGTAGCACTCATTTTTCCCCTGCTGATGTCTCAAAAAAGACTAACGATTTGAATGATTTATTAATAAAAACCTGAATTTATAAAACTCAAGTTTCGAAATTAAGGAATAAGTTTAGAAAAGACCGCTCTGTTAAGTTAGAAAGTACAATTATTACACATATAAGTTACATAATAATAATATGTATTTAGTTAGAAAGATTAAGATATGATTATTGCAGAAGTGAAACTAAACTTTTTATCCCATAACAAACAGAATTGCACAATAATGGGGTACGTTTTCTAATACAGTTTATATTTTCTAAGTTTAAATTAAATCAACTCTTGTTTTATAAACTAGACTATCAGTTATCAGTAAGATTAACAATCTTAATAGTTATATGAACTAGTTTAACAACACATAATATTTCTAGATAATTGTATTTTCAAAGTGCAACAAGGATCTCAAAATTCGTTTTACAAAATTTTGTCCCTAACAGTAGTAGATTGTAATCTTCTTCAGCATAAATTCATGTTTAACTACGTTAATTCCAACTTTTGAGGTGATTTATATATTAGTGAAATCCACGCAATGGATGTTTTAACTTAAAGTCTAATTTTCTGAACAAACCGTTACTTCTAACAGGAAATTAAATGGACTATGCTATTTATCCTTCGGGGAGTATCGAAAATGCAACCTACTGATTTGCAGTTGCTTAATGATCTTTAAAAGTGCAGCAGCTTAAGACATTATTTGAAAATCACCAGAGTCTTAGCATTTTCGAAAATATAAATGCATCCACGAAAAGGGACCATGACAGCAGATATCTGTTTATTACCGAATTAATTTCTCCAAAGTGTGGTTGCGTTTTCAATAGCTTATCGATTTTTAATTTGTCAGCATCAGTTATGTTACTTATAAGATACATCAGATGAGTTATAAACTTTAAAAGATAATGCTGGAGATCTTTAGAGTTGTTGCTCGTATACCGATGTATCAAACGAAAGAGAAAATTTGTTTGGATAAATAGACAAATAAGAAGCAAAAAGATTTGACCTATCTATTACTGTTAAAAAATATTCTGGTAAAATTAACGTAATATACGGTAATGGCATTTTTGTTTAAAAAAAAAGAAGTTAATTCTGGTTAACAAAACCGAAATATAATGTATTTGAATCATATTTTTTCCGTTCATATGGTGACGGTTAATTGGAAATTCTAATTTTCAAATTTATGGTTCATAATACCATACATTTAATAAAAAAACAATACTGAAAAGTAAATTTAGCATAATAAATAATTTTTGTTTCATGTTCTGAAGTGTCGTGATAAAATTACTATATTTCACCTTATTAAAACAAGTTTTATCACATATTATGAACCATATTTTATTGTTAATATTACCAAATCTTTAACAAAGTGTTTCAATAAAAATTTCTGAGCTTTTTGCTGTACCCATAGAGTAAGAAGCACTGTAAATTTTACCATATTCTGGTAGTTTTGATCAGGTTTTTTTTCTTCTCAGCGTGTGACTTTTAAGTGTGCGAGTTTAAGCCTTATTTTTAATTCAATCTTAAATCCTTGTATTTGCTTATAAAATGTCTAGCCATAAATATTTTCACAAATTAAGAAATCTCTATGTATTGACAGAAATGTAACTTTTTTTTTAACAGTTTGACACTTATTGAATTTCGTAAGATGGAGATTTTTACAAGCTTATTCCTTAGAGAACTACTTAGACTCTATACTTCAATTACTTTTCTTGTTAAAACAAGATATTTTAATTTAATTATTTTTATAATTAAAATTATCTGTAGAGCTTTTTTTAAATTTTTTTTTTGTTTCAAAATTTTGGACGATGAAATATTAAAGCTGTATTTAAAATCGATATTAATTTCAATTAATGAGTTTGGTATAACCTAAATGCAAATATTATTATTATAATTAAAGTTGTTTACTATAACCAGCTCTTTTTTAGTAAATTAAAAGAATAGCTATTCTGAAAATGATTACTTAAAAACTTCAAGTTACGAATAAATTTAATAAAAATTTGGATTTTTTACAGCGTTATAAACTCAATTTATAATTTAAATTGTTAGAAATTCTTTTAATATATTAATAACACTTCAAAACTAATTAAGTCAGTTGATGAATAAAGGGCATGGAACTTTGTAAGAATGTTCCAAGGAATTTTTCGTTTTGTTGAGTAACTGAAAAGGCATTAAATTACGCTGTTGGTATTTATGATACAGGTGAACCAAATACATTAGAAGAAAAATTAAATCTCGAGGTAATAATTTATATAAACTACTCCATATTCTGTTTTTAATGTATTTCATACAATTTAATAGAAGCAGTTTAGTGCCATTAGATACATTGATTTGCCCCCCCCCCAGCTGTTAAGTTTAGATAGACTAAATCTCACAATGGGGGAGAGTGTTATCTTCAGATATTCATATTGGACCTAAATTACATTCAATTAAAACAATTCAGCGTTCCCATAACAATTTCTGTATTCAATAAATCACTAAATCATAACAAATTAGGTTTAGGGCCATATTATATAAAAGTTGAATCCGTAACTATAGTACTGTCTTTTGACGAAGGCAGTTAATTGTCTTGTACAAAATTTTAGTTTCTTGCTACCTCACGGTCAATTATAAGGTCACACCAAATGTAGTACACCACAAATATGTCGATTTTTAGGTACTTCTCATTAGTATGCATACACAGAAATATATGCCTATGTTGGTGCGTGTATGAAAGCAATCTACGCGTGCCCCAGTGTTGGCACACGTAGATTTAGATTGTTTAAATTTAAGAAAATATCGTTTTTTTTTCAAAAATGATTTTTGAATGACCTTTGACCTTCGATGACTTTATAAAAGTTAGTGTGAAATTAGTAGAATACAAAATTATGGTCAGTGCTGTGGTTCACTTACAGAAAGTATTAGTGTATACACAAATAGATATATTTTTCTCAAAATTCTAGAGGATCCTCAGCTTTGAACCCCAAATTTCGTTGAGCAAAAATAAACAAGAAATAGTAGTTTTATAAAAAGATAATATCCTGCGAATTTCAACAAAATAAAAAATATCATGTAACCAACATGCCTGTCTCTTAAATAAACCTCTTAAACTGAAAATACTCTCAATCTACGTTCAAAGTACAATCAAGCACTCCATGGAGTTTTGTTTAAATCGATATTATAAAATACTTTACTTACTTTTAATCGTACTAATGACTTAAACACAAAACTATGTTTTCGATAAGGAACTTATAAGCACATAACTTACTGATTAATTATTAAGCAGATTAATTGTGCTTGAAAACGAGTTGCTTTAACATCTAGAAGCGTATAATATCATAATGGACCTCTTCAGTTACTTAATGACATTTATTAAGAACAAGTCATTTTAATTTAGAATAACGATAATTAACCATGTAAATCATTTAATATGTTGTTTCATAATATTATTAAATTAAAATTTTTCTCTTAGATCAAAGTGGTAAATTAAACGAACATGCTTCTGAAATATTAGATAAAAGGAAGAGAAATTAAATTACGACCTCTAATTTCAATTTGTTTCTGTGGGAATTGAATTTCAAACAGCCCATTTTGGTATAGGTAATTTTATTTTAAATATTAATCATTTTTATTTACAAATTACATTAATATTCAGATGATTTTAAGTCTTCCTGTATTATAACAACAATTATTATCCGCTTAGATTGCATTAAACTCAATTATATTCTGCTCAGTAATTTTGACGGCTTTCTTTATTCGCTAATATTTTTTATTAATTCTACTTAAGTGTTTAATTATATTAAATATCAGCATAGTTTAACAAATTTGGTAGGTGATAGGAGTTAGAGGTCCGCTAACTTTTAATATTTTCTTATAGAAATTAAAATTGTTCAAAAATTGAATCATAAGAATTCATGGGTATATTTCCAATTTCAGCTTATCTATGTATTTTTCAAAGTTTCCAATTCTAGTTGATGAAGACATTTCTGAACTATACAATCAATAATGAATTATACAATAGTACCATACTGTGCACTAGTCGATCTTGGAATTGAACGATTTATTAATTTAATATTGGTATTTTAGTATGTTTACTTGTAATTCTGGTTAAAAGCATCTATTTTGTTCCTATGTGGCATTCCACAAAAAGCAGTGCGTCTTTCATCCTTAATTTTTTTCTTTTCTGATGCCTTTTTATGAGCTTTTATATGCATGGAATATTATATCAATATATGGTACATTCTATATGAATACTTATATTAATATGGGTCCATTACTATTTGGATACTTACATAAAATTTTCTTATATTTTCTAGCTTGCAGTTTTTGTAAATTATTTCGTAGCTTATTTCAAGGATGAAATGTGGTTCGTTAAATTTTAAATTAAATTTATATTTTGTGAATTTTGGTATTTATGTTAGTAGTTTTACTAAGAGTTACTTACGTTAACATTTCTTTTATTTTAAAGTTTCAATTTTAATTTAGTTGATTTTGTAATGTATCTCAGTAACAATTTGTGGCTCATTAAATCATAAGCGAAATCAGTTTATGATAAGTCAAAACAAATAAATGCACTGAAAATTTATCCGTTATTAAATATTCAGATGCCTCACATTCAATCCTTTTCCAATTTAAACGAAATTTGATTCTAAAAGCTGTGTACTACAGAGTACTACAGTATATACAAATACTGTGTACCACATTATGTACATATTGTGTACTACAGGATGCATCTGCAGTATGTACAAATAGAGAAAGTAAAAATCGCAATAGACTAAGCATAAAAACAAAAGTAATTTAGAATTTTTTTCTTTTACCTTTTGCTATTTTTAACACTAGAAAGATTGAAACTTAGTATATACCTATAATGCCCAAAAGCAGTCAAAATGACTGGATTGGGAAAGAATAACTAATGTGTAAAGAAATTTGTTTAAAATTAATTTTTAAAATGTTTTTATATTATTTATAGTTATATAACAAGTTATTAGTAAATAGTAACAATAAAGTAAATTATATGTTGTACAATAAGTCACAAAATTCTAAGAAATTGTGCCATTATATACATCATTGTTTTTCTACTTGAAATTCAAAAGCAATCAAAATGACTTCCTTGGGAAATCTAGTGTTAAAAATAATAGAGTTTAAATTTCTGTTATAAGTCTGTACGCTGTAATAAAATTTGAAAACGTGAAACTGATTGGAGTAAAGGAGATCTAAACACGTTAATACAAGAGGATATTTATTTTTGTAATGCTACAATACACCGCTGAAAACTATTCTGGAGCGAAGGAATCCAATTTATCATAGGATTCACTCACTGCATGAATAGATCTTGACTCAGCCCATCTTTCATGACGAACTTCGTTAGAGAAAAACAACAGATTTAAGGAAAATATAATTAAAAAGATAAGAGGTTGTAAAGTACCTGAAATTAAATTTAGAATCTTTGTAAATTTATCGTTCTAAGAAAGAAAGTTAGTAAGTATTTGAACACAAACCTAAAATATTGTAAATCATATAATATATAGGATATTTTAATACCTATGCTATGTAAATGTATAAACTGTTTTCATTTTAAAACTTTTATTAGATTAAAAAAATCGTCAATAAATAGGCATATTCAGTTGCTAAGAAAAAATAATTTTCTTGCAATCTTAAGGATTGTTTCTTGCAATCACAAAAAATATGTTATTTTTCCTTTTTTATAATTAATTTTAAATAAATCTTATCAATATAAGTGGAGCGTATGTGAAGTACCTATTTTCATTCAATTCTTATAAAATTTTGATAAGAGAACTTGCAAGTTATCTTTCTGTTTAGTAAGTTCATCTTATCGAATTACAAGAATGACATAATAGTTATATAAGAAGTTAAAGAAATGATTTGAATTTTATTTCGTATGCAGTTCGCATTCAGAAAAAAAGTATGGCTAAAACTTTCAGAATATAGTAAAATTTACTGTGTTTCTGGATCTATAAGAACACCAAAGAGCTCAATGACTTTTCTCGAAGCATTTTGACAATAATTTCGATAAAATTAATAATAAAATATAGTTTTATAATATTTGATAAAATTTGTTAAATTTTGTAAAATTCGATAATTTTATAATGATACCTTAGAGTCTGGTGTAAAAACCATTTATTAAGTTAGTTTTACTTTTTAATTTTGTATTTTTTTCAATAAATGCGTGATAATAAGAAATATAATTTTGAAAACCAAAATTTTATACAAACTGTTATTATCTTAAATGAAAAAATTATCAAATGAATGATTTAAATACCATATGTTTTGGTTTTGTTAACCAGAATTCTTTTTACAGAAATGTCATTACCATAAAGTACGAAATTACCAGAATTTTTTTTTCTTGCAGGAAATATAAGAATTTATATATTTTCTTCATAAATTACAAAAATAATACATTGCAAACAATTTTTTATGCAGAAATCTTAATGAAAATACATCATATCATTAATAAGTACTAATAATTATCTAATAAAGATACGTCCTGATGTTTTTAAATTTCACTGTCCGTGTTCTGAAAATCATTTGTACGTATTACAAACATTTTTTTTGAATTTCCCTTGATTGTATTTTTAAATTATTTTACTGACGTTTCTACAGTTATTTAAAAACAATCATCAATTGTAAAGAAATTTCGTAAGCTAATATTCTTGAATTACTGTGAACCAGTGAGTCAAATAGATTTCTATTCTCTTAATGTTTTAACTATTGTCTTATGGTTGAATCAATGTTGAGCCGCAAAGCGGTGAGTCTGTGTGAGATAATCAAACATTCATCGCAATGTTTCCGGGGTACAGCAGGATCATTTAAAAGATGTTCAAAAAATGGTTCATTATTTTTCCTGCTTTTTGTTGCGTCATTGAATTTTTCTAATAAATGTGTAATCCTAATTTTTATTCTCAACCAAATCGAGATAGTAATCTCCTCAATCTGACGATAATTTTGCTAGGAGCGTTTCTCAAAAAACGGTTTCCTCCCCAGAAAACGAAGAAAGATTCATGGAATTTGAGTAGGGTAAACTAACCAGTGAAGGAACACTTAAGCTTCGCTTGCCTTTTAAAAAATCATATAAATTTCAAAATTTGTAATTTTAGTTAAATGACAGTGTCAACATATTTGTTACTAATTGCAAATTACGTAAAGAAATTGTAGAGAACTTACATAATATTGTTTTAAAGTTTTGGAGGTTCAAATAGCAAGTAGTAAGAAGACCAAGTGAACGAACAGCTCTTACCAGTGAATGAACACCCATTAAAGGAACACTACATATAAATACTTGGAAAATGTTAACTTTTTTTGTAATCATGAATTGAAAATTTAAGTGTCAACATACTAACACATACTGTTCATTCACTGGGAAATCTATGCCCAGTAAAGGAACATGCCTGTTCCCCCACTGGTTAGAAGTTGTTTTTCGTATTTTTAACATACTTTTGATGCGGAACATCACTAAAGGTACAAGAAAATTAAAGTTNAAACCCGTAACGGGTAATATGAAAACTCAAATTCCACACAAAACTAATTCTTAAAAATCAACAACTTTCTGGTGTTCTAATTTTATCGTCTGCTATTATTATTTGTATTTCGTCATAAAATATTTCATTGATGTGCGCATGCGCTTCTTCTCCGTTACATCGTACCGAAGAAAAAAAAGGGAAGCCCATTTGAGAGGCACAGGGAACCGGTAAAATCCTTTCGTACCGCGCATTTACTGCCGTTTGCTTTGGTGCCTTTCATTTCTTGTGGTACCTCTCATTTTTAAAGGCACATTAGTTATGTGCCTCTAACGCGAGAAAATAAAGGGTACATTTAGCTTGTGCCTTTTATTTAAGAGGTACAGTTTTTAGAGTGTAGGTTTACCCTATACATTTTTATAGCGTATTCATACTAAGATTTTCGTACAAGATCTTTATATTAATTAGAACTAACTAGTAATTTATGGGTTATTCTTTATTGTGTCTTTTTTCTTAATTCAGTTCATTTTTTTACAACAAAATTTTTTCTCTACGAAAAACTATTGCACTTTTTAAAAGAATTCATTTTTGTTGTTCACAAGCTTTATGACATTTTGAATGCATAAAAAGTAACTTTTATTCCTGTTTTTCTGCCAATTTTGTCCCCGTTGAAGCAAAGTTTCAACGTAGCTACAGACTTAGCATGTTAAATATACTTTATATTTATTTATTAAAAATGCATACTTTATTTTTCTTTCATCTTTTTTTATTTTCTCAAACCATCTGAAAATACTGTCTTAGTTTACACGTCACTACTGTTACTTAAGATAAATATTATTAAATTGACCATTATGTAGCCAAAGGAATAAATATGAATGAATAGCTTGTACGACTCTTTATCCATTGCATGCAGGTGAAATACGAAAAATTTCACAGATTACAAGTTAAATTCATTTTTATCAAAGTCCGATATAAGTTTAAAACATTTTTACTGGTCCTCACTGCTGTACTTTATTTTACATTTTATTTTAAGTTATCAGATTAGTTTATATTTCATGATTTTCAAAAGAAGATTATAAAAATTATATTTTGCAATTGTCAGCGTTACTCAGATCACTTTCTGTCTTCAGAAGCAAACTACTAGCAATCAATGTATGGCCGAAATATAAACTGATTGAGGAAAATTTTGATGAACTGTGGAACTTATTAGTAGCCAAAGCACTCTACAACTTCTTAGCTTTAGGATCCTTGCAAGCGATAAAGTCAGTCTTGCTATACTACAAGAATTATAGATTATTTCTTAGTACCGTGATACATATTTTCAGTGGATCCCCTCTTATATGGGGCTTTATAGAAACGAAATGGTGGTCAAATTTGCGAAGGAAGGCTGGATCTAATTCCTTCTTCTGCTCTAAGCAATAGGAATTATTATTTTTTTTATGAAAAAAGCTCAATGCAAAACTGAATGGTTGGTGCCCCCAGTACATCATCGGTATTTGGATTAAAAACCGGGTTGGACTCTAAAACTAGTTGGTGACCAAGGCTCTCAGACTACCCTCTCATAGCTAGTTAGTGGCAATATAATTAGCCTCTCTTTCAAAGATGGTGAGAAAAATCTTTGCCAATTGCATAAAATGACACTATCAAGAGGCTTTTGCCAAACACCTACTGGATTGTTTGGGCCTCACCATGGAGAAAATTTATTTAAATCCCTCCCAAGTCATTGACTTTCTTCGAGACAACTATCTATTGGACCTGGTCATATTTAGGAGGATTGTATTTTATTTTATAACCGTCGTTGAACCACGGACCGAATTTTTGGGTTTACGACTACCAATGTTCAACTCCGTAGCCTTGTAATTTTGAACCCAATCCAGAAGACAAAGGAACTCCTGGATCAAGTATTGGGAGAAATCTGCCTCCGTAGATGACTTTTGATGGAACTAACCCGCATTTACGTTACATGGAGAGGAAAACCACGGAAACCTCCTACGGTTAGCTGGACGGCAAGACCATTTTTCAAAATTTTGTCATTTCTTTTCATGTCGCCACTTTTTCCCTGAAAATGTGTTACAATATTTTCCCTCATATTAATTAATATAAAAATTAATTGCATCATAAAGCATATGCAAAGTGTTTTACCAAAGTACGTTTTATGATAGTTAATACTGTATATATTGATTTTATTAATACTATCAGCTTAAAAAAATGCTTTATAAATCATATTTTATTATTTAAACACCACAGCTTTAAAGAATCTAAAGAATTTTAGAAACAAATTTAAAATAAACTTAATAAAATAAACCTCCTTAAAATAAACTTAAATTTATCCTCATTTTTTGTCAACTTATTTCTTACATCAAACTTCAAACTGCATTCACTCTATTCCGAGTGCTGTATTTCTTGAAACAAAATTGTATTTATTCTCCGGGTTTCAAGATCTTACTTATTTCTTTAACTTTACTTGTCTCATACTTTTCTTTTTAAAGTTATCAAATTTATAAACTCTAAATCAGTTAAAAAAGCTTAAACCAAACTTTTACTAAAACAGACAGCGAAACTGTTTTAGCTTAACTTTTTCTGAATCAATTTTCGTAGCAATTCGAAGCAGTGCCATTCGTATTCGAGTGAACAAAAAGTATATGTCTCTAAACTAGCACTTCAAGATTTGAAAGCTTATTTTGAAGTCCACTCAGGATTTTTCCAAACTAAAAAACTCTCTAGGAGAACGGAGTAGATCTGTATTTAGAAATCCAATCTTCTAAATCGATTGCTCAATGCAACCAAAACTCACGCCTTTGACTTATTTTGCTATTTTAATTCTTCCTTTTTTTTTTCTTTCCTATATTATTCAGCATCTGGAGTGTTGCTGACTGATAATTGCACTGAAAATACGTGCTTCTGTAGTATAAGTCTTTTCAAAACAAACACTTCTTATCTTCATTGACTTCAGATAAGACAACTTACATACGCGTAGGTTGAAGTCTTCTGCGTCAGTTCCATCTGTAAACATTGTTAATCCCTTCATTGCGTTTGACAGATTGAGTAAACAGGGTTTAGTAAGGTAGATATTCTCCTCATTTTTAGAAATTTATTCGAAACAATGACAAAAATCACGAACAATTGATCTAAAATAATTTTTATTGAAAGGAAGTGTTTCATTTTTGAAACTCCCCTTAATCTTTTTTTAAAAAGAGAAAGTAAACTTATTTTATTTGCAAAATATTTAATAAAATGGTTTTAGTTAACTTTCTCTTAAATAGTTATTCTACTTATTTTGTTAAAGTATAAATACACTAATATAATTAATAGAAAGAACAAAATTTTGTATTTAAAAAATAACTATAACTTTTTAAATAAAAAATGAAGTATTTAGTCTTTAAGCGGTTTTTATGCACGCTTGTAGGCTTGGATTTATAAACAGTTATCCTATGAAAGATAGAAAATCAATAAAAATTTTATTCCTAATTTACGTCTGTATGTTAAGCTCTACAAATATTACCTATTTAAATAGTCTTTTTTTCTCTCTTTTTTATGACACAATTTAAATACTACTTTTTTATTAACTTTTTTTTACCTGTTATGGATTTTGTTGCTTAAATTTTCCAATTTTTATTAATATTACAGTATTTTTTTCATGGATGGTGGCACAGAAATGTGATTTACTTTATATATTTTTTATAAATTAATTATACAAGCTAAAAACTCATTAATTATATTTTACTTCTTAACAATTTTTGTTAACTGTATATCTAATTTTAACACTTGTTTATTTTATTTCATTTCATATCAGTAAGTTTGTTTACTGCTTTCCTTCTTTCATCTTAAACTCATTTAAAATAAATTTTTTTAAAGGCCTGGAAGCATTATAAAGAGTGATTTCAAAAGAATGAAGGATAATTATTCTTTATTTTGAAATATCTCTTTCGATGTCGTAAAGGAATGCGTCCTGAAGAGTATTTTAACTTTTTTCCATCAATTTTATATGATAATAACAAATTCAAAATTTTTTCCAGAGAACATTATGTGACCATGTAATCCAATACATTGTTAGATGACTTCCTATTGTTTGGCAGTAAGCTATTGTTACCAATCAATCTAAAGAAAAACTTTCAAATTCTTATTTTTAATCAATATATATGAAATGCTCCTTCACTGGGTAGTGTTCCTTCACTGGTTGGTTTACCCTATCTAACTTTGAGAATATATCCGAAGACACCACACTGAAAAGAAATTCCGGATGAAGCTAGACTATCGAGCACCGGTACTTTGGGTGCATCAGCAGTAAAATCGATTTTAGCTTAAAATATTATACCGTAATTTTTACAGTAATATTTATTTAATTAGAGTGATTCAGTGATTTTACTGTAAATATTACTGTAAAAATAATTGTATATTAAATTTTTATTCCTTAAAATATGTCAGTTAAAAAAGGATTTTACGGTAAAAAATACCGGCACCCTGAGTGCCAGTACTTTTTATTGTAATTTGATCAGTAGCTTCTTACAGCGCACTGCCACACAGTAAAGGCTCAATATAAACTCAGAATAGTATTTCTGAGATTCGCTGATGACGCAGGTAAAANATGGTGTATATATATATATATATATATATATATATATAAAGAAAGAACTTAGGCAGTTAAAAGAAAATATCCTGCATCCGTTGTCAGCCTTATTTAAAATCTGCGAAGAGCTTTTAACAATAATTCTATTTCGTAATGCAATTAATAAGAAGTTGTATGTGTGTAACAACAATAATTGCAACAGAAAAAGTTTAAATAGCTTACACAAAATCATTATCATCAGACTTTTCTGGCGGTATTAACCGGTAACAATGTGCAGAAAAGGAAACAAATTCACTTTTCTCAATTCCCGTTCATAAATTTGTTTCGCGAGACTAGAAGAGTTGAGATGCGAATAAAATGCCACCATAAACTTTCATAAATTCCCTAATATCCTGCGGAGAGCTGGATATTTGAACATCTGAGGTAAAGTGAAAGTTCGAATAGCCTCTATTTCGCTCAAATTCAGCTCTCTCTCGATACTGATTCTGGATAAAAAATTTTGTCGTTCAACTTGAGAAAAACTGGAATGAAGAAAAATCTTCTGCTTTTCTTTCTGATGGAGGAGATTTTTGTTATTTGATTTTGTATGAATGAAAGTTTTATAGAAGATTGCATCGATAGTTGACAATTCATTTATATTTCAATAGATTTATGCTCTTCAAGAGTGGAGCTGCAAAATTGGTTATTTTTTTGGTGTGAAAAGTTTATTCTAGATTTTGATGTATAAGATTTTGATGTATAAAATTTTGAAGACAATTTTGATGTATAAGATTTTGTATTGTTCAAAAATCAGAAAGTCTTAAAATTTTTTTAATAAATTATATTGTTGAAACTAAATCCTGTTTGGTCAAACTTTAGTATTTTTATTTAAGCAGTTGAAACTTTGTTTCATATAAATTTTTTGGTCCCGCTTTAAGATATGATAAAATTCCTAAATTTTACCACTTGACCAAATTTTATGGCATATTTTAAAACCATATTGTATTGTTAATATTTCGCGAAACACATTACAAAAGCGATTTGGTACTTACCTAGATTTTTGGTGTTCCCATAGAGTCAGAAACACGGTACATTTTACCATATTTCGGTAGTTTTGGCCATACTTTTGTCTTAGTGTAGATGGTACGTTGTGTATTTAGGGCTGCCTATATTCGAGAATTGGAAGATATATTGAGATTTAGATGTAACTGCAAATTTTGCTTCTTAATTACAGAAAAATGGCTCTGTTTTTAAAAATATGAGTGCGATGCTTTATCAAAATGGCTAGTTTTAATGAAAATTATTACTTCAGAGTTTAGAGCATAAAATCTAGAAAGATTATTATGAAATCATATTCATTACGAAACCAGTTCATTTGATTTTAACACAGACAATTAACAGATAATCCGTTTTGGATTTGCAGCTTTCAATGTTTAACTCTACAATTTTGTAATTGTGAACCCAACCCAGAAGACAAGAGAGCTTCAATTGGTAATTAATACAAATAAATGAATATTTGTAGTAGGCCGTAAGATGTACAAAATTCTTGCACAAAGTTGCATCCATAAAATAATAAGTTTAGCTTACAACAAAATAGTGAGTTAGTCTAAATCAGTCTCCAACTATATTCTGTGTTTGGAAAAGCACACTATACTGTTAAAATAAATTGGTTGTTTTTTAAGCACTTTAGTCAAACATTTGAGCATCAACTCATAACGGAGGAGTTTGTGACTGTTGTTTGCTCAAGAGTTTCTATAAATATTTTAAATTTTGGGAAGAAAGTATTATACAAATTATAGCTAGATAAAATTTACATGGATTGGATAAAATTAATCCCTTTTGTTTTTCACATTTATTGATAAAAGTAAAAAATTATTTATTTTATGGGTGTTGATAGATAGGCAGATAAAATATATGATGGTTTTCAATAAATCTTAAAATTTAAAACAAAATTATTTTATGAACCATGATTAAAATTAAATAATGAAATAAAATAAAAATATTTGTTATTGATAATCATTAAAAATAAGTGGAAAGTTACTCATTCCATGGGTAATGATAGAATGGCAAACGGCTTACGGATGTATCCTATTTAAATTATAATAAATTTAAAATTGAAACTTATTTTGAACATTTTATTTCGATGGAAAAATACAAAGAATGAAGTTGAAGTAAATTGGTTGTTTTCTATGAACACAATTTTCTAGTTTCAATAAATACATATTAAAAAAATATTGCAAAAGCATTTCCTTAACATTTTCTCGTTTCTGTTTCATTGTGTTTATAATCGATTTTACATCATGCGGGAAAAAACGTCATTCTTAAAGCGGGGATAATAACTATTATGAGAGTCATAAAAATATTTTGAGGAAAGTGATGAGGGGGCCCCAACGTAGGGAAAATTCGAGTTTGTTCTGGTAGCCTAAAGGCGAGCTTGTTCTCTGCTACCTTTTTGTCGATGTTAGGGGAAACCACCATACACTTTTATAGAGGGGTCCTGTTATTCTAAGCGCCTTTCTATCGCTATTTCTCGCTAAAGAAGCCTTTAAGGTTTACTTAGCCGTAGTGGATGATGGTGGCTTACTTGGTGAAAGTTTATCACTTTAAAAGGGAAATAAATTTTCTTTATTACTTGTATGGGTAGAGTTATTTCGATCTAAAATGAACTGATATAAAGGAATAGTCAATTTATTTTGATACTTTTAATAAATAAAATAACCTTGTATAACGATTTTTTAAAAAATTTTATGATTTTGTTTAACAAATGTTATAAATTCATAATTTAATTGACAGTAAATGCACGATAGTTTAGTTAATTAGCAACTCCCTTAGCACTAATTTCAAGAAATAAATTTTGTCATTTGTTTGTATGAATAATGTATTCATAAAAAACTGTCATAAAGTTATAAGCAACTTATTTAATTACCTTAATTAAAATGAATGAATTTTTATAATAATTTTTCTATTTATTGCAACATAAATCTTGATTGTTTTTTTTTTAATTTTGAAATTAAATGATGTAATAAAAATAAAATTATTACGTATAAAAATATTAAGTTGTGTTGTCAACTTTCCGTATTCTTCTGGTAATCCTTATTAAAGTGTTTTTTCCTTTAAAAATCTTTAATAAGTTTATTTTTAGAATATCTTGAGCATTATTTCCTTTGTTGGGTACAATAACCAATTTTTCTGTGTACTATTTATAAATTATGTCAAAATTTTTCAAAGCATTTTTCTGTTATGCTTTTAAAAATACAGATTCCGTCATTTATTTTGAAATTAGATGAAAGTGATTTCTATAATGAAATATATTATGTTTAAGCCCAGATTAAAACAACTTTTTTATAAAAAATGAACTATTTTATTAATTATTAATAACTATTAAATGCATAATTAGTTGAAATTTTACTAAAGTGGTATATGATTATGTATTAAGTTTATTGTTAGTTGAAATTCAAACAGTATCTTGTGAGTTCTTGAAGTGAAACTGAAAAAGTAATAGCATAGTTTTAATCCAAGGTAAATTGAAAAATTATCCAGTTGGCTAGAAATATATTATAAATGTTTTTCTCAATTCTTAATGTCATTATTTTTAATTATAATTTGCTACTGTGCCTCAAATTTGAAAAGGTGATTTAAATCCAAACCATGGTATAAGTCAACTAGTTAAAATAGTCGGTTACGTTTAAACCTAAATCAATGGATGATAATTCTAAAGGATCTAATAAGTTTCAAAGTTTAATTTATGTTTCAAATACACCCTTACTATTTTATGAATGTATTAACAAATCATTTAATCAATACTTTTTTTAAAAATAAAATTAAAAGAATTTAATTACTTTCTCACATTATTATTACACTTAGAATACAATTATGGTCCAAATTACCAGAATATGGTAACATTTATCCTATTTTTGGCTTCATGGGAACACCGAAAAGGTCGGTAATTTTTATCAAAGATCTTTGGCATTGAGTTTTTGTAAAATTTACAAAAAAAAAAGTTTTCTAATATGCGGTAAAATTTGGCAATTTTATATCATGATACCTTACAATAAAGCATATAAACCATTTTTGGTTTAATTTACTTAAGTAGTATTAATGTTTATAATTTTGAAAACCGGAATGTTAAGTAAACCATTGTCATATGAACAGAAAAATTACCAAGTGATTGTAACCAAAATTGCCAAATAAATAGTAAACCAAAATTCTGTTATTTTTATTTCTTATTTTTTACTTTCTTTAAACCAGAATTTTAATAACCAAACAGAATGGTAATTTTACCAGAATTTTTTTCCATGTATAATTAAGGCGTAAAATTACAATAAATGTTTTTTTCTAAATAAAAAGCTTTCTTAATCCTGATTTTGATACAAGCTCATATTTATAATGGTCATTAATTTTAATATTTCGCTTATTAGGTTTAAATTTATTCATTTTTAACTAATGCAAAAGTCATTTCTCCAAGTTTAAGGATTACTGCTGATTGTTTAGTTTTCGTCGCGATAATTTATGTTGAATAATAAAATGTGTGTTTGATTTTATAAAAAAGAAATAACTTTACAGGATAAAAAATAAATTCTAGACAAATGCATCATTAAAAAATACCTAATCATGATTTACTTCAGAAACTTTTAGGAGTTTTTTAACTTTTCCGACAGACTTTTGTTATTAACATGTTTCTTAAGAAATCGTAAATCCTCCTTACGCTTGTGCCTTTAGCTAATTGAGAAATAAATAAGTCTAGTCTGGAATAGTTGAAGTTCTTTCACCCCATAGCATACGACAACTTCAATTATTTCTGATAGAGACAATGGTGTTATAGTACCATATGGATATATAAAATGTCAGGCAAGGAACCAAAATGCCACCGCCTGTTGCAATAATGGTCGAACCACTTTTTAAGGGTTTATAGCAAAAATATTTTTTTTTTCAAGTCATGAAAAAAGCCTGCAATACAAAAATTATGATATGGTAAATTTTAAATTTTATGTGTCCTGTATTATATTACAAGTGCAATGCTGAATCCTTAAAAGCGATATTACTGTTTATGTGTCTAGAGACAAGCAGTGCTCCATAAATTCAAAATTAAAATTATTTTTAACAGGCTATACACATTGCCCATAAAATTGGCTTATTTCTAATCTTTATAAGGAAAATATACTTTTTTTCAGCTGAGACACTATAATGGTAAACTTCTTGTTATTAACTTATAAAACTAGAGGTTTTCTCTCTGGTTTATTACGTTTAGTTGTAGATTAAAATTCCTTTTTTGTATTTTTTCAAAAGTTCTGTTGGAAAAAACCCCCAATTTTTCTCTTTATTAATACTAATCTATGTATGTTCTTTTTGAGGTTGATGAGGGCAATAATTTTTACCGAATTCCAAAATATTATATTAAATAGATAAATATGTTGTTATCGATGATTACAAATTTATTATTCCGTACCAAGAAATTCACCTGAAGCATAAAAAGATATGTAGACGGATAATAGAAATGTAAAAAACTGGAAATAACAAAACTATTATTTTATAGTCCTAAATTACTATTTTATCGTGCTAGCGTACTTAACTGCTGCTTGAAATTTTTCATGCTTTATAGTAAAATTTTAAAACAAAAAAATTACAAAAAAAGTAAACATAATCACTCTGAAAGTGTGTTGCAGAAAAGAAAATATGAAATTTTTTTTTTCAGAAATTTTAACTTTATCTGCTTGTAATTATTAACCCTTATCAAAATACCGGTTTTCCAAATGGAAAAGTAGTGCATGGTAGGGAAATTTCAGCACAGTTATATCAATAATGGTACAACGATTAAGATATTGGTTTTTTTACATTGAAACTATTATTATTATTTTCATTTGATGTAAAACAATGTTTATAAACTTGCATGAATTTATTTTAGCAGACTTTATTTATACGGTAAAAATTCTATAAAGTTGCCATCTTGCATGGGATGACATTCCATACAGTACGGCACTGTTTAATAAAACCATAAGGTATAGAAAAACCGTTCGCTTTGCTAATTTTCTGTTCCGTTACGAAACGGTTTAAACGAAAATTCTGGTTTCCAAAACTATAGTTGTTATTGCTACACATTCAGCGAAAACTGAAAAGTAAATTTAACCGAATAAATGGTTCTTATGCTATCCTCTGAGGCATCACGATTACATTTCCAAATTTAATCAAATTTAACAAGTTTTCTTAAATATTATAAAATTATATTTTATAGTTAATTTTACCAAAATCATTACCAGAGGTCTTCGATAAAAATTTCTGAACTTTTTAGTGTTCCCATAGACCCAGAAACATAGTAAATTTCACCATATTTTGGTAGTTTCGACTATGCATTTTTTTCACAGCGTACAATGTTTATCATAACTGTAGATAACTTTAAAAAGTTTATTTTTGGAAGATATGTAATTTAAACCGTATAAAAAAATTATTCCATTGATAAGAAGTTTATTTTGATTGGAAGCTGTTATAATGTTAATATTTTCCTTAAAAATATTTTTGAAGAAAATATTTTTTAAAGACTTGAATTTATTTATTTTAAAGTAAGCATTTCCCACACAAAGCAAACTTTCTTTTCCTTTAATTTTAGTAAAATGAACTTCCAGAAAAAAAATTTTCTTACAGACTTTTTTCACAGATACCGTGATGGAAGATGTGTGTCACATATGGAATGCTAATGTCAAAGCTTAAACATATTCAATACAACTTCTGATAAGTACTTTCCCGTGTCATATACGAGAGGAAATCACGAGAGATTCTTCTCACGAACTCAACTATGCTCCCTATGCAATGCACTCTTCCCTTAATTTCCTAATTAATATTTAACTTTGTCATGACAGATAATTTTCCTTTTTTCTTTCTTTGCTTTGTCATGCATAGGTGTATGCATCCGAATGCGAATTAAATGGCAGAATAATTATAATGGAAACAAATAGCGTTATACATCGTATTAGAGAGTGCGATTATTACTAGTCTGTTATAGTTAAACAATTATCTCGAATTAATATTTTTTTAATTGTTATTTAACGCAACATTTTTAGAGACAAATATTTTGGATTATTTTACATAAGTAGTAATTTAGGGAACTTTTATTATTTTTTGCTTTTTATTTTTTTAAATTTTTTTTATTCGGATGATTATGACACACACACAGGTTATTATTCTTTTCTGAAGCACATGTTAATATTTTTTCTCTGAAACAAGCGTAGTTAAAGACAAAACCCAAAGAGCGAAGTTACATCATAGTTCTATGAGTATTTGTCAAAAATGAACAAGTAAATCTGAATTATATCGAGGAATATAATGGCTAATAAATAATATGGCTAACAAAAATATGACTAAATAATAAAAGGGAAAAAATGTTACTTTCTGCGAATAAACTGATTTTTAAATATTTACAATGCATGATCAGATGCATAAATCATGCGGTTGTATCGACACATCGTATCCTATTGTACTATGGCTGTAATTGCGATTGTACAGCAAATAATAAGCACCCCGGCGGGGCAATCAGTTAAAACATCGCTCACATCGCTGGTCGGAGAGCTGGGGTATGAGTTCGATCCTGGCTGCAGACAAATCAACCGGTTCATTGGTTCTTTTGAGGAAGTTTGGAGAGAGGGGTTTCAGCACAGGCACTATCCACGTCATCTAACCGGGGTCATAATTATTCATTGTATTCCGTGAGTCGTTGCATTTTTACCTTGGCCGGTTAAAAGATAGAGCTAGTAAAAATGGAGATAAGTGCTTGGCAATGATTGTGTTATGAACCCAACCTTGAGGACAAATTAACAACTGGATCAACTATTTTATTTTATAATCAACGGTGACCAGCTGGCCCAATTCTGAGTTTACGACTATTATTGCTCAACTCCGAATCATTGCAATTTTGAACCCAACCTAAGAGAAAAGTAAGCTCTTAGATCAAGTATTTGAATAAATTAGCCTTCGTGAAGGGGTTTTTGATAGAAATAACTCGCATTTGCGTTACATTTAGGGGAATACCATGAAAACATTGAACGGTTAGACTGATGAACAGTAGTAATTCTAATCCATGATCCGTCTTCCATTGAGGATATTTTAAACCAGCACTGTGATTACTGAGAACCGGAAAAAGAATTCGTATCAACCAATGACCACTGAGATTCGAACCTGGAATACCTCATCAAGAGGTAAGCGCTTTATTCCCTTAACCACAACAGCTTTGGACCAATCATTGAGAAAATCTAAAAATCTTGTATACGTGAAGTTTTCTTAATGAACTAACTTGGTTTTGCATTACATAGAAAAGGAAAACAACGAAAACCATCCACGGTTGACCCGATATCAAGAAGATTCTAAGCCTTCGTTCACCTTCCACCTTGAAACATTTTATGTCAATAGTAAGTTGTTTTGAGAGCATTGTAATTCTAAAATGTATAATAGAATTACATATTCTAAAACAAATATATAATGCTTTTTATTTATTTGTATATGGGAATCTTACTGTATATAAAAATATAATATTGGTGTTGCAGTTTTCTATTGTTATCCGTGCATTTTTATTGGCCCGAAAACCACGTGTTAGGATCCAGTTTTTCCTCATTCATTTCCATATTGTTTTGGCTGTCATCAGCATAAAATTAATAAAAGTCCTAAAGGTATTGTTTTTCTATAAATATTTTTGAATACCTAATTTGAAGTTAATTTCCTGTACTGCTATTATTACGCTTTTAATAAGAGAATCGTTCTTTTTTCATTATTATAATAACGTAATTCTGCTCTACATTTTAACATAAAGTTATTTAGAAAGGTGGTCTAATCTTATCAACTGTTTTACAATTTTTATTTTTGTGCAAATTGCATTAATATACTGTTATAAATTACAGTTAAAGATATCTGTTAAATGATTTTAAGGCATTTTCATATAGGAATAATATTAACTGTATTCATTCTTACTGTAAAGTAATACATTCAGTCAACAGCCCACTTTGTACCAGGAGTTCAATGAAGTTGAAGGCACCACAACTATGTGATCAACGGCATAGTGTTTTGAGTGCAGAAAACATTGCTCACTGACCAACGACCTCTCAATCAAACTTCTATGGGCATCAAGCCGCCATAAGAGATCAAACCCTACATATAATGAAACTTAAGTATCTTAATCTATGAGCTATCGTGGTTCCATTCCTATTATAATAAATCAAAATGGATAAGTAAGGCACTAAATTGAATTTGTAGTTTCAGTTTTTAATATAACATTTATTAGATAACTAAATTTTAATAAAAGTAAAATATCTTTCGTTATCAATCTATAGCGGTATTATTGTACCTTTATTTTTTAGTACATAATCGTATCGGGAAGAAAATAGCTACGTTGACAGACTCTCTCTTAATATCACGCTTGAATCTCCTTCTAGATCATAATGAATTTTAATGCTTAATTAATTCGACAGTTTTACTTAGTTGTGCATTTAATTATTGTGCACCATGCAATTTATTTTTAGTATTCCATTTGGTTTAAACTCTAACATAAGAACCGCGGTGGCTCAGAGGGTAGAACGCTCGTCTCCGTATCAAGTGACCCAGGTAAGAATCATAGCGGTGGCTGGTTGATACGGATTCTGCTTCCGGCTCTCATCGACCGAAGTGCTGACATAAAATATTCTCAGTGGCTGACGAATCACGGATTAGTTGTTGTTGTTGTTGTTAATTTGCGTCGCACTAGAGCTGCACAATGGGCTATTGGCGACGGTCTGGGAAACATCCCGGAGGATGATCCGAAGACATGCCATCACAATCTTGATCCTCTGCGGAGGGCATGGCACCCCCGCTTCGGTAGCCTGACGACCTGCGCGCGAAGTCGAGCACTTCACGGTAGCACAGTTTATCGAGGACCAATACCGCACACCCTCGGTCCCTACGCAGACTGATCCAAGTGGTCACCCACCCGCACACTGATCACGGATTAGAATCTCCATGCTATACCGGGAAAGGTTTTCGTGGTTTTCCTCTGCATGTGGAGTAAATGCCAGTTTGTTTCATCAAAAAGTCCTCTACGAAGACTAGTTTGTCCCAATGTTTGATCCAGAAGTTTCTTTCTCATCTGGATTGATTTCAAAGTTACAAGGCTACGGGGTTGATCATTGATAGTTGTAAACTCAGAATTGAGCCAACTGTTCAACGCCGGTTGTTAAATAAAATAAAAATTCTGACATGAACATGTTGATTACATAATTCGAGGTAAATATATCGTAACTACTTAAATTCTTTTTTTCTTTTCATCACAAAGAATACCAAAAATCAATTTAAAATATAAGTATAAATGGTTAACTTAATTTAACTTATAAGTATAACGGTTAACTTAATTCCTCTTCTTTAATCAGCAGTAACATCAATCTTCTTATTTAAAGCGTCATCATATTGAGAAAAAATAGCAACAATGTTGACAGTCATTTTCTTTATGTGTTGTTTCCGCTGAGGATTAATTATTTTTTGAGGAATTGCTCTTTTGACATTTTTATTTATGTTTAAATTCCATTGCATTAAAACTCTGCCATAAACTCCTTGAATATGTGATTCGAGGGAAGGAAATCCCAACAGCATGAATACTGTTTTTTTTCTTCTTTTTATCACAATGGATACTAAAAAATAATTTATGAGGAAGAGAGTGATAAAGGAATCAGAACTGTACAGATTACGTGGAATACAGTGAAAATAAGCAATGGGTTACCCTCGGGTATCCAGTCCATCCTCTGGATTTCTAACGGCAACCGTGTTCAGAATGACCCCGTTTCGGCAAAAATAATAAATGCGTCACCGGAATTTACGTGGAATGAATGCTGAAAAAATTTTCTGGTTCATTCTAGTATCTTTTGGAAATCGAATCTTATACTGAAGTAGATGTTTCTTTTTTTTAAAATTTTTTTATGAAATTACTGACACTTTTCTTGTTCTTACGAAATAGAGTTTAGGTAGGATTTTTGTTTTGTTTACGTAAGGGCGAGATAAAGTTACCGTTTTACGAGCAATTCCACGTAATCTTTAAACTGGAATTTAGAAATCATACCGATGCATCGTAAGAATTTGTTTCCCTATTTTTTATTTATTTTGAAACAGGTTTTAGGATAATATCTATACTTTCATAGAGTTTCTAAAAAAAAATTTCATTAATATATTTATATATACGCAATGAGTGCAAATCATTTTTCTGTTCACATAAAAATAAGATGATAACTTTTCCACTCATCGTCATTGAATAGATAAACCATATGATATGATTTCACCTGATGATTCAGATCTCTTTGGTCGTTATTAGCACAAAATTAATAATGGATATTTCGTGAATGGATATTTTTCATCATCGTAACACTAAGGTTATCAATTTAAATATATTTAATATCAGTTACAAAATTGCTATGATTTTTTCAATAATTATAATGGTTTTTAAAAGTTTTACTTGATTAACAAAACAATAATTAAATTTAAATTCTATAAGCTTCCAGTTATTCTTCAGAAATCGGATGAAAAGATTTAATGACACAAAAAATAAGTAGTCAATTCATGAAAGGGCAATTCTTTTCAATTATAGCATAACTTAAGATAAAATCTCAAACCTTTATCACACAATGTGCATATTAAAATTAATTAAAACTTATTTTTAATAAGAATTTTATTCTACAACTATTATCAACCTGAAATCCTCTTAAATTATTATTTTTTAAATTACAATACTTTTCGAAATTTATTTGGCAGAAAGCTATAATTATGTAATGCATAATAATGACAAAGAGATTCTTATCATAATGAACCATTGTTATACGTTATTTAAACGCATAAAGGTAATGCTACATGTATATTTATGAGAATGTGTGTAATTGTATGAATGTAGAAATCGGATAACGGTCAGCGTTTTATGAATATGGCCGAGAGTGACTAACCGATTGAGATAACATATTGCATCGAATTCCATTTAAACTGAAATACTCAAATTGTTTCCGATCTATGGTTTTAAAATAATATAATATTTCGTATCTTACTTAGTAATAGCGCAATGAATTTATATTTCTGTTATGTAAAATTCTATGGAGCAATTGGATGGAATAGATAAATGTCTGAGGCAATTTTCTGTTAGAACATCAGGGTTCCTAGTTATCACAAACTTTTCTACTAAATGATAATAAGTTCCATAATGAGTAGTTTTTATGTGATTTGAAACAAATTGTAGTTTTACCATTCAAAAATAAATATACTGATAAAATTGCCTCTAAGTAATTATATTAAAATTAATGAATAAATATTTAAAAGCGAATTTATATATCATATACACGGAAGAGCTATTACATTATGACTACCCTGCTAATAACATTTAGGACCACCTTTAGCCCTCAAAACTGCTAGCACCCGCCGTGGCATTGATTCCACAAGGTGTTGATAGGTAGTCTGAGGAATCTGGTACCAAGCGCTCACCAACTGATCCTGCAATTCCCTCACATTGCGAGGGGGTAGCGTGGCAGCACGAGTTTGGATTTCTAAGTAGGACCACAAATGCTCGAATGGATTAAGGTCAGGTGAATTTGGGGGCCAAGACATGACCTGAAAGTCACTGGAACGTTCCTCGAACCAATCCATGATGATTCGACCCTTATGACATGGTGCATTATCCTGTTGGTAAACACCATCCCCCGCAGGAAAAACTGTTGCCATGAATGGGTGAACCTGGTCTTCAACTATTTTCAAGTAGCTTACAGAAGTCAAGGATTGTTCTATGAGGATTATGGGTCCTAATGTGCCCCATGAAAATTTTTTTCCTGGGCGAGAAACCATGAAGACCTGGGCGAGCCCATTGTTATAGATGGAGGATGGTCATAATGTAATGGCTCTTAGGTATATATATATATATATATATATATAACCGGGAGAAGTTTTGAGAATTTCTTCTTCATGTCCAATCAAAAGTCAAGTTTGAATCAATGCTTGATCTAGGAGTTTCTTTGTCTTCTGGATTGGGCTCAAAATTGCAATGCCCCATGGAGTTGAGTTTTGATATTCGTAAACTTAGTGTTAAGTTGACTGTTCTACGCTGGTTACAAAATAAAATATAAAACATATGAAGTATATTGATCTTCCACAGCAAAAAAAAAAGTTATTTAAAAGAACTAAACTCAAAGACATATTTGTAATGGAATTTTGTGACTTAGAAATAGTTATAATAAAGGCATACTTAAAATTAAAGTTAAGCACTGTAAGCTATACAAAACCTAGCTCAGAATGTATTTTGACTAAATATATTTATATTTTAATTATAATGAACATTTTTGAGCCCTTGAGTTTTTGTTACATAACATATTTACCTTATTGTGCGTGTAGTGGGTACAATGTTTAACCACAAAGAGAAAGTGTAGCAGAGGAATATTTTACAAATATATAGATTTTTGAAAACCCTAAGAAATGAATTTAAATATTATCCTAATTATAAAAATGAATTTATATATAATATTTAAATATTAATCCTAAGAAATAAATGTTGATCATGGCTTATTTAATTTGCATGCGAATGATTTTACACCAGTATAACTACACATTGGAAGGATCATGAAAAAATAAGTTTTTTAACAAGTACACTGTGTAAAATTCCTGATCTTAATACTATAAAAAGTACCGGTACTTTTTACCGAAAAATCTCTGAGTACTTATTCGGCATATTTTCCCGGGACATGTTACTGAACTATAAGTCAGATGAACCGTAATTTTTGCAATAAAAATTAACTTAAATATTACTGTAAAAATTATGTTTAATTATTTTTACAATAATAATTACCGTAATATCTCTGAATAACTTCAATTAAATAAATATTACTGGAAAAATTATGGTTTAATATTTTGCGGTAAATATGAATTTTACAGGAAAAAGGATGGATGATGAACCAAATGATGGATTGATTTTATGGATGCTGCTGCCATAGTGCCGGTACTTTGTACCGTGATTTGATTCGAAATTATTTTCAGTGTAACTTGAAGAAAAGACCTTATAAATCCTTATTGGGTTATTTTGTTAATTTATAAATATAAATCTTTAAACCATTTCAAGAAAAATCTACAAAAACTAAAAGTACAGCTTGAGTTAAAAGTTTATCAAAAGTCTCTTGTAATAAGATATGACTAAATTTTAGAAGAATAAAATTTATACGAGCTCATTTATATTCTGAGAAACTTAAATATTAGATATATTTGTGTGTGCAGTTAGTTATAGGACGATGAACAAATCAAACTTAAATTTTGTTTATTCGCATTTCAACTATTATACGCGGATAAAAAAAATATCCTTTTAACTGCTTTCTTGAATTATTTATTTCGAATTCCTTCGTAAACAAGTTAAATAGCTTTTTCTGAAAATCCACCCGATTGTAATCGAGCGCAGAAGTAAAAAAAAAAAACCAACTACGCGGAACAGAAGAAACGTCAGGGCTAGATCACTGATAGCATCGCAAATGGAACGTTAGGAAAAAATAATGCCAAGAAAAATGGAAAGCACAGAAGGAAAGACGATTTAGCAGATTTGATAGGAAAAACACGAATTTCTTTTTTGAAAATGATAGTCAACCCGTCTTTATAGGACCTTCATCTACCCTGCCAACAAATCTGCATTACTTAACTGATACATTCCTGACTGTACAGATTTTGTTGTTTTTGTTGCGGGGGTGCTTTTTTTAATGCCAAAAAAAAGTTTCAGAAACTTAAAAGTAAAAAAATGAGTTGACGCATTAACAAAAGCTTTTGACTCTTAGGCGAGGTTTGGTTGAAAGAATGAAGAATAACTTTCCGCAGGAAGAAAGAGAGTTTTTAGGTGGGTGTGAACGACCTTCCATTATGGTAAGATTTTAGGAAGTTTTAAAGAGAATGCTAATTTTTTTTTAAATAAATACTTTGAGCTTGCTGTGGAGTTCTGCCAAACTTATTAGACACAGCTTTGTTAAGAATTTTAAACTAGCTTAATATTTCGTTCCAAATATTTTTCTAAAAACCGACTTGAAGTATTTAAAATTAATTTTAACTTGCAAAAGACATCATTAAACATTCCCAAGGAATTGGAACAAGTTTAATGCGCGCAGTTTCTTTGAATAAATAATTATGAGTTTCTTTTAATATATGATTATTTTCGAGGTTGTTGTCAGAGAATTTGAACTTTGGTGGAATATAATTAAATAGAATGTTAAGCTAGTTCAAAATGCTGAACAAAACTGCCTCTAATAAGTTTGGAAAAACTTATAATTTGAGTTTAGAATAAAGTATTCATAATAAAAGTGCATGTTATTGGAATTTTTATTTAAGTGGCATTACGAAACGTTAATTACTTACATTTTCAAGTGCTCTTTAAAGAGTAAACAGAACTTTCCTAGAACCAATAATAATTATAGCTTTAAACAAAAGAGAGACATATGATAATTTTTTTTGAAGGGAAATTATTTCTAGTAGAATGGTATTATCATGATCAATATTGAAAATGGTTTTGATTTAGTACAATAAATTAAAGATATTTTATATTTCCTTTATGATACTTTTGAATGAAATGAAAAGAAACAATAAATAGTTATAAATCGTAAATTGCTCATTATCAAGTGTTATTCTTCATAAAATGTTGAAACTATGATTATATGACATAGTAACGAGATAAAATGGAGTTTTTATCGATTCTGAATTCGATACATTAAATTAGTATGCTTTAATTATTTAAACGAAACTTTTATACGTAATATACAATTTGCCCGGAGTGCAATTGATTTTTGACTAAATTTAAAATATTATTTTGTGACCGGAAGCGTATGATTTTTATATTTCAATTTTATATTTTTATTTGAATTCAGCGAATTTTTTTGCTAAGAAAAAGAACTTCATTTTTTTCTTAATAGAAAAAGCTGTTAATAATGCATATCATTTTTGCTAGTCAGAAAAAAATCAGAATTGAAGCATAAAGCTAAAGTAATATAAAATTATAAATTACCATAAAAAAGACTTTTTTTAAATAATTTTTTTTAGCTAAATGAGCTTCTTAATGGTGAGCATTATTTTTTTTCTGATTTCTTTAAAATAGTTCGAAAATTAGAGTAAAATACTCCGAAAATGAAATTGACATTAAGGACTGCTTTTCTGACTAAACTATTGGAAACAAGACTACACCTTCCCTTTACATTTTTTTCTGGATCAAAAACCTAAAAGTCTCCATTTTTTAAGGTCAAATTTTTTAATCATCGTTAAATAGCTATGTTTTTTTTTGGAGGAATTATGTATTGAAGTCGGATTTCACTACTTAAAATATTGTCTGCGCAAATTAATAAGCATATACATTGAATTGATAAGCCTTTCGAATTATTACGATTCCGGGTTTGTACGCAAAAGGTTGACCATTAGATCGAAAGTTTCCCACTTTTTTATTTTTCGAACTTAACTTATCATTAGTAGCTCTAACTTCATATTTGTCAGTTTTTTATTAAATTAGTGATTTTTCTGATTTCTTTTCGTAGTCATCGTCTATAAAAATTTGTTTCAAGTATTGCTCTTGGCATTTAAAATTTTTAATTATGCTTGTAATAACAGTGAAACGTATTTAAAATTAAAAATTTTAACTTCACGATTCTCAAATTGAGTATCATAATTTTTGTTCTATAAAAAATCCTATTTTTTATGATCTTTCAAAGCATAAATACTGCTTTAGTTTTGAAAAAAATTTATACGAGAAAAATAAAAATGTGACTGGGTACTTACTTGTTTTACGATATTTTTTATACCCCATTTAAAACGAAAATTTTAACTATTTTTCTTTCACTAAAATAAAACCGGTTTCCAAAATTGAACTAAACATATTCTTTTTTATTGCTTACTCATAAATTCCTTAAGTCCGAATGTGAGGAAAACTGTTTAAAGTGTGAAAAATAGGTTTCAAAAATGCAATAAACTCGAGTGGAACTGAAACATCAGATGAAAAAGATTTGCATAACTGTTAAAACAAGTTTATTGCTGAAGCAGAAAATTTCATTTTCTTTGATGCCAAGTTTATTTTATTTGATTTTCTATATTTATTTTGTGTGTCTGTTTATTTTATTTCAATGCACATCCTTTCATAATATAAGAAATAAGTTTTTTTAAAAAAAACCCAGTTATTTTTCAACAATTTGTATCTCGTCGGTGAGATTTTTTTATTTTGCACACAACTGAAAATGCGTGTTTAAGAAAAATGGAAATAGCTTACTTTGAAAGCGTGTTTAAGAAAATGGACACTTCAAAAAATGCTCGTTTTTAATATTCAACCTAAATTTAACAACTGAACGAGGAATTTCGTTCTTACTTATCCACTAAGCATAATTATTACGGGACGAAGTCCCTTACTACGGGGCCGGAGTAGTTAAGTATATTACATATGTGAATTTTAAGGCGTTTTCTTCGTATTGAGAATTCTAAACAATAAAGTTAAAAAGTCTAAAATTTAAATATATAAATTCGGATAACGTAATCTTAATATCACTATTAAAAATTTATATGACGTGTGACTGTTTTGTAAAAACACCTGTTGTACTTTTCCGTCTTTCAAAAGAAGACAAATTTTAAAATAATGTACCAAGTGATTAAGGCGAATGGGTGACAACTCAGTACGAATTTGTTTGGATCAATTAGTTTATTTTTATCAGAGAAATTTGAAAAGGAATTAAAATTCTATGTCTATTCTCATAAATAGAGACGTTTATTTTCTTAAACATGAATTTTGAACTACGTCTATTTTCTTGAAAACGAGTTTTGATTTGTGTCTAATTTCACGAACACACTTTCTGAACAGTGTCCCGAATAAAAAGGCCAGATGTTCTATTAGGTCGTGTGGTCACTGTAAAAATGTGCTTGAAGATATATAGATATTTCAACGGAAAAAATATAAATAAAAGATGAAAAGATGAAAGATAAAAATTAGAATTTACGTAAATCATTTGATCCCAGTTTAGCAATTATTTCTGGCATATTCATTTCTAGGTTTGCTTTTAATGATATTATATTAAAATGATTGGGAAAATGTTAAACGATGCATTTATCTTTCAAAAATATTTTGTAATCATTATCCTCCAAAATGTGATGAATACTCTGTTGCTTATATCATTTCGAGTAGTATTAAAGTAGTAGTATTTCGAGTAGATTGGCATTAAAATGATGAGATAAATCTCATTTCCACATTTTAGTGGTCCATTCAAAATAAAGCAATAATTAAATTTAAATAATAATAATTCTTGGTGTTTAGAAAAAAGTAGCTAAAATTTACAATATAACAAAGATAATTTTAAAATTATCAATAATTAAATAGTTTTCCTTAAATTGTGTTTTATGTCAGTGAAAAAAGTGATTTTAATACATTTGTATGAACTTACACTATTAGTATTTTAAATAATATTAATTTGTTTCATACAAATCGCATTAAAATGTGACTGAATACGTGACTTATTTTTAAATTATCAAAATATGACACATTAGGCCTTGATTATAAAGTTATTATTAAAAAAGATTTCAGAAATCTTTTATTATTATAGAGTAACGTGTTTTTCACAAAAAATTATTCATGAAAATTTATTGCAAAATAGTCTAGCCAGATTAAGTTTTATCTTTAAATTAAAAATAAGTAGCGTAAAGTTTAGAAAAGTTGCACGAAATATTAAAATTGCTATTGCAATACTTTTATGATAGCCAAAGTAATTACAAAATATATTTTAAGTGAATATTGATTAGTTATTTAAAATTTTTTTGTATTTATTTGTTTTCTTTTTAACTTGCAAGGAAGAGCAACCACTGTATAGTCAATCTTAAGTAAATTATACCAGAATGACTTATCTGAATCTTCCCTTTCAAACTTATAAGTTCACGATTTTAAAAAAAAACGAATAGAGAAGTATCTTTAAAGCCCACTATAGCCTATGCCTGTAATGTGTGCTAAACGTTAAGAAACTGCTTCCGAATCTATCTCAGATTTTAGGTTAATTCTTAAATTTTCGTTTTCTTTATATTTTTTATTAAAAAAAAACTTTTTATACAATAAAATACACCTCAGAACTATTCTGTTTGTTTTAAAAAGCTGAAGACTCGCTTTTCTTTTTTGATTAGGAAAAATAGCGTTTGCTATGAAACGAACAAATGCTAAAAATACCAATAACTGCAGTACCAGTATCATCTATTACCAAACTTAATCAGCATCAATAATAATATGACGATTTTATATCTAACTTCTAAACGAATAAGTACTTTTCTTCCTTTAATTAGGCTTTTATCAAATCAATTTGTACTTATTACCATCATTATGCGTTATTGGCATCAATAAAAATATGGCATTTTTTCACGTTTCTTAAATACAAATAAGTATCTTTTTTTTTCCTTGATTTAACTATTTAATGCAATTTTTTTAAATACCTCGCACCTTTTTACCTGTTACCGAAATTAATCTGTAATTTTCGAAAATAATAAGCAACGATATCATTTTTATAATCACTTTTGTGAACAAATTTTGGCACTTATTTCGAAGGCCGCAAAAAATCGCAAGACTGTTATTACGCCAGTGGTGTTTAATTGAAAGTAGTATTAAATATTACTTTTATCTTTGTTATGAGTGCTGTGATTATGAAAACATATTATACTAATTTAGTTTTCTACTATAGGTACTGTGAAATTGTTTTTTTACCACCCCTGAAAACGAATAAATACTATAATACTAACATACTAAATATTTATGGTCCCTAATACACAACTTGTGATGCCACAATAGGCATTACATATTTCAAAGCTTTTAAATATTCTTAAACCTATTTTTTTTTAAATCATTCTTAATCAAAATTTAATTAAATTAAATCAATTATTTAATTCTTATTACATTTTATAAAAAGCAAATATAAATATTGTATTCTTTTTTAACAATCAATGTAACGGCTAACTTTTTATTTCAATACAAATGCAAAACTCATTGATGCACTGTTGCGACTATACCACAATTTTCCCATGGCTTAATAGATAATTTCAATTTTATTTTGTTAGTTCGTGTTAAGTGTCCGTCATTTAAGTATATAGAGACACACCTCAAAAGCCTAAGTATTCTTACACGAAGCACGTGGTGCCATATACCTATTAAAATACGAATTTGATGTCATCATTACCATACGTCGTGAAATTATTAACGTGGATTTTATTAGTAATAACCTAAAATTTTAAACAATAGGAAAACAATTCATAAAAACTTGCGATAAATCTGATTTTTGCTTAGTCAGAGCTCAAGCTAGCATAAAATATTCATCAAATCATTTGGAAAGCTCTTTCTTGCGGATGTAACACACAAACTGATGTTCTAAGGGGTTCTAAAGTAGACAGATAGGCCCACCATGTCTTTGAACGTATTTTGACCAAATTTGGTACGATTGGTTCAGAATTGCGGACTTACATAAGGTACATACACACATGTATATTAACATTCCATTTTATTTATATAGATTTCAACGCACTGCATTTACTGAATGCAACGGTAAAAATTATAGAACTTTTAATTATCCCCCTAGAACTGGAAAAAAAAGATAAATTTTATCATATTTTAGCAGTTTTAGTTTAATGGTTATTTTTAATTTTAAAAGAATATTATTACGTCACTGCGGCAACTGTTATTATTACTTATTATTGATAGTGATAGTAAAAATAGGAAGAATAGAATAAGAGAAGAGACATAGAAATTCAGAGAATCGACCTATTTGTAGAATAGACATATCAGTGAATAGCTTAGCTGGTGAACGATTCAGCCAGAGAATAGACAGATAAGGGAATTTCTGATTGTGTGAAATAGTGAATGGGATAACCAGTTAATTAGGGAATCATTTTATTAAAAAGAATCCTAAACCTTTGATTTATATAATTAACAACCACAATTTTTTGCAAACTTTTTCCCTAGAAATCATTAATATAAATTTACTCAAAATAGTTCAGAATATGCTTAAAATGTTTTAAATGAACCATGAAATTCTCATGGAAGTTGTGAATGTAGAGTTGGTCTGTTTAATATATAAATTTTTACATTATTTTTAACATTACATTATTTAAAACGGCAAAATCTGAACTTCTACGAGAATTGCTCAAATAGTTCTTGTAAAATGAAAATGTTAAAATATGGTAAAATTACCGTTTTTAATGCTAAAGACATTTCTGGTAAAAAACCCCATAATTCTGGTAAAAAAAATCCATAATATGCGGTATTTAAACCATTCATATGATACAGTTTACTGGAAATTCAGATTTTCTAAATCATAGTTCGAATTACCACATATTTAGTAAAAATACAAAATTGAAAAGTAAATTTAAAAGAATAAATGGTTTTTATGACATGCTAAAAGGTATCATGATAAATTATCAAGTGTTACGACATTTACCAAAGTTTATCATATTCACCAAATTTTACCAAAGTTAAAATTTTTTATCACGCATTATAAAACAATATTTCATTGTTAATTTCACTAACATCTTCACCAAAGTGCTTCGGCAAAAATTACCTTTGCTTTAAGTTGTAGAACCAGAAACGCAGTAAAGCTTACATTGGCAGTTTTAACCATACATTTTTTTCTCATTTCAAAAACTATTAAGCGAATTTCTTTCAAATTTTGGTTTTCATAATTTTAAGTAACATAGTTTAAAATCATTACAAACGCATGTCATGGCATGAGAATCCAGTCAATAGATAAAAAGTCATTAAAATTAACATTTACCAGATTACAAATTCATTGCTTTGCGTTGTTTACGAATAAATCGTCAATAATTATAAATTAAATATATAAATAAAAATCTCTAACATTAAACTCAACTCAATATCTTATTCTTTAACTAAAAAATATATTTTGATCTTATAAAATTAATATCTGGAATTGTATTTGTATTTTAAAAGATAGTTTAATAGCATAAGCTTTTTAATAAAAAATTTTTCTCTCACAAATCTGAATGAATGAGGCTAAACGTCAGGGGTAGCATTCTTGATGAAGAAACAGGAAGGCCGACTTAAACGACCTTGCCGAAATCATTTTTATTTCTTTTACTTTTTTTACGAGAGTTCGACGGCATTGCTTACCTGTAGGGGTTGTCTGTTGACAAACTTACGAAATTTTTCTTATCATCTGGGCAATGCTTAACATTTTTGCTGCACTCTTTTTATAGAGCATTCGAATTACCCATTATGCTTATCTTATTTTGTTTGTAAATGAATCTGAGTAATTTGCTACTTTTATTTATTCGCTATTGCATTTTTTAAAGTCAATAAATACCATTTGGGGTACGAAAGAACAAATCAAGAGTCTGAGGAAGTTTTTTTTAATTGAATTTATTTAATATATTTAGGATTATTTAGGATTTGATGATTTCATGCTATAAAATGTAGAAAATCAACTCATTAACGAGTTAATAATGCTTAGCAATAATTCATTAATGAATAATATGTTTATGGACTTCAGAAAAAATCAAGGAAGTTTATAAAAGAAAGTAATAATCAAGGCACATAACCAACATTTTTTGAAGATTATTTATTATTTAATGCTTTAATATTAGTATTATGTACTGTAAAAATTAATAATTATATACATATAGTATATAATATTAGTTATTAATTAATAATAGTTAATATTATATGCCAGAAACTTAATATTTCAGTCTTTTTACAATATTATTCATTTTCTGATAAAACCGATGAAGAAATCATTGTTAATTGTTTTTTACCTAAAAATATTTTTACACGATTAGCAACTTTTGTTTTACGCTTTCTGTTCATTTTTAGACTAATACTACTCTAAAAGATTTAAAAAAAATATTTTTGAATTTTCATTTCGCCATTTTTATCTTTCCCTTTCCATTTCATAGTTCTTCAGTTTTATTCTGCATTACATTATTTTAAATTCACTTCATTTTTTAATTAAAACAAACTAAAACAAATTTTACTTTAAAAATTTTTATTAAATTCTGAAAGGTTAAATATTTTAAATAACCAATCGTATTTATGTCTATCTCAACGGTGTATCTTTTTAGATGATTTGAGTTCATTTTTGTTAGGATAATAGCCTATAATGTATGTTTACCACTGTGGATACCACATACACTTTTAGAAAAATTCCGGATTAAATTATGGTATAAAGTACCGGCACCTTTAGTGCATTAGCCGTAAGACTCATTTTACTATAAAATATTATACCGTAATTTTTAGAGTGATATTTATTTGATTCGAATGATTCAGTGATTTTACGGTAGTTATTACTGTAAAAATTACGGTATATCAGATTTTGGTTCCATAACATGCTCCGCTAAAAATGGATTTTATGGTAAAAAGTATCCTGAGTGCCGGTACTTTTTACCGTAATTTGATCTGGAATTTATTTTTTTGCTTCACAGAGATTTCTAGTTTAATGACATACATTATAACAATCATTATTTTTTGTATTGCCAATTGAAAAAAAAAATCATCAAAGTTTACCATATCCTTCATATTTCTTCAACCCTTATAACCATTGTACAACCCCTATAGTTTAAATCAAAAATTCCAATATGATCCAAGAAACTCGGCCTTTTGCAATTTTATGATGCCGACGCAAACACAGAGTTGGGAATTACGAAATGGGCAATTCTGCTCTGTGGTAGTTAAGTTGCGTCAGCATCATCTTCAAGCAGTTTCAGGGTTGTTGATGCCTTCATAACATATTGACACGGTAAAGGCCAACCTTGGCGGAAGATTTCCTCGAGATTCGGATCGTTTAACCACCCATAAGCCGACAGCGATGAAATGTCTATCCTTTACACCCTCTTGGGTAGGTGCCCAGGCTCATTTTATTCGCGTATATGACAGCAAGAATAATGAGAAGTTATTCCTGGTTCGGATCATTGTAAAGAGTCAAACGATTTGAAAAAGAATTCTTTTTTAAAATTTAGTATCTAAATATTTTTGGCTCTATCTTAGTATACTCATATGCGTTGTTACACTTATTTGTATGTTCTAAGTACTTTGTTACATTAAATCAGAAAGCAATTTTGAGTTATTAATTATTGATGAATTTATTTTTAGAATCCATTTTTTATTTGTTTATTCTTTTTCAATCGTCACAAATATTTAATTCTTGGGAAAAAATTCCTTCAGGTTTAAATTATCAATAATTAAATAATTAGTATTAAATTAGTTTTAAGGAATAATTAATTATGTTTAGAAAACAATTAGTTAAAATGCGAAGAAGTTAATTATTTAAATATTTTGGTAGTAAATTTAATAATTTCCTTTTACCTTTAATATTTACCTTTACTTTTACCCTTAATATTTACTTTCTATAAATAATAATAATATAAAGAAAAATAGGTTGAATAAAAAATAAGCGATTGGTCCTGGAAAGAGATTTATCAATAATTAATAATTCAAAACCATTGTATCATTCAAAATCCTTGTATTATTGAATATAAAAAAGTAGGAATAGAAACTTTTAAATATATTTTAATGTATAAAAAAATTATTATGATTTGATTTTTTTTAAAATATCAAAATATCTTTTTACAATTAACATGTTTTTTATACTTTGTTATATTTAATAAAGTTTTTAACCTATGTAACCTTATTGTAATGCAATAAATAATAAAGCATCTTTTACTTCCTTATTATTAATGATATTAACATAATTTGGAATTGAAATATTTTTATTTTTATTGATAATATTTGAAATAGTTATAATTTAGTAAATATTACGCTTTAATATGTTATATTGGCTAATTATTGGTTGATGAATACACCAATGAGAAAAAAACTATGGTTAAAACTAACACAATATGATAAAATACACTTTACTTCTGATTCTATGAGAGCATCAAAAAGTTCGGTAATTTTTAATGAAGTGCTTTAGCAAAATAAACAATAAAATATAGTTTCATAACACGTGATAAAAAATTTGCTAATTTTATGGCGATACCTTAGAACATGGCATAAAAACATTCTTCTTCTTCTCTTGAAGAACTACAGCCGGTTACCGGCCAAGGTGATCTCAGTCAGTTTACCCCATCTAGATCAATTCGATGCTATATTTTTCCATCTGTTAACTCCCTGGTCTTTTCTTCACTTCTCTATCTAACCTTACAATAACATCACGATATATATATATAAACATTACATTAATAATATCATTTTGATTCAGCTATAATATTTTAGTTATATTACTCTCAAACACAAATCTTCAAGTTGCATTAATTTCACAAAGGAATAAAATAAGTTAATTCTAAAGTTAAATAGTTTAAAAAAGCTCATTAATGAATTCATATGTTTAAAGATTTAAGCTGTATTTTAAATTTGATTGATAAACTTCTAGAAACTAAGAAATTTTCTTAAAGAATTATATTAACATTAACGTCATTAAAACTATTTTTTAATTTTAAAGGCTCATAATGAAATAAAAAAAATCTATTTCAGATATTTTTATATCTCTTTCTTATTTTTATTGAATTTCTCTTGATTGTGATCTGAATTATGTAACCTGGGACAACTATGACTGCTTGAATTAAAACGGAGAGAAGCATAATTGTGGTCATGAGTTTTTAATTCCTAACGTACTATTTTAAAGATTATTGAGTCAACCATGTACTATTTGAAAGATTATTGTGTCAACCATCATAATCTTGCTTCTTAATGAAAAATAAATCTAATTTTCACTAATAATATCATCATTTTTTATAATTTATTTTGAGATTTTGACTGGAAATTAAATTATATTAATTGCACTATGTACCACTAATATTAATATGAATTAAATATCAAAATTTTTGTTTAAATGATTTTTAGTTTTTTAATTATTTATGTCAACCACTAATTTCTATTTTAAGTTCATGTCATTGAAGTTAATCTACATTTTTCCAATTTGAAATTTTTTTTTTATTTCTTAAACTTTCATTTTAAATGCCTTGATCATTTTTAAGAAAAAAATCATATTAATTTTTAATAACATTTAAATTAGCTTAAATATTTTGGTACTAATTCCAGTTATATTATATCGAAAACAAAATATCAATACTTTCTGAGTAGTCTTTATTAAAATAAAAAATTTTTTTTTTAGTTATTTAATTTTTGAATTTTGTAGTGGAACTGCTAGATTTGTATCAAAGGCAGATTCTTAAAAAAACAAGCAAGCAATGAATTGATAAAATAAATTGGAAAAGTGTATTCTGAAGAAATCGTTTAATTTACGATTTCTTTTTAATGAAAGTTTCCTCAAGTTACGTGATTGTGAGTTTTTGAATATGCTTAAAGTATAAGGACCAGAGAGATCATAAGATGTTTTTTGAGTAACAAAAATAAAAGATGTTTCTCACCATGACGAACTTTTTTCCAAGTTTGATGTAACAAGTGTATTTTATATCCTATAAGTTCAGCCCATTATTTTTTTATACAGTTTGTTCGTTAGTAAATGGCTTTCATATTTCTCTCACTTCTGTATGGTACGTAAAACATTTTATACCTTAATATGTGTCCTTTGACCACATCTGACTCCCCCCCCTTTATTAGTTTTCCTGCTATTTTTTGTTGGCAGCAGTGCCTTTCCTTGTTTCTAAACATTTCTGGTTTTTATCATCCACGTGGTGTAGTAGGGAAAATAAACGTCGAATGCTTAAAGCATATTGTCGACATATCTTTTATTTTTTCTATTATGCAAAATAAATTTTTAATTGATTTAATTCAAGTTGAAATCAATGAATACATTTTTTAGTGACCAGCAGTATAATTAGAGATCAAAAGCAATATTCCTGTTTTGGATTAAACTAAAAATTTTCAAGCAAGACAAATGGTGACGACAACAAGATAAATGGGTGACGAAAATATTTATGGCCAGCAATTAACGAAAACCATTTGTTATTGCTAAAGGGTATAAAGCTACTAATACATGATCTGGAGTTATATAACAAGCAGTTAGCTTTAAATCTCTCTCTTAATTCCTTAAAACGTATAGCCAGTTTCCATCATAACTATTAACTTTTATATGGCAATAAATAATCAAATTCAATACTATTGCTTCCGAGCATTTAATATCCAAACTTCCGCTACAATAATTTTTGCCAGTGAGGTCTATGAATGCATCACCATTTTTCGTGGCTAAGTCTTGGAAGAAAGAGTGGTAATAGAATGAAGAAAGAACTCCCGAAAAAGGGTATTCGAAGCATCAATAGGAGGACACATGAATAGTGTGAAAGTATAGGCTGTCATCGAAAATAATCTGTTTGAGGTGGAAATATAAGAGGTTTAGAAGGAAATGGGAACAAAAGAATATGACTGATGAGATGCTCGTTAGTGTCGGATATATCTGTTTTGATTTCTGGAGGTTCAAAAGGATTTGGAGATTTATAGTTACTGAAAAGTTTGAAATAGAAAAAGTGTATACATCACGTATGTCTATATTGAAGGATTTAAAAAAGAGTAACCAATTTCACATTTATATTTCGAAATATTATTAAGCTATACTGACGTAAAATGTCAGCAACATAAATATTTTATGTACATAGGCTAGAGTTCGGACATAACCACTCTTTATATATAGTTTAAAAACAATTGTTAAACATTAAATTAAAAAAAAATTGCATTATAAATGGCACAAACTAATAACACCATCCTTCATATATATATTTAAAAAAAATTGTCTAAATTGAAATTAGAAAATAAGCATGATAAAGGGCATTAATAATAACCCCGGTCTCTCTATATATTTTTAAAAATTGTCACAAATGAAATTAAAACTATATGCATAATAACGGGCGCAAATTAATATTTAAGCAGCGAAAAAACAAAAAAAAATGATTTAAAAATTAGAAAATTCAGTATTGAAGAAAGCAGGATTAAAAGTAACAAAATTAGTTTGATTACCGGAAGTTGGAAGGTGTTCTATAATTACTTTAAATTTTTTCTCAATAGAATGTCTTTAATTTTGATCTCCTAGTTAATGATTCGTTAGGTTTTGATAAAAGTTTTCCTTTCTCTTAGTATGGGGGGTGCAGCCCATATGTCTCCTTTCTAATGTTGACGCATGTCTGTTAAGGCAGAGGGGTGCGATTGTTCTTGTTTGTCCAGTGGCGCCATCTATGGCCAAGAATTCGACTTCTGCCACACCCATACCCGTTTATAGGGCGACTCATTCATACATCCATTCATTCATCCACAGATCCTAATTTTGACCTGAATCAGAGAACGATCACTCTCCAATCCACTACCCCCAGAGGTACTGATTTGTTATGGGAACATGGAGGACTTTGCGACTCGACAGATTTAACGTGCATCAGCGCCTTTCTAATGATTTTCATTACGCATTTTTTGAATGCCCTGCTTTTAAATTACGCGTTTATGCTATGAAAGAATAACATTTAAGTAAAATAAAAACTTTTTTAAGCAAACCTTTTTACTTCTGCAAAAATGTTATTTATCAAAGTCAAAATTTTCTTTAAACTTTTCTCTGGACTGAATCGCGCTTCCATCAGAGAGCATCCTTAAAACAAACAGGTCGATGTTCCGGAGGCAGCAGAGATCATAAATTTTGAGTTTCAACTTGAAATTCCGGGGTAACGAACTTCTCCTCCTGAGACCGAGAAAAAGCTTAATAATGTTTGCATTAGTCTCAAAATTTCACCCCTGGAAGAGATTAGGCAACGATGAAACTCTCCGAAAGAACCTAAAACAGTGACAAGTCCTATCAGGATTATTAATAAGGACTTTGAAGATGGTGGACATTGGATACCCAGAGGGTGCTCGGAAATTGATCATCACTTCCTAGCGGCATGCCTAATGAATCTGACAGGCGGATACTTTGGTGACAGTAGACGGTGGAGATTTCATGACAGTTTTATGGTACGCGTTGAATGAAATGTCAACCTTACGTCTCCTGAAAGACATTGATTAAGCGTGGAAGGGGTTTCCTAATGCAAACATTTTAGATTTTTTTTTTATGCATTGATTATAAATATGATTTTAAAATTTTTATTTATAATGAAAGAGGTTATGTATTTATCCAGGGAATAAATTGACAGAGATTGATGAGATAAGGTAAATGACGCTGCTCCAACGAAAATAACGATGGGCTTTCGATTTCGATGAAATTTAATCTTATTATTGGTTCGTAAAAGTTATTTGCTATGATTTTAATATGTCACCTATGAAGAATTAATGACGTTAGAAATACAATATTAGTTTAAAAATTTGAGCATATTACTATCTTTTTCCAGCAATTTTCGTGATGTGGTTATAAAAAGTTTAAAATATTTATTAAAAATAATTTACTGAAAATTGTGATTTTTGTAGTTAAAATTTAAAGAAAAAAATTCTAATATACTGAGAATATATCTAGACTTTTTTTTGTAACTTGTCAGGATGTTTTTAATTACATTTTAGTTTTCTTGTTTTACTGGTGACTTAAATTTCTGTAAATGCAATTTGAATTTAATTTTGTTTCTCCAAGAAATGCGTGAACAATGAAAGATATCAATAAAATAAGTATATATTAAAAAAACTTAAATATTAACAAAAAAATATTTTAGTTGCATGATTGGAAATACGTGTATACATTTTTTTTTAATATACTGCAAAGCAAGATGGTGGTTGTTATGAACTGTGTTTTATTGATTTAAAACTTCATTTTCAGAAATCAACTTTGTCAAAAATTTCTCTTGTTAGATTATAATCATTTAAATTTATTGGAAATGCGAGGTTTGGAGCATAAAATTATTAATACTTTAAAAATATTTTACTATTTAAGAGATAAGGCCATTATTTTTTTTTCTTTTAATAACAATATTTTCTATTTCAATTCGAAAGCGAGATATGATTTTCAGGATTTTTGAAACTAAGATTCAGCAAGGCTGGTTGCTTTTTATTTTAATTGAAGTGAATCAAATTTTTGATTTAACCAAAAGTAATTCGGTTAGTATTGAACCAGACCACCTAGCTGTACCCTGATAGTGACTTATTTGTTTTTTTTTCTCTTCACATTACATTTCGGATGATATAAAATCTGCCCCATAATAATTTCTTTGATTTTATTTTCACTTCATAAAAATATATCTTTAAAAAAATTCAAAAACGTACTTAAATATGGATGCTTTTGTTCAAGAAAAAAATTTTGAAACAGATTTGTTTAGTTATATAAGAAAAAATTAAAATTATTCTTATATTTTTCTAAACGTCTCTTAAAAAATTTTTAAAACAATTTTCATTTACATAATAAACAGAAAAAAAATGTTTATTTAAAAAATTTAGATAACAGTAAACATACGAAGTCTCAAGCTATTTGAGTTACTCGCACTTTTAATTTCCTTATAAACTCTACTAACGTTTTAAAAAGCTTCTCTCAAATTGGCAATAATATACGTGCCAGTGAAAAATGTACCCAAGGACTCAATATTTGAATCTCATGGTTAAGTGATTTAAGCACTAAACTTAAAATGAACTATCAACCGGAAGAAAGTGAAACGATATTTTCAAGATATTTGATAATTCAGAGGACACTTAAAGATTTTTTTTTGTTGCATTAAATACATCTCAAAAGGCTTTTTAATTATCAGTTCACTTAACTGAATAGAAAAAAGCTCTCGAAGTGTAACACATTATTATTACACTTGTTATAATTAGTACATACTGAAAAGTAAACAGGCATTGAATTGTTTTTATCTAAAGCTCTAGCTGAGAATTATGCTACTTTTTTCACATGTGGTAATTTGAAACTGCTTAAAACGGTTAAGACACTTCCCTGAAGTGGTTCTCGTCTGTCTTTTTAATCCTTTGTGCTGTAGACAATTCAAATCTCATTATTCACAATTCTAAACATTATGCGACAAAAATTATTGCTTTGCTTCAGAGCAATAATCTTAACAAAAGCTCGCTTGTTAAAAATTTTAAATTTTTATTCAAATAATTTAGATTTTAGAATTCAGACGAAATGAATTAGCAAACAATATTTAAACGTTCACTGAGAAAAAAAGTGTGCTCAAAATTACTTGAAAAAGTTAAAATTTACCTTGCTTCTGACTCTATGAAAACACACCGGTCCACTTTAGTAATATTTTTGTAAAAATTAGCAATAAAACATGGTTTTATAATATGTGATAAAATTTGATAAATGTGATAAAATTTCGTATTTTTATCATATCTTACACTGTTAAAATTTTCTTTTAAAATTATGGTAAAATAACTGGCAGCTCTCTGTCCATCCGATTAACCGTAAAAATTACGGTAAAGACCATTTCTACCCTCATGGTTTTGAAAACATTTACAAAAAGTACAGTTATAAAACCATGAATACAAAACTAAACAGTTTTTTAACCATTTACAACTAGCATTTTCATAAAAGCAAAAAATAATTATTTAACTAGACATAGGAGCTCGGCATTCCGTAAGGTAATAGGCATTGGAGAGTGCCGGGCACTGGAAATTCTTCATGCGCTGAAGGGAATGGAGGAAATATTGTGATGTCAACACTTGGACTCGAACTCCAGTTCTGCCGGTCATGAGACCGACAGATAAGCCCGCTCGGCTATGATATGTACTTAGTAGCAAAGAATTAAGTAGCTTCATTAGGTGGTTCTAGTTGGTGAGATAAGATTCTGGTTGTTTAACCGTATTAGGTGAAAGCAGTTAATAAACATTATTTCTCAAACTTAACAGTTTGATTACCATTTTATTTATGGTTATTTGACTGTTTTGATTAAATATGGTAAAATAACCATTCACTATATTGTTATTTAACCATTTTTTCCGAGAAATTTCTAACAGTGTAGAGCATGACATGAAAATAATTTATTCGGTGGAATTTACTTTTTTTTGGTATATTTTACAAATTGTGTGATAATAAAATTCATAATTTGGAAACCAGAATTTCCAGTGAACCGTTTGCATATGGAAGAAAAAATAACGAAATGAATGGTTTAGATGCCGCATATTTTGATTTAAATAACAAGAATTTGGTTTTCTTCTTACCATGATGGTCAGTACAATATACAGTACGGTAATTTCATCAGAATTTTTCTTCATGTACAGTACACAAAAAAGTACCACCCTGAATAGCTTTCGAACTAACTTTGGATTGGATCTTCACGTTCAAGGACTCAATCTTAATGGCTCGAGAGGGTGAATAATGTAGAACATCCTCATGATATGGAATATGTGGAATATCCTAATGTAGAATATTGGTGCTAATGTAGAATATCCTCACTGGCAAACGGATTATGGGCTAGAATCCCTTTTGCCATCGGGCTCACCGTGGGTGGTTTTCGTGCTTTTAATCGCTATGTAACCCAAACGCGGGTTATTTCCTTTAAAAAGTCCTCCACGTAGGTTAATTTCTCCCAGTAATTGATTAAGATGTTCCCTTGTCTTCGGGTCTGAATTGGGTTCAAATATATAAGGCTACGGAGTTGAACGTTGGTAGTCGTAAACTCAGAAATTGGAACGGCTGTGCAGCGACTGTTATAAAATAAAATAAAATATATTGTGTAATGGAGGAGTGAGATTCAGAGCAAAAGTAAAAAAGGGAAAATCCAAATTGAAAGGGAGAATGATTAAACTTTTCCCTTTAGGGGGAAAACGTACAAGAACTGTATTTTTTTACTTTAGTATTATGTGTGCCCAGGGTTGTGATGGCATTGAAATGTCGTGTTCGAGATGTTACTTTTGTTACTTATTTTATTTAATTAAATTTATTGTTAAATGTTGCTCACCCGTCTAATTATTATTTAATTCAAAACCCTTATTTACAACAAAAACCTTTCTAGCTTATCATAGAGAAACATTTATTACGTCTAAATATTCGATTTTGTTTCAAAAAGCCTTTAACGCTAAAGATATTAATTGTGCTTTACTTAACATCAAAACTTTTACTTCAAAGTTTTCAGTCTTGTTGAAAAGCATTTCACCTGTAATACTTAAAAATGACGGAATAATATTATTTATACGGTGGTACGAAAAAAATTTATTCATTTTAGAAATAAAATATTACTTTATTTTATAGGAAAATCTCATTATAGAAATACATTGTACACCAAAAAACGGGAAATAAATTTAGCTTCTTTCTTCACCTAAATTTACAACAGTTACAGCAAAGTTAAATTAAAAATATTTTTTTTTTGATGCAGTCAGTATTGGAAACGTAATAGAATGTGTCAAGATAAATATATTGGTTAATCTTTTATTTGATCTTACAGAAAGTCCAGATTAAAATGGCAAAAAAGAAAAAAAGAATTCCAAAAGTGTTGTAAATTAAAAATCACGAAAAAAAAGAAATGAATATTGGATGGAATTAAATATTTTAACTTCAAAAATAAAAGAATTAGTTCAGAAATATTTTCCAAAATTAAAAGAATTTTATGAAACATGAAGATTTCGATTTTCTTGTCGTTTTATCATTAAAGTTATGGTATTAAAACTATTGAAGATTAAGTTTTGATATTAGAAGAAAACACTAAACCAAAATTGTAAGAAAATAAAGCAAGATGATATCAAATTGGTTAAAATAATTCTGACATGAATATTCTGCTTTGAGTTTTTCATATTAATGTTAGGTGCTTTCCCTTCAATTCCTTTCGGATTACGTCCAACGCAATACCTATATTTGAGGAAATGAATATAATGTGTGTTTAAGAGGTCTAACAGTAACTTGTTTTGATTTCATTCAGAAAGCGTGTATGCGCAACTTTACTTTAATACTTTACAAGAGTTAAATAGCAGCATATTATTTAGATGTAAACTCTTTAGTGAAATAATAAAAAACGACTTTCAGAGTTTAATTTTATTTAGAGTTTTATTTAACTCGAAAGTAAAATAAATGTCGTATGACGTCTTGCACGATCTATAAAAGTTATAAAAATCATGTCACTGGTTTGTAACAACTTTTAATAGGCAATAAAATATGTTATTTTAAAAACCATGCTAGGTAAAAGGAAATTGAAAAAGAAAAAGTATTCTTCAAATTAAATAATAATAATTTTGTAGATGCTTGTTAAAAAATATTTTGACTTCTAAAAAGTATAAAATGTTTACCAGCATCCATGTGCTAATATAAATTGAAGCTGCATACTATATTGAAACGATGAAAAATAATACTTAAGAACGATGCACTCTGACGACACGTTTCTTGATAAGTTTATCTTGGCCAAACTGCTTGCAGCTCCCTCTTGCAATACTTGAAGGAAACGGTTAGTTGATATAATAGATGTGAATTGTTGACACTGTACAGTAATTATGTTGACACTCTGCAGTGACACTTACATATAATTCTGTCACATTTTTTATTTATTTCTGCACAATCATATTTGTAGCATGAATGAATGCTTCTTGTTATATAGTGTTTTAAATTCGAGTTTTTATGCTTTATTTAAATTAAAATAATTGAATTAAGCATGAATTAAATTGCATGAATTTGCGTTAATTTTTAAAATTTATTTCTCATTGTGAATTTATGTAGAAACTTAAAATTTTTTTTTATCAACCCCAAATCTCGTACTTTACATTTTAGTTATATAATACGTAAAAAGTATTTCCTTCATATTTTGTTTTACTTTTTACTACTTCTATTCTGTTACATAATAATTTCTACTATAAACGGAGAGAGGAAAAAAGCATACACTAATAACGTTTATCCGTATTTATTCTTCAATTAGCTTAAAACTATCAATGGTGTAGTTCATCCCTGTTAATGTGTATTAAATTCAACATTGAAATAAAGATAAGAACAAGAAAAATGATGAGAAATTCAAATATTTTAAATAATTCATAACTTACTTTGTAGAATGCGTTTTTTCTTCAGTAACAAGCAGCTTCCTCAATGAATTAACATCTAAGTATTTCATAGAACTAAAATAAGACAAATGATCAAAAAATGATACTGTAAAAAATTCCGGTAAAAAGTACTGGCACTCAGTGTTCTGCTACTTTTATCCGTAAAATTCATTTTTACCGGAACAATTTAAGGAACGAAATCTGATTTTCCGCAAATCTTACTGTAAAATCATTGAATTACTTTACTTAAATAAATATTACTGTAAAAATTACTTTATAATATTTTACAGTAAAAATGGGTTTTTCAGTAAAGGGGATTTTACAGATGATGCACCCAAACCTGGTACTTTATACTGTAAATTGATCCGGAATTTTTTGCTGTGTATAATGAACTTTATAAAATAAAAGCTAACGATAAAGTGATCAGTTCGTCAATCTAACTGATTTTTTAAGCTTTTTGTCGTAGCGCGGCGCTATAACCCTTTGGTCCAGATTGCTACCATTTTGTTAAGCATCGGAAAAGAATGCGTTGTATTTTGATATGCTCCAGCATTAGAGTCGAAACTCTATATATATTTCTGTGTGACAAAAATTAAATAACTAGTTTTAATTTCATAGGTTCATAGAAAGCACTAATTTCATAGAAGTCGAGTATTGTTGCTCAGCAGGTGGAAAAATGTGAATGAAAGAAAAAAAAACAGAGTTAGCGACAAAATTTTGAATACATAACCTAACTACTTGATCGCATACTATTCCAATTTAAAAAATGGCTGCGTTACTTTTTGTTTCCACTGAGTGAGTGTCAGCATTTTTTCTGTAACTTCAAGTTGTTTATGTATCGTCTTATACTTGGAGTCAAATTGCTCAGAATAAAACTGGTCATAACATGCATTCCCCCCCCCCCCAAAAAAAAAGAATCGAAAACTTTGATAGGAAAAACCATCTATGTCTCTTTAGGATAATATTTACTTTTTATCTTCCTTATAACACAAAATAACTTAGAATTTCTATTTTATTGCTTTTTACAGCTGATAACAATCATTATTATGCTGTGTTTTGATATGGATATTCTTAAAGTGGCATTTGATAGAATAATCGCATATTTTGAATGACTAGACTCATTGTTATAACTCCATCTTGTTACAAAGGAAACAAAAGCTTACTTTTTCAAAGTCACTGTCTTATCTTATACTTCCTCTTCATTTCTTGAAATTAACGTTAGTAATTTGCTTCATTAGAGTTTCATTGATTTCTGCTAGATACGAGAGAGACTAATTTATTCCTTAAGATTAAGTTCAAAACGACAAACTATTCTTGTGTTCCAATTTACACCAAGTGTTCATTTACTTTCTTTACTCAGATTAGTGCTTACTTAAAATCTTTTATTAAAAGGAATTTTGATTTTGCTTTTAATGATAGTAACTCACATTTATAAAAGTTAAAAAATCAATTTTGTGGTCATAATAAATATACGAAACTTTTTCTTCTTCTGAAAATGAATGTAGTATTTTGAATATTTACGTGATGCTTCATCATTAAACAAGTATACTTCAAATGCTCAATAAGGAAGTAAGTGTTTTGTTTATGTTAATTTTAAAATGAATAAAGAATATAAATTTTTTATGGCTAATATATTGTTATTTTTTTGTGTAAGAATATCTGTACTTAAATGCGTCTTCAGTTATTACACTTAAAATTATATACAAAAATAAACTTGCATTAAATATTACAAAATCAGTAATATTTCTTAAAATTTAATTGAAATTTTAAAATTTCACTTCAAAATTGTAAAATACATTTGGAACGAATAAAACAAGATAAAAAAAAGGAATTGCTCAAATAAACAGGCTCATATAGCTAGCGATCACTTCGTATTACAGAACTACACTGCAAAAAAGTTTGCATAAAATTACTGGATAAAATAATGTAAAAAGTTCTGGCCCCCTGATTTTCGGTAATTTTTACCGTAAAATGTTAAGTATAGCACCCTGAGTTTTGGTAATTTTTACCGTAAAATTTAACGGAACGAAAGAAATCTTATGTACCGTAAATTTTACAGCGAAATTACTGAATGACTTTTATTAATTTACATTACTGTTAAAAATGATTTTTACAGATGCTGCACTCAGGGTAAAAGTACTTTTTACCTCAATTTTATCAAGATCATTTATACTCAAGGCTGCCAACTTTCTACCTTTTGGGAAAAAATTTCTTCCAGCGGTAACTAAGTTTATGCTTTAATGTATGATTCTTAATTTGTATACGTGTCTCAAAAATATTTTTCGCACCACTACATATAAATGATACAAAAGTTTATATGGGACACCACTATGTCCCAGATCTCTCGCGATGCGTCTTTATTATAAATATTACCAAGATTACCAAACGTTCCTAAAGCTGTAGTTTTTAATTGTCTACCACTCTATTAAATATTTGTCAAAAAGCATAGCAGTTGGCAGTCCTGTACACTTAGTAATTACAAAACTATAGAGTATACATAATTTACAATTATAGTATTACAGGTCAGCTAACTACTACGCTTTTTGTAGAATATTTCATAGAGTGGTACACTTTTAAAAACCAAAGCTTTCAGAATTTTTGCTAATATTGCCAACATTCAACATTCGACAAGACTCACCACGACAGAGCTGAAACAAAGTGACGTTAGATATGAACTTTTAAATCATTTATGTATAGTGGTATAGAAAATAAGTTTAAATGGATAAAAATAATACATTAAAACATAAATTTAGCTACCACTCGAATACATTTTTACAAAAAGCGTAGAAAGTTGGCAGTCTTGGTATTATAATTAAAATTGCATGCCTTGATAAATTTTCTACGTACCTTTGATTGTATTTTACCAAATAACTTTATCACTATTACACAGAAATTGCATATTCATAACGATCACAAACGAGTTCTTTTGTATTTGTAGAGCAGAAAGTATTGTCTGCTCTAGGAATATGCTTATTTCAGTTTATTACGTTAATAAAATAAATTACTAAGTTTTTATTTTTTGTGTAGGTTTTAATACTCACCTCCGAAAATGCTGCAATCCAAGTTTGGGTTGAGACCCATGACTTAAGAACGCTTGTGTTTCAGCATATTTATTTATGAGTGGACATTTATGCATATTTATTTATGAGTGGACATTTATGTATGGTAAATTGTTTTTGTGACAAAATCATCAGTAATACTTAATTTGTTAGTCGTAATAGAATATATGTCTCATTAAAGAGAGTATCAGGTTTTTTTAATTCATTTTAAAATATAAAATTATGAAAACAATCTTAATTTTCGATAATGGAAGCCTTCATATGCCAATTCCTAACAGTTATTAAATTCACTTCTTCATTAAAAACACCCGAATTTCTTTATAGGAAAAAGATATACTTTTCAAGGTTTCCTATATATATCTAAACAAGTATATTAAAAGAAATTTTAAAGTAATTCTGAAGTTTTCTTTAATTTACCTCTATATAATTCAGCTAACTGCAATTTTAAGGCAATTTCAAACTACAAATCTTCTAAAAACTACATATAGTCACAGAAAACCTATCTGTTTTCCATTTCGCAAATTACTATTATGCGTTCAGCGTAAAGTATCAAAATGCTACTTTCAGAGTTTCGTTCCTTTTTATAAGTCTACTCGTATTACTTTTATCCGAAGTCATATGACACTTTTCAACTTAAACATTGACTTCTAAAAGTTGGAGTCTTACTTTCAAAGCTACTTTGAGTGAAAGTTTCTTTTATAAATGTTATTAAATTAACAAGCCGTTGCAGCGTTACTTATAGAATTTCGAACTTAAATTTCTTCCTTTTGCTCTTTTTTCTAAAACGTAAATAGCTAGAAAGATAAAACTGTTATATAAACAAATAATATTTACCCCAAGAAAAAAAGTATCAGTTAAGTTTACATTTTCATTTCAATGGAAATGAAAAATATATCAGTAAGAAATATCGTAAAATGTACGACCTTTAGCTATTTATTTTTTGAGCATAAATTTATTTCAATTAGGTTTTGTTATAATTCATAATATATATATATA
>NC_092204.1:57684893-57710186 GCF_043381705.1 Parasteatoda tepidariorum
TTAGAGCTGTAATACAAAAAGACAAATAAATATGGAAAATGAATACAAGGATAAATTTTCGATTATTAAAGAACTATGGATACTGCTTAATTTATGAATAAAAAATTTATTATTCTGTATGCTCTAATAATTCATCTTTTTACGTACGCTGTTCCTATTCTGAAGAAAGTTTGCTGCGTATGAGAGTTTTTTTATATGGTAGGATAAAAATAAAGTTTAATGTAAAAATGAGAGACACTTTTTGAAAGAAAAACTATAATAATAGCTGCATTGCCATAATAAAAAGTTAAAGATAAGAAAATAAAGCATGAAATATTTTGTTAGCACTAATCAATAAATCTAAATTTAACTTAGATTATAGGAATTACTTTAGAAATGTTTTTCGCCAGAAGTTAATGAACTGAATCCACCATAATGAATGAGTCGAAAATCGAATTTCTAAAAATGGAGTGTAAAAACAAATTATTTACTCATTTACTTGTTTCATTATTGCCAAGTTAATAATTTGCTTGACAGAAAAGTATTTTTTTGTATTGTCATTCTAAAGTATTTAAATTAATCAAAATTTTTTTTTTATCATGGCATGGAACTTGCGTTATAGATCTTTATACTTTAACTGCCTGCAATTATTTCTTTTATGAATGATTTTATTTTTTTGTTATATTTAGTTCTTGAATGAAAAAAGGAAGTTTATATATTAATGGCAAAAAATTAAACGTTATTAGCATGTTCGTTACAAACTTTTCTGCATCATTCAAAATGTGCATAACATTTCGGTACGAAGAGCTCATAAGACGTCAAGCATCAAAGCTCTGTTCCAGTGAGAAATGGCTGGAAGAAACTCTAACGGCTTAAAATTGCTGATTTGAAAAGTAACATCAAAAAAATATTTTTTTCAGACATATCAAGAACTCGAAAATACTCGTTTCTTGTGTCTGAAAAAGGGAAAACATTTCATGCGCACTTACATGAAATAGGAGAGGTGCGTAAGCTGAACAATGGGGAAGTTTGAAAATTGTGCGACAGAAAAATCGCATTACTATTTCATTTCTGTTTGCCTTCAATTCGATATTTACAGTGCACCAAAAGAAGAAAACAGACCTCCCTAAATAACTTTTGATCTAATGATTATATCTTCACGTTCTAGGACTCAAACTTAATGATTCGAAAGGGTGACCTCAAATATGTTAATTAATTAGTGGAGACGATATTTTAAGCTGTGAAATAAGATACAAAACTTACTATCTCTGAATAAACATAACTTTTTTCGATAGATTTGAATTGAAAATTCAAATCTATTCCAAATTTAGAGGCAAACCTCAATTTAGGAAATATGGTCCCCATAGTTTGGTCAGGTGAACGATCGAAAGTGTAGACCTCTTAATCTTAATTTTACTTTTTGCATATTTAGCCATATTGCAAAAACTTTTTAAGCGAAGTGATTTTTTTGGACACATTTATAAAGTTCGTTTATCTAAAGATAATTCCACGCTAAAAATAACTTTCAGTAACTATTTATTGTTTTTTATATTTTTATTTTAATAGTTAGAAAAATTTTGAATTGTAAGCTGTGTAGTTTTTTACATAATTTCAAAGTATGAAAATTTGCATGGTAAAATCAAAATTTGAGTGAAATCTGCCGAATAGTTTCTGAGAAATCAAATTTTAATGAAGTCGTATAATTAAAATTTGATTTCTCAGAAACTATTCGACCGATTTCACTCAAATTTTGTATTTTACAATTTTAAATTGCATTGTAAAAAATTGTATACATAACAATTAAATTTTTTTAAACTATTCTTAAATAAAATAGTAAAATAAAGTAAATATATACAAAAAGTTTATGGAATTATTTTTGGATGAACGAAATTTATAATTGGGTGCAAAAATTTTTCAATTTGATTAAAAAATTCTCAAGATATGACTAAATACGCAAAAAGTAAAATTAACATAAAGAGGTGCACACTTTGGATTTCTCTCTTGTTCAAACCATGGGGATCATATTTACCAGGTTGCGCCCCCCTATAATTTTGGGGTCAGAAGCCTGAATTTTTCTCAAAAAGGGTATGTTTATTCAGGGAAAGTTTGCTTTTGCGTCTGATATCGTAGCTTATTTGTGGTCACCCTCTTGAATTATTAAAATTGAGTCCTAGAGCGTGAGGATCCTATCTTTAAATAAAAACTTATTCAGGGTGATTCTTTTTTTGAGCAGTATACAAGCCTGAAAAGTCTTAGTTCATTAATTTAATTTGCTACATCGAGAGTCTTTAATTTTTCTGAAGAGTTTATTTGTTTGAAGTTGTGTAAATGATCCGTACAAAGATATGACCTTATTCGAATATCAAAGTGGTAAAAAAGTTAGAACAGCAAGGTAGAAAATACGAAAGTAGTATTTCTAATTTATGCACGCATGCCAATTACGCAGAAGTTCGTACACAATTTATGAAAACTTTTAGAACAATAACATAAAGCTCAAATCGAATAGGTGACAATCGATCACACGATGATCGATAAACGCAGGTTGGAAGTTCCAACCAGTTTTGATTGATCACTGTTTCTAGAATGACGTTTTATGACATTTTCTCATCGCATGCGCTAACTTTAGTTTTTAGAAAAGTATAGAATGGTGCTTTTTATTAGGAAATTTCATATCACCCTATTTCAAAATGATTTTTTCTTTAACAATGTTCTGAAAAGTGGATCTAAAATTGTGAAAGAAATTGAAAAAGAAAGAGAACACTTTTATAAATTGCGAAACAGCAGTCGAAAAAACAATACTACGTATTTGTCTCAGAATATTTTTCTTGTTTCCTAAACAATAGGAAAATTCAATTGCTTTTAAGAAAACCTTTGGGTTATTTTAAACGGGTCTTAACAGAAACCTGCATCTTAGCATTCCGTGATAAATAATCTAATCTCTAAACGTTACTATGTTTTTTACCTTTTACATTTCAACGAGAAAGACATACACTTTCAAAAAAACAGTTCAATGTTGAATCCTAATGTTAGTACCTTAATGCATATTTGCAGCAACCTAAATTAACTGTTAAATAGTGTTTCAGTTGAAGTTAAACTATAGTATCATGTAACCAAGTCTTGCATAATAATATAGTTCAACTTGATACCATGTTTGAATGATTGCTGCACATTTGAACGCTACTATTATCCAACTTGCTCAGAAATTTCTAACAGCATAAATTTCTATGAAAGGAATGAGATAATCATCAATTGTTTTTTTTTCCTCTCAAAAGCTTAAGATGTTATAATATTGAAATTGATTTTAAATATTAAATTGCATAAATCTATGATAAGAAGTTAAAAACCAACGGAGAAAGATATATTAAAAATCAGTAATAATTACTTGTTACTGAATTCAGAGGAAATAGAAACAAATCTAGATTAAGTCTGTTTTTGACACCAAAAGCAATGATCATTTATAATTTTATTGCATCGAGACAGTTTCATTATTATTTTTTTTTCGCGTGGAGCTTATTACGTGTTATTTTTTCTTAGAGCTGTAATACAAAAAGAGAAATCCCGTTGTTTAATTTCTCCATCTCCTTTTGTCCCAAACAGCTGTCTATTTAATAAAAAAGTGAAATGATGGTGAAAAAGGAATTCAGTTTTATTTAAATTCATTTCATAATATTTGAAATACGATGAAATACCTCATTTTTTTATCAAATTATCTTCATGTTTTAACATTTGCATATTATGCTTAAACATGTTTTTTTAAATGTTCATTTTTTAAACTATTTTATGAAACTCTTATTTGCATTATACTTATCTAGAACTATATTTCAAGATAAAAACTTTAGAAAATATAATATGGGTTAATAAATTACAGCTTAATGATTGTTATACAAAGAAAAGATTAAATGAAAGAAAGCTAAAATTTTTTGTTTCAAAAGAAGTTAATGAAATAAGATTTTATAAACATCTTATCGTATCTTAAGAACAAATATTTAAGATATTCAGATTTATTATGGGCACTCTTTTTTTAAAGGGACATTTAAGCTAATTTAGGTTGTTAGGCTATGCTTTCATATGGTGCTTAATCAAATTTTAAAAAAAAATATCTGTATTCGTTTCAAAGGCTTTGAATTGTGAGTTCTACCAGAACTACTTTAAGTGCTGGAGATTATTTTTGTTGCAGTTTAAAGACTATTAGCTATAAAAAGACAAATTACATTCTCCGCTTCAGTTGTTTTAAGTTCTTCCTTTATTTACTTTTGAGCCATACTGAAAACCTTTAAATGAGCAGGAGCTTGGAGAGAATTATCCACCATTTTCGAATACCTCGTTTCTTAACTCTTAACGATCCCTTTGGAAGTGTTACTCTTTAAAAATGGATGCTAAAGAAAATCTCTAAGCAGTCGTTGAGACTATGTTGCAGAAATAAAAGACGATATGCTAAATTTCTTGAATAAATGTTATTCTGTATTGAAAGAGTACTACGAGAGTTTCAATTAAAAAGCCTTCAGCGAAACTAAAAAGTAATTTTGTCTTTAAGTTATCTTTCAAAAATTAATACTAGTAAAAAATTACTTTCTGATGCCATTGAATCCTGTTGGAGATTATTATTTTACTTTTAATAAAAAATTTTATAGATGAATATATTTTCATTTATTATATTGGAATTTTTTTTGTAGACTTATTCCTTTCAGTTATTTTATTTAAATATTTAACTACTGAAAGTCAGCATTTATATTAAAATAGATAGCATAATTATTTCCGAGATTTAAATTTATTTTTTCTTTCATATGTGAGACCATTTTGACACTGTAAAGAAGATAACTGCTATTAAAATTTTCATCGAAATTTAAGTAATCAGCATGTTTTTTTAAATTATGGATAGCATATTTAAGACAATAGTATCCTATAGCTAGTATAATCAAATAATAATATATTAGGTATAAATTATCAAACAATAGTATTCTAGGTAAAATTGATAAAGTTATACAGTATAAAAGATAGCAATAATATATTAAGAGAAACATAGATAACATTAATCAGGCAAGAATAACAGCCATCTATGACGTAAAATGTAAACTTTGTGTTTAGTTTTCAAAAATTTTTGTTACAAAATATGTGAACTTTAATGTGGTCTGGAAAGATGTAGCGTTAGAATATTATATCCCCTGAGATGCATATTCAGGCGTTTCCATTTAAAATATATGTATTTAGTATATAAATATATATTTAACATATAAGTATATATTTAATAAATGTATATTCAATAAATATATATTTAATTTATAAATATGTCTAAGCATGGCATGCATCAAATTATAAAGTGATTTCATCTAAACTTTTTCTTCTGTAAGTTTTATTTTCCGTTGTCTTTAGTTTTACTAATTGTGCCGCAATAATTTACTATTTTATTTACAAATATGTTATGATGTTTGCACCCAGTAAAAGCAAATCTAAATATTATATTTAACTACTTATTTATGCATTTCATCACATTATGTTTCATTAATTTCCACCACCCGCACCTTGTTTACTAGAAATAAACGCATCAAGAACCGTCTCTCAACCCTTAGTGTCTCATTTTTCGGAGATAAAGTGTTTAGTGGAGAGTTGTATTGCGCACAGAGAGAAGCCGGGATTCTAAGCAAGAAGAATGTTGGTAGACGATAAGCGCAAGGACAGCTTTTTTTATGGCCACGCATTTGTCCTAATCTCTTCTCCATACAAAATAGAAAAGAAATCTCGGGAGTCTCTATCCTTCACACAAAACCGTTAAGGAAAAGATGTGTTTTTGTTTATTGCCTTCGGATACTAACAACAACCTGCGTCGAGTAATGCGTTGGATAGTGTTGTTGGAGTAGAGGTATTTTACAGAGTTAGACTTTGGTTAGGGAATTGTTTATCCTGATTGTATGCCATTGCTCCGAGAGATATAAAAAAGGAATATATGCTTTTTTAAATAGCTCAATGCTATGTAGATAAATTTCGACACAATCGTGAACAACTTTTTCTGTCCTTTGATTGAATGTTGTAAAATTACTCCTTCGGCGTGAAGAGTAATGTGGCTTAAAAATTAAACTCTAGGTTGTTGATGATAAAATTAAAACACATAAACTTTTTGCACGGAACTTTAGAAACTAGTATAACGTTCTCACATTTGCGGGAACCAAAGACAACATGAATACATCAGAGGATGAAAATAAAATATTTATTTTCCGGAAAAAGATGCAGTCACAAAACTGAGAGACTAACTTAAAATAAATTAAAATACAAAAGTGTATAACACACTAAGTAGTAGTAGATACTTTGTGATTTCACATAGTTTATATTTGTTGGGAAAAGTGCGCGATAACAAAAATGAAATCTGTATCTTGCAGTCGGTTACGGCTAATTTCCGAGAGCAGAAAGAAAATCAGGATGTGCTCGATGACAGGTTGCAGATTCGGTATTCCCTTCGATCGAGCAAACTCTACAGAACTATGTGGGGTCAAAATAGAAGATTTATAGTTTACTTTTTTTGAAGATTGTTTCGCCAACTTTAATTTCCTCTCAATTTCAATTTTATGAACAGCGTGATTTTGATGTAAAAAAAAAAGAAAACTCCGGTAACATAAAATGTAAATTCTTAAAGTGCAGTATTTCGATAAACTAAAAGCGTGTGTCCGTCTGCATGAGTATTTGCTAATAACTCGAGAGCGGGAGTCCGATTTGGATCGTGTTTTTATCTGCAGTTTGTAATTTCTTTTAAGTGGAGGTTTGTAAACAATTGCCATTTTAAGGCATCGTGTAGCTCGGTTTGCAATAGCAAAAATAAGGAATTTTATTGTAGTAACCCATTGCTACAGATTAAACTTTTCTTAATATCTCTTAAACGGCTTCACTGATTGAGATTGACGCGATGCGTTTTGCTACAGATTGCGAAAAATCGTTGAATCATTTTGCAATATTTCCCATTCCACTGCGTTGATTCATTCACATGCAATATTGAAAAATGTGTTTTTTTCCTTGTTTCAACGTTCAATGGAAATTCGTTACAAAGTGTTTTAAATAGTAGTAGTCGACTCTCGAAAAGTATTAAATAACTAGTTAAAGCTTATAGTTTAAATGCTGAAGTAAAAATGCGTGGTAGAAACAAATTTGTTGACTAACTAAACTATCAAAAATTAAAGAAATACTATATTTAACCATCACAAGTTGTTCTGAATGTACATATTCTTATTCGTCCAAATTGAATTTTAATTGCGAAACGTCTAAAATTTCGCACTGTCTACTTTCACGAAAGCTAACTCTTGCGCAATGATTACAGAAGTCCTCACAACCAATTAAGAGGCACTGAACAACTCAGTTAAGATAATTAAGGTTTTTTAAAGAATCAATTGAAAATAGCCAGTGTCTATTAATTATACCCATTTTAAATTAACAATAATCGCAACTATAGTGATAAAAGTAAAGTGAAAATGCTTGACCTGTGTACACTTTTCCGACTTCTCTACAATGATACTCTACAATATTGTACTGGGCCATTGCCCTGTATGCATTTGATTACTGTTTCTTAAAGTGCTTTTTTTAAGGTTTGCCTCTGCTTGTATTTCCTGACTGGATGTTTATTAAGGTTGAGTGCCACTGCCCGGTATTCCTTGCACTGATGTTTCTTAAGGTTAAGGTGCTAATAATTCACTTTAAATTATTAACAGTATATTTTTGAAAGTGAATTTTTTAAAAATATGCCGTAAAGAAAGGAAAATATTTTCTGCGAAATTGTAAAATTAGATAGATCCATGAAGAGGAGAGTGTATCACCAGACATACTTTAATACACTGATATAATATTTTCCGCCACAAATATCTTGAACAAAGATAAATTTAATGATAATAGGGCCATTTATCATTTAATTATTTCAACAGTGTATTTTTCCTTTATTTATTAAATGTTAATTTTGTTTTGTGTTTGCAAATTTCGATAAAGGTATTTTTTTTTATTATATATCGTTAAAAGTATTATCAGACAGTATTAAAATGATAAAAAAAGAGATGAATCCTATTGAATGAACTGCATTTAATAATTTAAATTACGTTATTTTAGATTTAGTATTTGACTTAAAAGAAGAAACATTTTATGAATATATTTGCATTTAAATCTTTTATTGTTATTTTTGTAAGTAATTATAATGACAATGGTAAAGAAAAAAAGTATATTGTAAAGGAAGCAATTATTCGAGATTTTCGATATCGAAATGCTGATGTTTCGAAATATTTTTCAATTATTTAAACATTATATTAAGTATATATTTATATTAAGTTCAAAATAAATTAATAACAAACTAGTTTTTTCCTTCAAAGATATTCCTGTGCCTTGATTCATTTTTTTACATAGAGCTGGTAAAAATATATATACGTTGAAGATATAAAGATTTTATGATTAATTTTTATTATCTATTTATTTATTCTTAGCAGTTGAAGAAAAATATTTTTAAGTAAATCCTGCATCTATTCATAAAAGTTTCAGCATTTTATCGAGTATGAGTTTATTTTGTTTCATTCATATTTATTTTTTCTTGCTAGTTTCATATTTATAGAACGTTAACATGCCGATTCGTTTGAAAGTTTATTATGAACAAAGCTGATGACAGGAGGCGTACGCTTTAGTATCTCTATTAAAACAGGCATCATAATCTTCTGCGAAAGATTTTAACTGGTGGACTTTTCAACGATTTCATTTTCGTAATCCAGTTACAGTGTAAAATGTTTTATGGTAGCTAGTTTTTATGAGGTCGTAAGCCGGAAATGTCGGCAGGCTTTTAAGTTTGAGAGATGTTGATGTTTCTCAAGATGTTTGACACTTTTGACAAAAACAATGAAATTCAAAGCTTTTGGGAATGCAATTAAAGTAAAAATAAATTGGATGTAACTGCGACTGTAGTATTCTCCAAGTAATTATTTTTTCTTGCATCATTATTTACTAGTGTCTTAGCTCTGCTTGTTAAACATATTTTTACGAGATTTTAGCTTGTAGCGATTATTTAGGAAATGTTCAAAGAGAGAATATTTTTGAACCAACTTCTGAAAGTTATGAGGGGTGTTTAGCGAAGTATTTATTTTTACACTTCTGTGTTAGTCACTTGAAGACAAGTTGACGGATTTATTTTGTCGGCGTTTGAACTAAAGCTGTTGTTGATAGACGGCTTAGTCCAAAGCTGAAAAATGGAAAGCTATTTAAGAAAACTAGAAAATTTACTAGCTTTAAATTAGAAAGGATGTTAAGCTGATTTAAATATTAAAACCAAGTAAAAAGACTGTCATCAAATTAAAATGCTGTGTTTGGAAATTCAATTGTCAGTTCGTGGCTCTTGGTGCTTAAATATTGAAAATTGTTAAAAAAATCATATTAAATCGAAAAAATTTTTTGCATCTTTGTCTTAAGTTCAAACTGTCTATTAAATTTATACATTCAAGTTAGTAGTTTTAAAATTTAAATATAAGTAAATATGTAAATTTTTTTAAATGTTACAGATGTAATTACTATTTACATTTCAAATCTATACAAACACATTTTTTTATCTAAACATTACCTGGAAAAGTGAATGTAGATTTTATTGTCTTAAAAGAAATTTATTTTCTACATGATTGACGCGTAGTTTGTTAGTTTCACCCAAATAGTCCTCCCAAAAATAAGCTTGTCTTAATACTTATTGCCCTTTGATTTGAATTCAATCTCTTAATCATCTGTATCGCGTCATCACATAAGGCAGCGCCGTGTGTGATGACGAAATAAAATATACGAAATGAATACCATTTATTTTTGAATAACCTTCTTCACAACTATAAAGAAAACTTTCATTTAATTTTCTTTTATTGATTTAGCTTTCTTTACATCTTAGTTGTGCTCTATTATTTTGTATAACATTTTTTAATGTTTTTTTATAATATATTTTTTAATTTTCACTGATTTTGCAATTGCATATGCATGTTATGACAGATTCTGTCTGCTTCTTTGGAGTTTGTTTTGAATAATGCTTTGATATAATATATGATTTAATATGCGATAAAATCTGTTAGATAATATGTGGTATATTTGACATAATGTGTGATAATAGCGAACATTCAATACACATGAACACTTTTAGCCGAAATACATGGTTCAGCAGAAAGTACTCGTAGTAACAAACATAACATAGAATAAATAAATATGTGTAAAGAAAAAGTTAAAAATTTGTTTCTAAGCTACAGAATGTAATCGTTTCTAGTTCTATTTATATACATAGCCCATTTTTCCATTTCCAAACCTATTTTCTTATAAAAGTCTAAAAATAAAATCATTTCCTAATGTTTCATTCTTAAATTCAGATAAACATTTCTTAGCATTTTAATCCTTATTTTTAAAAAATTTCTCTACATATTTTACAAATCTCATATTAAATAACACGGATGACAAAATCATTCCTCTTTCTTTCCATGCTACCTAGATATTTCTACTCTTAAATAAAACATAAATACGTAAATAGAAATACTCATACAAGAAACCGTTTAAAATATCATTCCACCTCTTTGCATTTTAATAAATGTCACGAAATGCTCTTCTATAGTATAGAGGAGTTCGTAATTTTATTTCGGAAATATATATGCATAACGTTGCCGTATCTTGAAAAGAAATAACCAGGCTGTTGTTCTCTTGCCGTTTACATTCGCATGAGGGTTCAACTTAACAGCTTTGCCGACACGTTTTGGACGGGAGTGCGACATCACCAGCTGTTCTTTCTCTTCGTAACGAAATGTTTAAAAGCTAGCCGGCATCCAATTTTGCCATTCTCCTGATTTTGATAAGTCAGCTATTTTTCCGACTCGACTTCTCATTTCAGGCTCCGAGTGCTTTTAGAATAAGGAATGGAGGCAAATTGGAAATGACAGACTTGACTTTTATAATTTCTTCCTTAAAATAAAATAAGAAACGTTCTCTCAAAAACATGCTGTATATTTAAAATAGCATGTTTCTGAACGAATTTTTAGAGGGTCAGGAAGCTGAAGCTATTTTATTGTTGATAAATTTTTCGTTTATTTGATTTTTTTTGTAGAAAGTAATTTTGATTTTTTTCATAACCAGGGATGCAAATGTGACTGTCTTATTATATAATTATTTGCGATATACTAATACCACTTAAGACTCATAATGTTAAGTGAAAATAAGGAAATACAATAAAAATTTGCCTTTAGTCAAAAAGGAAAAAATAGTTTTATTTTTGTGAGACCTAATGCAATAAGCCTTAAGACACATCATTTTCGTCAGACTTGAGGGAATTTTTCTTTTTATAGTACATGAAATGCCTTACATTTCTCGTTTTTGACTAACGATAGTAATATTATTCTATTTTTTTTATTCTAATTGAAAGCGCAGTTTTTTTTTAAAGTAATTTTTAATTTTTATTTTATTTTCCTCCTTTTAGGTTAGTGTTTTTCTGTTTGTTTATGGCAAAAGGGCTTTCAAAATTTCGACCGGAGATGCATTTATATAAATTGTAACTTTTATTGTGTATAATTGTAATTTTTATTTGAATCAGACACCGTCAACACACAAGTTTAGTTGAAATGTGGGCGTCTAGCTTAGGAAATTTCGTTTTTTAATAATTTCTACCTAGCGATAAAATGTAAATATAAATTTTGTTTAAGCGGACTGAAAACGATCATGACACATATTGTCATTTAGTATTCCTATTTATTTTAGAGCATCATAACCAGTCTGAAATTTTGGATAGATTTGTTTGACAGTTTGAAAATTTGGATAGACGATATTTGTATTCTTTCGTGATACTATGATATTTTAAATATTATAATAATGTAATTTTCTAGCGATTATACAATACTCTAACTTTTATTTTCACATGATAATATGGTAATAAATCCTGTAGTAGTTGTCAGAAAAATTAAGGCTTTTTAAGCACTGAAACTACCAAGTTTATGTCTAAATAATCGCAAGAAACTGAAGTGGTATGATATTATTTGATTAAAAAACTTCATTGGCTACAAACATATGCAGATGAAAATAAAGGTAGAAGTGTTTCATGCCCGGCAAATCTTGAGAATGGGAGCCTATATTTTAGCGCTTGAAACAAGTCGACTTTTATTTTCATCAGCATTTTCTTAAAGTCAATGTTTATTTGATAATCAAGTAATACCAAGTTCATGGTCAAAATTTTTTTTAATAATAAATGCAATTTAAAGATGTAATAACGATAAATTTTGATTGTAGCTGTCGCAAAACGATTTATAACTCGAAATGTCACCACAAGAAGTTCTTTTAAAGATTTGAGTTTCCCTAGATAGTCAAAAAGTGTTAAGAACTTTTATAGCAAGACTAAATTTTCTCAAATATTAAGTCATAAAAATAAAGTCATTCTCTTAAATTGCTAATTCTAAGTTTTGAAAATTCGAATGATATTGGAAAGGGGAAGATTTTTTCTCAATCACTCAATTTTTATTCACACTAAAATTTTAAAAATCTACCTTAGCAATTGTTTTTTTTTAAAATATATGTATAAAAAATCACTAAAAGTCAGAATTGAATTTCAATAAAAATTTTTCGTGGTAGGGACAAACATTTCATCAATCAAATAAAAATATCTATGGTGAGGAACAAAAAAGTATGCTAAAAAACTAATCTAATTTCTTCCATTGGTAAAATTTTGAATTCTAGTAATAAGAGTTAGGTTAAGGGCTAAATACACCTAATATTCATCACGTCGTGCAGAAATGACTCCGATGAGTCATTTCTAGTAATAAAACTCAAAATCCTCTAGTATTTTATTTTACAAAGAACTTTTCTTATGTATTATTGTCCAAAATTATTTAATTGATAGTACTTCACCATTAAAAAGAACCTTTAAGGATAATAAACATACAATGCCACTTTATTTTTTAATTAAAACAAGTTTTAATTCCTTTTTAAACTTGTAATGTTAGATTACTGTAATAGAACAATAATACTATTTAAAATGGTTGAAATAGAGTTTAATATTCGATGGTACTACTTGGCATTTTAATAAGAGAAAGAATTTTTAAGTTTCTCATTCATAGAAAAGTGAATTACTTTTGACTTAGTTATAAGTTAACACAATATTAAGGAGAGTTTATATTCAGCTATATATTGGGTGACAATTATTGAACTGAAAAACTTCTGAACGGTTGAAACTTCGTGGATAGCTGCAGGGCACGATGGGAATTTGCTTGAGCATGCGCATGAGCATGCAAATTACTTTTGCCGGACTCTTGCAAGCGAAAATATCACGGTACAGCGTGCCACGGTGTATATCGCTTGTATAAGGCTACTATGCGAGCAATAACAGCCGGAATGCGGCTTAAAGGAAGTTTGTGAGTGAGTACAACGGGAATAATCTATGCGATATTCGTTGACGATACCGTAATTACTAAACGATAAGTGAAGGTTTTGGAAAATAATTTCATACCCGTTGTGCAAAGTGCATCTGATTTTCACAAGATGTGGTTCTTGAAAAAACGGAGCTCGACGCCATCGGAGCAAGAAAGTGTTCGATGTCCTGGAGGAGCACTTTGGGAACCGCATTTTTGCTCTAAGGTACAGACAGACCACTGGAATTGGACTCGCTTGGCCGCCATGTTCCCCGGATCTGGACACATATGACTTATTTTTTTTGGAATTATATCAAAGACAATGTGTACAGAAATAACCCCAAAGCAATTTCTGATCTAAAAATTACCATTCAGGAAGTCATCGACAGCATTGATGTTCCGACACTTTAGCTGGTTATGCAGAATTTTGCTATTCGCCTGCGTCACATCATAGTCAATGATGTCATGTTTATCGAACATAGCATTACCTTAATTCGAATATCTGTAGTGACGCTTGCATGTTGAATAAAGTTTGTACTCTCAGTAGTTTTTAAATAATTTACGTTTCATTTCATATAGTTCAATAATTGTCTCCCTTTATTAACTAATAGATATCAACTAATAATAATAGTTTTTAGCCAACTGTAAATAATATGACGTATAATAAGTAATCAAAAAATAATTTGACTAATAAGTCAACTAACACTGATTTGACTTAAAATAACAAGTTACCTAAAAATATTAAAAAAATATGCTATAATTAAAAATGATCTTCATAACAACGATTCTCATTTTTTTCGTAAATTACTTATTAAAAAGCTATTTTGATCATAAATACGAAAATGCATTTTCTAGTTTCTTATGTACACGTTCTTTTAAATTAAAATAACTTGTGTTTTCCAACATATTACTACAATTAAAGCTTTCATTATATTAATTGTGAAGATCTTCACTTGGCTCTGAATAGAATGTGTTCTAAAAATAAACAACTGTCATCCTCTCAAGGTGCAAAAACGATTTATTTTGTGAGAAAAATACAACTTCTCTGGGGTCTTAACATATCACTGACTGTTCTATCTCCGTAAAAAATGCCGATGTTCTTTTTTTTCAGTACAAGAAAAAATAGAAATGAAAGAATGAATTGGCATTACCCGAAAAGAATATTTCACATGAGATATTTTAAGAAATATATTTTTGTATAAGATGATAGTGATAGTTTTAAGAATAGTGTTTAAGAATATTTATCATTTACAGGTATTTTTAACAATTTAAAGTTTTGGCCATGCACTTTTAAAATTTTCATTCTAAAACTACTGTATTATAACCGGTAGTGGTCTGTTCATCCGATTAATCGCTAAGTTTAAGACTAGTGATAATTATTTCGTTTAAAAGTTTGAAACCGTTTGTAAGTAATATGGTTTAAAAGCCATGGATACAAACTGTAACCATTTTGTAATGGCTTTGTGACCATTTACAACTGACAGGGTTTTAAAACAGTAAAAAGGAAATTTATTTGATATTAGAGTTGGGTTATGTTATGATTTTCAGTAGCAATCTGATCTACAATAATCATAAACAATTCTAGAATAATAAGTAAATATTTAATATCGTACTAGACACCATGGTAGAACTCTTTAGAACTGTACAAACTGAATTTAATACAAATATTAAACAGACTTCATGACCAATTTAAAAAAAGAGAAATTGTTTCAGTTACTTAGGGACTTAGATCCTAGTATCCTAACTTTAATAAATAATATTGCTCATAAATAAGACTATCAATGAAATGAATTTCTTTTAGACAGCACATTATAATTAATGGTTCTTCTGTAAAATTATGTAAAGATAATCTGTTAAATCTTATTTTTACATCTGCATTTTTTAATGCGAATGATCAACTCATCTTTCCCTCTGAAATTTCACTAATGAGAAAAAACTGACTGACATTATTTCAAGTTGCTGCTGTTGTTAAGAAACTAACAATTGTATTTTTCTAATATGAAACACGCATAACGGGAAATTACTACTCCTGTAACTAATAAATATCAACTTTAACTATGGCCAGTACTACGAGCTGTGCTACATGTGAGATGCATGCTATGAGAATTAACTTCTCTTCATCTGTTTTCAAATCTCAAATTTATAGATGTAACTTTCATTAAGGGGTATAGCGCTCCAAAGAACGACCACCCTGAATAACTTTTTATCTATTAATCGCATTTTCATGCTCTGGGACTCAATCTTAAAGGCTCGAGGGAGTGATTTCAAATATGCTAATTAATAAATGCAGATGATATTTTAAGTTACGAAATTAGACACGAAAACTTACTTTCTCTAAATAAACGTAACAGTTTCTTGAGGAATTTTTGACCCCAAAATATAGGGGGTAGCTGCAATCTGTAAAATATGATCCCAATAATTTGCTTAGGAGAAAGCTCCGTAGTGTTAATTTTATTTTCTGAGTACTTCGGTATATCTCGGGAACTTTTTAAGCGAATTAAAAAAAAAATTTTGCGGCCAATTATTGGGCGAATAGTTCTTAAGAAGTCGAATTTCAAGTATCTGACTCTTTTGAAATTCAATTTCTCTGGAACTGTTCGAAGGCTTTCGCTCAAATTTTGTACTTTCCCATGTAAAATTACCGTCTTTAAAATGGTGCAAAGAATTGTATGCCTCACAATTCAAAATTTTTTCGACTATTATTGAATAAAGCAATAAAAAATAATAAATATTTACTAAAAGTTATTTTTTGCATAGAATTACTTTTGGATAAGCAAATTTTATAATTGTGTGCAAATATTTTCTCGATGTAAGTTCTCGAGATATAGAGAAGTATCTAAAAAGTAAAATTAACATTACGGGATCCAAAGTTGGAAGCTCTTTTTTAACCAAACTATTGGGACCATATTTTCCAGATTGTGGCTACCCCCTATATTTTTAGGTCAAAAACCCGAATCCATCAAAACTGCTATGAATATTTATGGAAAATGCGTTTTTGTGTCTGATTTCGTAACTTAAAACATCATCTGTAGTTATCAATTAGCATATTTGAGGTCACCTCCTCCCCCGAGAGTTTAAGATTGTGTCCTAGAATGCGAAAATCCGATCATTAGTAAAAAAGTCATTTAGAGTGGTCTGTTTTTTTCCCGGCTAACTGTACATAAGTTTCCTCATTTTAAAAATCTCTGTATGCGCTAATGGCAACTCTGGATTGGAAATTTATAATGTAACTTCTATACATCTGAAAATTACTTCTCATTTTTTATTTTTGTAATGAAATTATGTTAATTTTCAGTTACATTTATATATATTCACTTTTAACCTGTTCTTAAATTTTCGCAAATTCGTTTGTACCAATAAAGGCTTTCAGACTGGCCTCGTAGTGGTCACTTTGCGCGAGAGGCAACAAGAATTTTCTATTTGGCAGCATACCATCTTGGCCATAACATATTGCCACCCAGGGCTGACATCTATAAGTGACTGAGATTTCAAAATAGTCCGGGATCACCAATTGAGAAATGCAGGACACTGGAAACGCCTTGTGTGTTGAAGGATCGGAGTGTGAATCGAAATATCGTTATCGTGTTGTCAACTCTGGGATTCACAGCTGCTAATGAAATTGACAGATTAATCCTCTCACCTAAAGTAATGCTCAGTAGGTCCAGTTGAAGGAGCTACTAAGTGGCTTCGTAAAGTGTTTACAACATATTTATTACCGTAAGATTATATCCGCTGTTGCGTTACTCATGCGATCATGAAAAATAAAAATATGAATTACTAATCTTTATCACATGGCTTAGCTTCTAGCTGTCGAAGAACTAAGATTGATTCTCATTAGCTGGGGTCCTAGATGGCGCTGATAAAATTCTGATTGATAAACCGTTTTAGGTGAAAACAGTCAATAAACGATTATTCTTCCAGTTAACAGTTTGAATACTATCATCTTGAATATCAAAATCTTTTTTCGTGGTTATTTGACTGTTTTGGTTGAATATAGTAAAATGACAATTTTATAAATTGCTGTTCAACCATTTTTCCAAGAAATTTCGAACAGTGTATAGATTTTGTTGTTTTAATTTACTTTCATTTTCACAATATTAGAATCTGATCACTGCTTGCTTCACTGATCTACCCTCTCGATTGTTGAAATTATTTTAGTTTCTTGACGATAAACACATATCAAAATTCAAATTTAATTAAAAGATTCAGAAATAACTTGCAGATTTGGTTTTACAAATTTAAATCACTATTCTATTACGATAAAATTTAAGGCTAATCATTTTTCTCGGCCAACTTTACAACTTCATCGAGTTTATTATTATTTTTTTCATTTCAATTTAATTTGTGGTTTCTATAAAATCTCGTTACATATCTTTGCCAAAGCATCTTTTTTGTAATAGAGTGAAAAGCTAATTCTTATTATAATTTAAAATTATGTATTCATTAATGTATACGATAATCCATTTTTTTATGATACTAGTGGGCTGCGCCCCTGCTCGCTAACGCTCGCCAACCCCCGAAAATTGCTACGCAATCTTATATGGTTTGCTTCGCAAACCAAGCTCGCTTCACTCTCTACTAACTTAAGGTACATTGCAAATGTACAAAATTCTAAGAATTCAAAGCAATCATTCAAATCCATATAAAAACTTTTTTTAAAAAAAAAATTACATCTTTTTAGTAAATACTAAGTCATCAAAATAAATTTGAATTCAAATAAATAACATGTAATTCGCTAAACCTATTAGAAATGTGCTATAGTATAAAATCTTAAGATAAAATTTCTAAAACTGATATCTCTTTAAAAAGGTTAAAATTTTGGCTATAATTAAGTCTATTAAAAATTGAAATAAGTGAATTGCAATGGAAAAACCTGCATAAACAAATAAATTCTAGTAAAACAAATAAATTCGTGATATAAATCAAAAATCGTCAAATAAATTCGTAATATATAAATTCGTGAAAAAAAGCGCTTTCGACAAAATACTAAAATAGAGATCTATCGACAAAGACTACTCACTTCTGCCTAGCTTATGCTCTCTCTTGTTATTTCAGTTTACATTTTTAAAAGCGCTATATGTTGAGCCATCTCAGCTAGATTTGGCATGTGACATTTTTAGCGGCAATCATTGGTCAATTTTCTAGCGTTGCCATTCAGGGAGTTGTAATGAGGCTTTCTTTTGCCGCCGTGTAAGAGAAATATATATATAGATTATATGCATAATTATGTGTACCACAGGTTACAGTATTACAACAAACCAAAAAATCCATTTATTGTTTAATATTTAAAAAAACTCTTAATAAGCTTAAATGCCGATTTAAACAATATTTTCATAAAATGATTTGAATAAGGTAAAATTATGTGGCGAGTTGACTCCATCTCTTCACTAACATTCTTTATCTCTAGATTTTACCACATTTGCCAAATTTTATCACATATCATAAACCATATTTTATTGTTAATTTTATCAAAATCATTAACAAAGCTCTTCGATTAAAATTAGCGAGCTTTTTGATAGTTCCATCTACACAGAAATCTGGTAAATTTTACAACATTCTGGTAGATTTGACCATACTTTTCTTGTCAGTGCAGTATGAATACTACACAGAAAACTAGTTTTAAATAAATTGATTATTTAGCATAAATTTTAATTACTTGCTTTTTATTATGATATTCGTTAAAACAAAACTGAAAGAAAACTTGTGTACAGGTTCTCGTTATGTTACTGTAAATGATTTCTACTGTAAATTTATTAAAAGTTTACTTTCATTAAAAACTGCGTTACGTAGCATTACGTTGCTCTAACTATTTTTGGAACAATTTTCATTAACACTTCTCAGAAAAGAGCTGATAAGGCTTAGAAAAAGTTAAAAGAAGATTCCCCTTGAGGGTGTATGTAGACGCAAGATACGCTTATGACGACAATTTACGTCTATCTTTCTTATCTTAGGGTTTAAATTAGGTTTATAGAAATGAAGAGTATTTGACTCAAAATTAATGTTGTCAATTTTCGTAAAAGTCTTATAAAAGATTAACGTTTAATTAAAATTTCAATTATTGCTTAAATTAGTATTTATTGCTTTAATTATTGCTTATGGTATCGCATATTTTAAGAACTTTGAATTAGTATATTTTATTTTAAGAAACTTTAATTAATGAATAATTTAATTTGAAATTGTTTGTAGTTGGATGCTTAAAGTTGCTTTTAATTTTATAATGTGAATTTGCAGCTATTGAAGAAACATTACTAATAAATTTCTTTAGTTAGTTTTCAATTGGAACAGTTCCTGAAAGGCACAAAAAAGCTTATCAGAGTAACATATTTGTTATCTGTAATATTTAAATTGTACTAAAAGATTTTAATGTGTTCATTCATTTTTAAGAAATAAATAAACACAATCTAAGCATATGTTTATTTTTCTTTAATCTTTCCTTACCCCTTCCATTTTCGCTTTATAAGGATGTTTAACTCTTGAAAATGTGTTTCAAGTAGTTTCAAGTACTATTACTTAAGAAAAATATTATGTTAGAATCTATTTATTTAACAGAATGCTAATCTAATAGAGCAGACAATGAAACAGTTGGAATATTTCTGATTTATGAATTATCGATCTGATTTATAAGTGAACTTTTACCCCCATACTTTAAATAACTTACATAAGTTTAAAACATCAAAAAGTTTAAAGTATCAGGAACACTTCCACCTTCTTATAAGGATTGAAAAATAATAAAGTTTCAATTTTAGATTTTTCGCATTAATGTTGCATAATTTTCTAAAAACATGCAGGAAATGCTACATAAATATATCCATTTATTTTCTAAATATATGCTTGCTTTGCTAAACGAAAAAACATTTAATGGTGATTTTTAGTAAAATCTTATTAGTTACATAGTTTATCTGCTAAATATAGATTTAGTACTGAAAATTATTTGCTACGTTTTTAAATTTAGGAATTTTTATGAAAAAGTAATAGTAGTTATTCTNCGTTGTAGCTATATAATATATAAAATAGGAATTTGAGACAAAATTGCTGGAGAGGAACACTTTAATTGTCCACTAATCTTCAGATTTCCTGCTATGTTTTAAAAGAAAACCTTCAGCGTGGCGGACAGCTGGCCGCCTTAGGCGGCTAGTATAAAATATAAATGTTTCAATCATGGCTACAGTGTAAATTTTTTTAGCTATTTTCAGAAATTAAATTAAAATGTTTTTCAGTGTAAAAATTCATATTTTTTATTCACTTTCTTTCGGTTATAGTTTTATATACTCATTTCCTATTTGTTTGTTTATTCGCAACACATATTTTCATGCGTATTAGAATCAATTTACGGCTTCATTGCAAAAATAATTCGTTTAAAAAACAAGTACATTTTTAATATTTCATTTACACTAACACTTCAAATAATTGTTTTGTTTATGTTCTATACTTTTTATCGCTATATCCACAATTTTGCACTTAACTGTGCATTTAGTTTACATCACCAAAAATGGTGGAAACTATAGACCGAAATTTTTACAGAGTTTAAACGAATAATGATTTTCACGAAAGCTTCACTTTCACATAAAATAACAATTTAACATTTTATAAATACTTGTAATATTGGTTAAATTTATTTACTTTTGAAACAAAGCGGTGTTTCAATTTGAACTATGAGAGTTAAAACAAGTAATATTTACAACAACAACAAAATAAACATTTGTCGAAGAATATGAAGCAGGGAGAATATTATTGGTAAATCGTTTGGAAGGATCTATAACAAGATTGTATGCGACGAAAATGTTTTTAAAATCGAAAAATGATTTTGAAGGAATGGAGCATTTTGTGGTAGAAAACGATTTGGTAGAATAGCATTTTTATGATCGGAGATTGTGGAAACAGTTGTGCTACAAAAAGATATAAGCACTCCGTTTTATTATTTTTTTTCGTATCTTTGTGGCACTAGTGCTTATGAATCTTCGGATAAAAGTACAATATACCAGTTTTACGCAGCGATTTAATGTGTAGAATAGTGTTGAGTTTATGAGAATGTTTATGTTCTTTTAGCATGTTTCAGTTTTAAGATAAAACTGTTATCGTTGTTCCGTTTAAATTTTTTTATATAATGTGCAAATGAGCTTCAGAAATCTCTAAAATGAAATAATTTCTTCATATTAGTATGTGGATTAGCACCTGCAATAAGTAAAAAAATTTTACATTACCTTCAAAAGCATTGTTATATAAACCAATATTTTGTTATAAGTACCAATTTAAGTAACAAAAAAATATTTTACATTGTACTACATAAACCAGATGTTTGTATTAGTTCAATGTATTGTAGTTATCAAATAAATTTACTTTTAGAAATTTATATTGCAATTTATTTTAAAGAAGTGGAATGCAAAAACATTTTATTGTAAAAACTTTTCTTGCCGGTATGATGCACTGCACGTTTTTGCTCCATACAAAATTTAAAGCTTTTTTCCCTTTCAAGTCTATGTGCTTCATTACTAATTTTTTTTAACAAAAATAAGCTCTCTTCTACTTTTTGAAGGATGACTACCAAGATGCTTCAAATAAATCCTCTTTAAATGTCTTAAATGTTCGAAAACTAGGCGAAATTTGTAGCATTAATTTAATTTTTTCCCCGATATACTTTTTATGTAAAAAAAATGAATTAAACATTTTACATATTCAAATGAGTAGTTGCGATGAAAAATTGAGCGAAGCTAAGATGAAATTTCTGAATCAATGGATCATACTTTAACAGCGGTATTACATCAGCACTAATTTTCGTATTGCTTTTTTTTAAAGTAAAATTACTCTATATTTCTATTATTCATTTCTATTCATCGTGAGAAATTTAAAAAAAAAATTATTACAATCTGTCATACTTTTTTCTTAAAAAAAAATCAAGCAACTTGATTTCGAAAAGTCTTAAAAGTTTTTTTAAAGAAACTTTTTATATCTGTATGAGACTTAAAAACATTTTATGTATTATAAAATCTTTTTGATGTGTGCGAAAGTTGTCAAGAACCCCTGCCATGATATACTCTGTAAGAAGAGGTGCATCGAACTCCCACTTAAGATGGACTTAAAAATTGTTATATAAAAGCTAAAAAAGGAGCCTTCAAAAATGTATCCGAAGCAAATCCTTCATGCTGTCGAAGTGAAGTGGAGAACTATTATAAAACTGACTTAGATGAGTAGTTCGTCTGTATTTATTTTGTTACCATCTCCTGATTTAGGAATAGTGCAAGGGTTGTTCACCTTTTTGTCACGTCTGGGCATAACGGGAGTGAATTTATATGAATATATTTATCATTTTCTCACTGTTTTGATTGATTGGATGGATATTGCATAGCTGTTTTCCCCTGTCATAAAATATTTTTAAAATTTTCCTTCGTATTGATTAGAAGACTTCCTCTTAAATTCCTTCCTTGAAACGCAATAAATAAAATTGTACGAAATAATTTAATGTCATTAAAATTTTTCTAAAACTAAAGATTAGTAAGACGAAGGCAATGTACTTAATTTAACAATGACATTGACCAATAAAGAGTTGCGTTTCAAAATTGATGATATGATTCTATACTTTGGTTTAACTTAACTTGGAAATGCTGAGAAGTTTGGCAAAAGTTGCTTAACTTGATATTGTTTATAGCATATAATATTGTGACTCTTTCGATAAATGTTACATAAACTAAACATTGCACGGGGAATTTTTAAATAAATTTCTAATAATCAGATTTTCCATTGTTTATATACCTTCAACGAGCTGTTTACTGCATTTTTTTGAAGTAAAAGTTGGTTTCATATAAGTTATGTCAGATTTATCAAGTTCAGTGATAAGTTTTAATGATAAAAGTTGTTGGATTTCAGAAATGCTAAAGACAAAGTCTTAAAGGAAGAAAATAGATATTTTGCAGATTCAACGATAAACAACACTATATGTTCAACGCAACACTACAAGTTCACTTGATGTACTACGCAATGGCTGGACTTTAGAAGAACGAATTATCATATTTAAATCATTTCATTTCATTTTAAATCACTCGCAAAGAGTTAGAAATTTTAGATCATTTTGAACTTAAATAATATGACAAGTCAAACCACATTATCGTGGAATTTAATCTTCTTTGATTACACAATACTAAGGTTAAAATTAAACGAAAGTACAGCTTATTGTCACACAGTACTGTTTAATATTTATTAAAGTTGCAACACATTTGCTCAGTAATATTATTCAAGGTACCGCTTTAATGATTCGACATTGAATCGGTATTTTTAAAAGTGCACCGATATCTAATAAGAGACTTCTTATTTATCAAAATCTAGCAATTCTCCTGATAAATTGCACTTAATAAATTAGTTATTTTATTTCAATTACTGTTGATTTTTCATTTAGGTTTATTAAAATATATTTAAAAGTGAATAACTATAAGGAACAAGATCATATGGTTTCAATTAGTATTCAAATTTCTAATTGTGTTAAATGTGCTAAAATGACAGCGTGACGTTATCCCACTGTCAATTTGACATTGCCTACATAACGAAATCAATTGAAGATGAATAATTATTAAAGAATATACCGCAAACTCTTTGCAACTTGGTTTTAATCAAATCAGAGCTGCAAGATAGTGAATGCCATTGATGTTATCTTTTTAATATTTGGAAAAAAAACGATATCGTATACAGGTTAATTTATGGAAAAGCTTGGTGTTCAACCAATGAAAAAAAAATTCCCTTTTCTCTCTCGAACGGAATAACTGAAATTTTTAAACGAAGTTCGGGAGGTGCAAACGGTTCAGGAGTTATAAAATAGAGACACATACGGCCACGCACACAACTTTTCCTTTTTTTATTATAATTTTTTTCCATTCAAAATCACAACTGGATATACTACTCAATTCTTTGTTCTGATGAATATACATACCAAACCTCAAGTCACTTGGTACAGAGTTAGAAATTTTTGATTATTTTTAACCATACCATATTTCAAATTTGTTGCGACATTAACAACAACACGACAAGTTAAACCATATTGTAGTGCAATTTAATCTTTGATTTCACAGAGAAGAAAGGTATGGTCAAAACTACTAGAATATGGTAAGATATACTGTGTTTCTGGTTCTATGGGAATACAAAAAAGCTCGGAAATTTTTACCGAAGCACTTTGGTAATGATTTTGGTAAAATCAACAGTAAAGTATGCTTTTTATGATATGTGTTAAAATTCCATGATTTTATCATGATACGACCTTAGAGTATGGCATAAAAAAATCATTTATGGGGTAAAATTTGCTTTTAAGTTTTGTATTTTTTACTAAATATGTGTTAATAAGAGTTATAAGTTTGAAAACTAGAATTTTTGGTAAACCGTTACCATTTATGAACTTAAAAATTACCAAATGAATGGTTTAAATGTAGCATATTTTAGCTTAATTAACATAATTATGTTTTTTCTTCTTCTTTTTGCGAGAAATGTCATGACCATTCAGTACGGTGATTTTACCAGATTTTTTTTTCCGCGTAGGTTTAAGCTTGAATTAAAATACTGTTTAACGTTATATCTTATTATAATCGTAGCATATTTGCTCAGTACAATTGTTCAATACTATAGCTCAACGTATCGCCGCTTTTTCTGAAAGTGTTAGGACTAATATGACATTTCTTTTCAACCTTAACCTTTTACTCCGTATGAATATACACCGAAGAGCCATTATATTATGACCACCCTCCATCTATAACAATGTGCTCGCTCAGGTTTTCATGGTTTCTCGCCCAGGAACAATGTTTTCATGGGGCGCATTAGGACACATAATCCTCATAGAACAATCCCTGACGTCTGTAAGCTACTTGAACATAGTTTCAGACCAGGTTCACCCATTCATGGCAACAGTTTTTCCTGCGGGGGATGGTGTTTACCAACAGGATAATGCACCATGTCATAAGGGTCGAATCGTCGAGGAACATTCCAGTGACTT
>NC_092204.1:57710621-57884625 GCF_043381705.1 Parasteatoda tepidariorum
AATCAACAGTAAAAGTGCACTGATATCTAATAAGAGACTTAATTCCAACTTTTCCTGTTATACTAGCTTGTATATTATATAAAAAAAATAATCTAGATGATATTATTATTTATAGCTTAATATCCGCCCTTAGTACGGGTTCTTAATACTTTTCAGGAAATGAAAAGTAAAAAATCAATAAATCAGTATTAATCAACACTACGCAAACATGCCTAAAACTGAAAGGGACTTCATTGTCACAATGAAAGAAATATATAATATATCAAATATATTTTTTATCATTATGTGTTGCCCTGCCCAGAGACTTTTTATTATTAGATAACGGAAAACACGTTTTCAGAACTTCAACTTATCAATATACAGATTAGCTACTCAGTTCGCATCGAAATTTTTTTCTTCCAATACCCACCTGGGGTGACATTTCGTCAATTCAAGCGTATTAGGGCAGATTTGCTGGTCACTCTTTCAGGGTAACCATTTTAGGTGGGCCAACGTTGCTCCCACAGTAAGGAGAGATAGTACAGAGAATGAAAGAACATCCGTGCCTTGTCCGGGATTTGAACCCAGAACCTTTCTGATACAAGGCCAGTTCCTTGACCCTTACATAGTCCGATCAGCTTGAATCGAAAATGATGCTACTGATTATTGATAGCGGCTAACTCACTAGATTTACCAAAATCTAGCAATTTTCCTGATAAATTTGCGCTTGATAACTTAGTTATTCTATTTAAATTACAGTTGATTTTTTATTTAGGTTATTAAAATATATTTCACAATGCATAACTATAAGGAACAGGATCATGTGGTTTCAATTAGTATTCAAACTCCTAATTGTGTTAAATGTGCTAAAGTGACGGTAAGATGTTATCTCACTGTCATTTTGACATTGCCTACATAATGAAATCTATTGAAGATGAATAATTATTAAAGAATATATCACAAACTTTGTGCAACTTGGTTTTAATCAAATCAGAGCTGCAAGATAGTGAATGCCACTGATGTTATCTTTTTAATATTTGGAAAAAAAACGGTATCGTATACAGTTTAATTTATGGAAAAGCTTGGTGTTCAACAAATGAAAAAAAATTCCCTTTTCTCTCTCGAACGGAATAACTGAAATTTTTAAACGAGGTTCTGGAGGTACGATTTCCCCTTGGACCCGCTGTCCAAATTTTTAGAACCTAGCACAAACGGTTCAGGAGTTATAAAATAGAGACACATACGGCAACGCACGCAACTTTTACCTTTGTTATTATAATTTTTTTCCATTCAAATCACAACTGGATATACTGCTCAATTTTTTGTTCTAATGAATATGGATACCAAACTTCAAGTCACTTACTACAGAGTTAGAAATTTTTGATTATTTTGAACCATAACATGTTTCAAATTTGTTGCAACATTAAAAACGACACAAGTCAGATCATATTATAGTGCAACTTAACCTTTGATTGCACAGAGAAAAAAGGTATGGTCAAAACTACTAGAATATGGTAAGATTTACGGTGTTTCTGGTTCTATGGGAATACAAAAAAGCTCGAAAATTTTTACCGAAGTACTTTAGTAATGATTTTGGTAAAATCAACAGTAAAGTATGCTTTTATGATATGTGTTAAAATTCCATGATTTTATCACTATACGATATAAGAGTACGGCATAAAAAATCATTTATATGGTTAAATTTGCTTTTCAGTTTTGTATTTTTTACTAAATATGTGTTAATAGGAATTATAAGTTTGAAAACTAGAATTTTTGGTAAACCCTTACCATTTATGAACATAAAAATTACCAAATGAATGGTTTAAATATAGCATATTTCAGTTTAATTAACATAATTATGTTTTTTCTTCTTTTTGACAGAAATGTCATTACCGTACAGTACGATGATTTTACCAGATTTATTTCCCCGCGTTGGTTTAAGCTTGAATTAAAATACTGTTTGAGGTCATATCTTATTATAATCGTAGCATATTTGTTCAGTACAATTGTTCAATACTTTGGCTCAATGTATCGCCGCTTTCACTGAAAGTGTTAGGACTAATATGATATTTCTTTTCAAACTAAATCTTTTACATCATATGAATATATACTACCATTTATTACCTTACATTTACCCTTTTTTACATATAAAAATAATCTAAAATATATTATATAATCTAGAATTATTATTATAAAAAATTATTTTCTTGAATCGTCTTTTATGTAATACAAAACAAAGTATTTTGAAAAAATTAAATATCTCAGAGTGAATAATTTTTGGTCGAAGAGCTGAAACATCAAAATCATAGAATACTAATTAAATAAAAGTGTTATATTGTGATAATACATGCTTGCAAGAAATCTCCTGGGTGTTTTTAGACTTTTGCTAAGCGGCCATTCATCCCTACTACTTGAGACGATAATATCTTAAATAGGACATCGTTAAAGCTACAAGTAATGAGCTTAGAAGCTATATTTCGTAATTAGTTTCGTAATTAGTATTTTCCTCCTTAACTAGATGGCATCAGGTTTCATTTTGTGGAAGGGTGGACAAGAGCTTTTTGGCAAGTTGAAAATTTTAAATTATCAGGTATGATGAACTTATTATTAGAATTAATTATACTTGTAGCATTAGAGATGATTAATTGCAAGCACTCTTTTGGTTTTAAAATATTTATGAGATATATAATGACTGGTAAATTGAAATTAATATTAGAATTATTATTTTGATATTGGAAAGTATTATTTAATAGAGGGTGTCCCTAAACTTTTGCAACAAATAATTTTGATAGACACTACTACTTAATTAAACATTTGAAAATGTTCCGTTGATTCATGAAATATACAGTGTAAAATTCTTTAGAGAATAATATGTCGGGTAAATGCAGTCTTTTATCAAAACTTTTATGACCTGCTTAAATGTTTTTGTAAGTTGGTGATTTTCAGGATTCTCTTATTATTTCTGAAAATCGTTTTTCTTTATAATTCAATTTGAGCTTGCATAAAATATGAGCTTTTAAAAAATAACGTTTTAAAGCTAAATTTTTGCATTTTAGTTGCCGAATTTATAATAAATAAACTTGTGCTAAAAGCACAAATGCATGTAAAAGCAATAGAGTTTTATTTGAGTTATAAATAAAGTAAATAAATGAAAAAATTCGTCTATATTTTAAGTTAATACTTTGGTTAGTTCGGCAGAAATAAATACTACAAAAAGTCCCTTTAGATAAAAGAATTAACGATTAAATTATATATGATGTTTGAAAAATTGCTGTTTAAATATGTATGCAACAATTGTTGTTTAAATAAGTATTATGCATACACTGAAAGATCAGCAATATAGTTGTGATTAAGAATAGAGAAAACTACCAGACTGTGGTGAAGTTCTTGGAGCTCAGAAATTCTATAAATAATAATTTTCACCGAAGTGCTTTGGTAATGATTTTGGTAAAATTAGCAATAAAGATGGTTTTATAATGTGTAATAAAATTGGATAAGTGAAACAATTTGGTAATTTTATCTTGATAACTTAGAGCACTGCATAGAAATCATTTAGTCTGTTAAATTTACTTTTCAGTTTTGTATTTTTTACTAAATGTGTGGTAATATGAATTATAATTTTGAAAACCAGAATTTCCGGGAAACTGTTACAATATTGACTGAAAAAATACCAAATGAGTGGTTGAACTACTGTATAATTTAGTTTTATTAACCTAAATGATGATTTTTTTGACAGAAAATTCAGTACCACAAAAAAAAAACGGTAATTTTACCAAAATTTTTTTCTCTCCATGAAGTGTTAAATTTAAGCATGTGTATGTATTTTCGACATTTTTTCAATTCAATTTTAAAAGTCAATCAGGAATAATTTCTTTTTGAAAGAGCTTAGCTAAAAATATTCATTCAGTCTTATATAAAAAGTACAAAATATCTCTGAATATTTTAAAGCATTTTTTCCGAAACCATGCTTGTAAGGATTTTTTCAATGAATTAAAGACATTTGCACAAAAGAAAAAAAAAGATTTGTTCTCTTGGTTTTTTAATTGCGTTTTATAGCATCTATCTCTTAACTTGACTTCATAATAGAAAGAAATAACTGCTATTATGAACTTCACATAAGAAACAAATGTCATGATGTAAATCTTATTTATTATCTCTTAATTTTAGTAATGGTAGTACTAACTATAAATCTCTCCTGACTGCTCTAAATTCTTTTTAATGCTATTAATCGGCTTAAAACATTTTATGTTCCATTTATAACTCACAAACTACTTCTGTCAATATTCTTCACTCGAGCAATGATAATAGACAAACAGATCTTAAAGTTTTCGGAAGTCTCGTCCCCAAAAGTTTCTGGAAGATTGACAAATCAGGAAAAATCTCAGGGGATTGTTTTCCATCGTCTCAAGTGGAAATTGTTTTATTCATGATTATTTTATACCTTGATGGAGGTTATTATCCGGTTTCTATTAGATTAAAAGGATTCTTTTTAACAAATATCAATATTACGAAATCTTTTTATCTCGTGAAATGTGAAAAGAAGTCTTAAGATGAAGACATAAAATTTTGTTAAATTATAGTTTGCATTTGTTTCAAGTTTAATAAAGGGTAAGTCTGGTAAATAATAAAATCTGGTAATTGTTTCATAAAATAATTTTACGTAGTATAGTTGTAGATAATACTGATTTTATTTGTTATGAAATTGTATTTATACATGAAGAAAACAAGTTCTTGTAAAATTTCCGTACTCTATGGCAATTAGCATTTCCGGTAAAAAAAATATAAATCTAGAAACAAAATTAAAATATATGGTGTTTATAAACATTTCATTTGGTAATTTTTCCGTTTTTATGGTAGCGGTTTACCTGAAATTATAGTTTTCAAAATAGTATTTCTAAAAACCACACATTCGGAAAAAATGAAAAATTGAAAACGAATGTAACCAAATAAATCGTTTTGTGCCGTGGTCTAAGAAATAATGATAAAATGACGAAATTTACTAAATTTTATCATATATTTCAACTCGATAATTCAGGAATAATTTAACCAAAGTCATTGCCAAAGCACTTCGGTAAAAATTACCAAACTTTTTGGTATTCCCATTGAGCCAGAAACACGGTAAATTTAATCAAATTCTGGTATTTTTGAACAAAATGTGAATGTAGTACTATACGAAAAAAGATAATACTATTTTAGTTTAAGTCAATTTATTAAGAATAGTTAAAATTCATAAGGAATTTGAAAAAATATTAAATAAATTTATTAGTGTCTTGCTAACGAACCAAAATCATCAAATATTTGAAAATTATTTTTACCCTAAAAAATAAAGAATGATCTATTAAAGAATATTTTTCAGAACAATTAAAAAACAAGTAATTATGAAAAAATACAGGCGAGGTAAATTATATTATTAAATTAATAAAATTATATTATTAGAAAAACATATTACCATAAATTATGTTTCATAGATTCTTCCTAATTATTCTTACGAAAAATAAATTTATGACATGATATAGTAATTAAAAATTCCTTAAATTTTGGTTAAACACAGCAACTTTCGAAAATAAGTACTATACAATGAAATTCTTATATTACCATGCATTCCTCACAAATATAGTTATAAAATTGGTATCTAGATGTATTAATCATCAAATTATTGATTAAGATTATATGAATGAACACTGTAGCTCGTGCTCATTTTACCAGAATGATTAAAAAAGATCTAACGAAGAAATTTTTTGAGTCAAAGCCCTTCACTAGTCAAAAAAAGTGAAGCAAAAACAAAGATTGCTCAATTCTGTGAAATCAGATTTTAAAGTGATCGGGATAAAAGACTGGCAGTCCAGGTCAAAAAGTAGGCGTCCTGGATTAAACTACAGCAGTTGGACTAGAACAAGATATGCCAAATATGATGATGCATGATATGCCAAGAGCAACAAAATTGAACCGTTTAGAACGTCACTTGTTTTAAAACTGTTCATTTAGATATCGAATCTAAAGAAGAAAAAAAAACGATACAAAATGGAGGAAAAAAGCGAAATACAAAAAGAATAAAAGTTGAAAAAAATATGCGTTTTAATTTAAATATCATCAGCTAAAAAGGTTTTTGATTAGTACACCAATTTAATTAAATTTTTTCAACAATTTTATTCGAAATATCGCTTAATTCTGTAGGCCTTTTAATTATATGCTACAAACTGAAATAAGTAAGACAATCTGAAAATTATAAATACAACAATTTTCTAATCACCCTGTTCAGTGCGCAAAATATAAATGAAGCAAATTGATAACTTTTGATTTAGATTACATTTTCACTACTCATCAAATTGCTCTTATAATATTTAAGTTACGAAATCAAATAAAGACACGGAGTTTTCTGTCATAAACCAATCTGAATGTTGAAGGAAGAAATAGTATTAATACTTTAGTCAGAAAAACAGTCGAACATTTATACTTCTACTTTAAATTTAGTTTTCGCGTATTTTTTCATATCACTAGAGTTATTTAAAAAAAAAACAACAACTTTTGCCCACATTTATAAAAAGCTTTGTCCAATCTCAAGAAGACTTACACTCTCACATCTTTGCGTAGCAGTTCCCGGTTAGTCCAGAACGTTTCCGTGCAAATCGCGGGATGTTACATATGTTAGTGTCACGAAGGGCTTCAGCCACTCTCAACGCTCATGCACCGCCTCTCCTTATATCCCGATCGGCACTTTTCCTATTAGTGTACGAAGTTCAAAAATACTCCAGCTAAGTGCTGTAACTGCCGGCGTGATCACACATCTAACTACTACGGCTGCGAGACACACCTCAGAAGATCTTGTGACATGAAATCGAGTTGCACTCCAACCACAGCTTCGGATCCCACATCATTGGCCCTTGGCTTTGTGACGATTATCAAAGATCTCTTGGACCTCTTCAAAAGTGAAGAAGTTACTGAATAAGAAGGTATTGAATAAGTTACTGACAAGTGAAGAAGTTATCCTGATTTCACTTCTCAAGGAGAATGCCACCACTACTGGCTATGGCTAGTCATTCTCTACTTCTTTCAAGTTCCACTGTCAATGCCGATACTTATATACACGTGTTTTGTGCTGTCCACATAGTCGACTATTACTTAGCCGTATCCTCATCTCTATGGGTTGTATCAGATCCGATGTATCAGTGACAGTCCCACCAGGGCTGGTACTGAATAATTCTGAGCAAAACCCTAATTGTCTAAATATTATTTCACGTAAAAATAATTATTTAAAAAAATTTATTATTATTTTTTGTCCTTTAATTTAATAATATTTAAAAAATCTGCAAGGTGCAACAAATTTTAATATCATTTTGAACTATGTAATTTAATATACCAAAATATAATTTTCTTGAATAAAATCCTCTGAATAGATTTTGGGCATTGAAATTAAAAGAAAAAGTCATAGTTTGAAGGTCAAGAATATGAATTGTCAAGATCTATTTCACAAATTCTACTTAATTTTGGGATTTTGACATTTAAAATTGCAAACACAGTTGAAACTGTCATGCAATACCTCTTCCAATTCAGTACTGAAAAAACTTCAGAAATTTTGTAAATGAATAGTTTAATTTCACGTTAACACCAAATCGATTCAAGTGATCTTTATACACTTTAAATGATATATTTCAATCTAAACACACATGATGATGAATGCTTACACCAAGCACACTATTTGCACTATTAAATGAATAAATTTTTTTTATTTGCGAGAATGTCAGCTTTAGATGACACGATATAGATTGTTTATTAAGCACTTGAAGGTGTACCTTTGTTCCCGTCTCACACATTTCTAAATATTCTACAAAAACAGAACTTTACTGTTGCAAAAAGCATCTATGTTTTTAGTTGAGTAATAAGAATGATTATGTCCTCATAAGATTTACATAAATCTATCAGTTGTATTGAATAATTTCATGACCTATAATTCTTATCCGCATCCATTCTACTAAGCCTGAAATTTTTTAAAATGTTTTCTAGGTATTGTACTTAGAGTTGATAAGCAAGCTAATTTTATTTCAAGAATCCTAGAATTGGTCCATTTCAAGTAAAAAGTTTCAGCTGTAAATTGTTTCGAAAAAATAACGTATTCACTTTTATGAGAATTATATCGCATTGTCATGTTTTGTTCTCGCAAGTTTTGGTGCTACTAAACACCAAAAATGGTAGTGACTACTTCACACCAAAAGAAATGCAGTGAAACATTTGTGGTGTTTACTACGCCAAATTTTAAACTTGGTGTTTCGTTGCACCATTTTTTAGTGACAAGTCGTTTCCACCATTTTGATATTAAGATACAATAAAATTTTTACAGTGTAGTTTAAAAGGGATAATTTTTATGTTATTTTTATATGCAATTTGAAATTCCTTTATTAAATAAATAGACTATATAGAGTTCGGCTCTATTTTGAGCACTCTACATTACCTTACATAAATAAAACTGTTTTTCTGATTTTTTTCTAATTCTCACAAAAAGGACTGAAAAACCGCAATCAGTATTAGCCTACTCTTTCAACATATCGTCAATATACTTAGAAATAATCTTCAGTGGTATGCAAGCACCAATAAAGTTTGTGACAAGAGAAGAATACAGATTGATAGTTAAATATTTATTGCCTGAACATAATAGAAGCTCTACACTAATTATCCGTTTTCTGCCTTTTATAACTAACATAAAAGCAGAAAAATACAAGTATTGAATTAATTGTAGTTTATACTAATTGTAACCTGCTTTATCATTCAGACAGCTAGACTGTAACTATTATTGATTTTGCCTCACATCTTTAATTTTAATTTAGTATTTAAAGATTTAAGAATTTTAACACCGCGGGATAGATGGGCCGGGATAGCCTGGTCGGTAGGGCGCTGGGCCCATATCCAAGAGGTCGTGGGTTCGATCCTCGCCGGCCGAAGACTCCCCGTGTAGTAAATGGTGACTGATGCACGTTAAATCTGTCGAGTCTCAAAGTCCTCCATGTTCCCACAACAAATCAATACCTNCTCAGGAGTTTCCTTGTCTTATGCATTGGTTCAAAATTACAAGGCTACGTAGTTGAACATTTGTAGTCATAAACCCGAAATTGGGTCGGCTGTTCAACGACGGTTATAAAATAAAATATGTTAAGAAGAACAAGGGGAGATTTATTTAATAAAAATTATTTTCGTTTAAATATGTGAAATTGTCTTTAAATATGAACTTTCATATTTTCCTTTAAATTTTTTAGACTGTTTTTCAAAGCCTCTGTCAATTACATGAAATAATATTTTTCAAGAGATATACTATCAATGCAGCTGGAGGATGCATTACTTATGCAAGCTACATTAGCCACTAGTTTTAATTGCGTGAATATCCAAATCCAATCAGCTAAGTAGTTTCAAACAAGGAAACACAAGATGAATGTTATCCAAAAGCAACATTCAATAGTCCAATATGCAACACCTTGCTGTACCTTAGACTAATCTTCAATACTTAAAAACTTTTTTTTCTGAAGTGTATGCAAGAACTCGCTCAAAAAATATTTATGTCAATAGACAAATGTATCTATTAAGCATTTTTTAAGTAAGTTGAATCAATCTTTTCTACGTAAAAAAATAAAATTGTACTAGGTGCAACACCTTAAACTATAGTTTAAAATTCAAGCCTTCATTGGACATCTTTTACTTTTCAATTAACACTTAAAAAACCTTTCACAGTTTTTTCTCCAATATTACGCATTTCTTTGTAGAGAAAATAAACCTCATTATCTCATGCCAAAATGCATCATCGACCTCTGAAACATTGTTATTAATTCAAAACAACATTTTACGGTCTTATTACGTGGAAACAACTATAAAAGTGTTCAAAATAGTGTCAAGATCGGTTCTAAAGCTGTTCTTTCCGCTAACGAGAAGATGATGTCGGCAGATTTGTAATAAAACCACATGGGACCTAAGAAGCTTTTATTAACTTAGATCATTCAGCTTTGTGTTGTAATGAGGTTTGGGTTGCAAAAAACGCCATTATAGAAAACACTTTTTGATGATAGGAGAGGAGGTGATTATTTAAGATACAGAAAAACGTCAATACTGATTATCCTTTCTCTAAACCTGTTTTCAACAGGGTGAATATGGTTGATGCATTAATGATGGAGGGGCTTTTTTTTCAAATAAAGGGCAGTAATAATCGATTATATATATGTGTTAAAGCTTTTTTTCTCTCATGGTGCTGTTGAAATATTTTGAGATTGTCCTCTAGTAATTATGGTTACTTTTTACATAGAGCTTAAAGCATATTAAAAAAATATAAGAAATCGTCACTCTGTAGAATTAAAATTTAATAATTATTTAAACCTTCCTATTTAGCATTTAGTACTCATATGTGTTTCAATGTATGTTATTTTTGCAGTTGAAGAAAAAAACTTCTCGTGACAGTGTTTTACATAAAAATGTACTCCATTGCTTATAGATTAAGATATGAATGCTTTAGATTTGTTCATTATAGAGCTAATTAAGAACAGATACAATTAATAAATAAAAAAGTTTCTTTCATCATAAAATACTGTTACAGTAATTATTTTCTATTATTAATGGTTATTTTCTGCACGGATTAGAGCATGTTATGAAATTATAACATAATCATTCAGCGCAGCTTTTCAAATGTACTTATTTTGTATTTAACGCAGGTATACATTTAAAGTTCTGAAATATTTTTTGTTGGAAAATTTTTTGTAACAGAGAATCAGCTATAAGGTGAAAAGCGTATCGGGTAGCGTTAAATTCCTTCTTTTTATTTATTGCATCTATTTGAACTAATTATAAAGAGTGCATTCAATTCATTTACTAAATAGTTTATTAAGAGCGGGTGAGAACAGTCACTAATATTTTCTAAATACAGTACTATTAAAATAGCTTAAATTATCTTATAGTTTTAATTAGTTTTTTGAGAGTAACCAAAAACAATTTATTATACGAAACTTTGATGCATATATTATGAAAGAAAATTGTAGAAATTTCTTTTCCATATTTGAAACAGAGATTTAAAAACTGCAATATCAAGAGAATGAGAAATCTAAGAAAGTATATTGTTGCAAATTTCTTTAGGAAAATTCTTTTCTCGCATGGGCAACGAAAAGCTGAAACAAATTGTTCTATAATGGATGCGGAAATAAAAGGTCAAAAATGAACAAACAAACTGTTTTAAATTTCTTTTAATTATGTTATTAAGTTACGCAGATACAATAATAAATTAATTAACAGTTCTGTTTAGTTTTAATACATTTTTCAAGTTTATGATAGAATAAAAATCGTAAAACTGAAATTACACTAACCACTGAAATGTATAATTTTGTATATGAACAATAATTCTTAGAATTATTTATTTCCAATGTAATTTTCATGTAGCATTTGAATACATCTAAATCAAATCGCAACGCATAGTAGGAAGCAAAAGTTTTAAGACGTTAAGTTTTTAAGATCTAACATTTTTGTAGGCGAATTTCCTTATTAATGTAAATTAGTAATTTGTAACTTAAGTCATCCCATATGGGAAACAACTAATAATAGACTTAAAAAGTTTATGTTTAACAAACACCAAACGGATATTTCAAAAACTGATTTCAAAAGTTTTGAGACAGTCCAATACAATTCATATTTTAAATGCTTAATTTAAATATTTGTAATAATTGATCACACAAAAGTGCTCCTATAATTCAGTGATTAGAGCAGACAAAGTTTACGCAAAATATGTTGGTTTGACTCTATTTGCATTTTAATTAATGATTTCGTTATTTTCTTTCTATATAAGCTGCATGCTAATGGTTTTATAATTTCGATAACTTTGTGCAGAAGTTATGCAAATTTGCTTTAAGTATTGTTGCATTTCTAGAATGTTCTAGAACATACCATACTTTGCATACAATGTTAGGAAGTCATTCAGATGGAGCTTTGTAAGAGCAATGTATATATATATATATATATATATAAATATNTCTGCAATTTTCCTTTGTTTTATCTTAATTTTGAATTTATCTTATGAGTTCTATTTACTTGCAGCTTATGCGCAATAAATGAAACTTATTGTTTTTCTTAATTTTCTTCGTGTTTTTTTATATTTATTTATTTTGCTGTATATATTTATATATATATATATATATGCGTCTTCTTTTTTTAATCAATCTAAGTGGACAATAACTTGGCAGCGAAGTAATAGGAAAACTATCTTTCACATTTTAAGTCTTTATGCTAAACAATATGTACATTTATTTTACCATCAGCAAAATTAAGTTATTAGTGCTCAACATCATGCCTCAATAAAAAAACAATATTAAGTACGCCTTATGTCAAGTATTTATTTCAAATTGCATGGCATTTATTTGAGTAGTTTTCATATTCCATTGTTTGAACTTGATCTTTAACCTACAGCAATCATTTCTGTTGGACGCTATGACAAAATAAAATTTTGACAAATTACAAGAAGTTTATGAAAGATGCGAAACTACGCGGAATGAATTAAGTGACTCTCTTTTGTCCATAAGATCATAAAACGATAAGAAAGCGTCTTGAGACTGGTCATCAAATATGGAACCAGTAATTTCTTAGAAGTTCTAGAAAGGTTTAAAGAAAATGGCTTTCGTTTGGAATATGAGGGCGAATTGTTTGTTAAAACAGCAGGGGGTCGATGACAGTGTATGATGTATGGGTGCTGATTATCTTTTTGATATCAACCCACATGACAACAATTGGAATTACATTAACCTATAAATCTTCTGGGAATTTTTCCGAAGTTTTATGGATTAACAATATACTGACCTTTGCGGAGGAAGTTAATAATGTTTTGTTTTCCACATTATAAGTCACACGATTATTTTTTTTATGAGAAATGATGCTGTTTTGCTCAGCAGTATAGGAAGAATATTATTTTTCTGATGTAGGTGTATAATGATTTAAAGCATAAAATATTTCATTAGCACATAAACATTGCACTTCTTTCAAACTGTATTAGATAAAATGTAGGTACTTTTATTTCTATCAATACTAAACTACGCCAATTAAACTTTATATCAAGTTACTAATTAAACTTCATAAACTTTATGACTTAAAGCTTCGTCATATTGTTTTAAATGTATTGAAAATCTAAAACAAATTTAAAAAAATGTCCCTAGTTTAAGAACTACAGTTTATTATTGAGAAAATCCTTTAAAAACAGTATCAAAACAAATTTAGTAAATCGATTTTTTATATGAAATGTATCATATTTCTACATTTATTAAAATTACTATCATTATGAAACAGTATTAGCCTCTCTTATGTTTCAATACCTTGTAAAATTGCTAGAAAACATTCATACAAATATTAATTGGAAATTGAAAAGGAATTGATTTGATATATTTTAAGAACTTTATTGTTTTAGTTTGAAACAGCTCTTATTCATTATATCTGAGGTAAATTTATGTGATAGATAGATCTTTCAATAATATAGATAATAATTTTATGTTACTCTATTTAATGGCTGCTACATAGAATTTCATTCTATTCTAGAAGAATTACAATATTCAGTAATAAATTAAAATAAATTACAATTATTCAATCATGAATTGCAATAATGTATTCAATCAAAGTTAGTTGCATATCTTCAGCTAATAGTTATGTATCTAGTGCTTAAATTTTCATGAAATATACTTCATATGTTGTTTTAAATATATTTTTGTCTGAACACTATATTTTTTATTTGAATATGATTCATATATCATAATTATATTACCTGAATTGTTTTTATACTTTTAGTTTGTAGTTTCTAATTTTCTTGATATATTGGTAAGCATAAAAACTATTTAAAAACTATAAATATTGTAAAAAAAGATCGTAATTATGAAAGAAAAATTCCTAATAATAATCGTAATTATGAAATAAAAAATTATTAATTTTTTTAATACATTTGCAATTAATTATAATTCTATTATAAATATTATGTGAAATATTTATGGTGGATTTTTGCAAGCATAAATTTTCCAATGGTTCGTACCTATTTTCCAGTTTCGTATATAGCTAAGCACAATTCGGTTCCTTTAGAACACTTAACTTTCAATGAGATTTAAACCATATCACAAATGCGAAATATGGTTTTGATATATTAGGTTTTAATAGATCAGTATATGCTGACAATGTCTTGAAATATCAACTCTTTAGCTTAAAATTTTAAATATAACATACAGTTTTGTAACTCTTAATGTAAATTTAAACACTATTTTATTTAATGCTGTGTGATCCTCTGTAAACAAATTTGCCTCTCGGAACAAATTGCCGTTTATGACAGAAAACTAGAAATTACCATAAAGTTTTAATCTGTCTTGTTGACTGAGCAATCTAACTCATTTAATTTATGACACGTCATATACTTTTATTGCCTCCAAAACTAAATTTCAAATTATGTAATCGTTCATTTATTAAGTTGTGAAACCATTTTACGACAAGGAAAAATAAATCCCTCCATTTTGTGTACTAATTTGCATAATTCGTTTCGAATTTTATTGAGATTTGATATTAGTCCGATGCTGTAATTACACGAGTAGTAAAAACAGCTCATCCGAGATAAATTAAACTGTGTAGTAAGTTCGGGCAGTAAATCTTTGAGGGTGCGAATTTCTAATCTCTTGGACAAAAGGGATAGTTCTTTACTGTGCGGGGGCATCGGGTGCCTACGTAAAGGGTCATAAAACCATTTCATTTGCTCGTAAAATGAAGGCGGTTCAATTTTTGTTCCGGGAATATCAAAGGGGTAGGTTAGTAAACATCTCTTTCGTATGCCAAGTCACTAACATGCTTGGGAACGAGTTTTCACCGAAATATTTTGCGATTCCAGGAGAAAATCTTGTGTTGTTTTTCTCGCCACCCCCTTTCCCTTAACAAAGAGAAAGGTGTGTTTGTGTCCATTTACTCCATCACTTTACTTCCTTCTGGAAAATTTGCTGTGTCTGTTTATTCCTGATAAAAACAACTCGCTTCTCGAGAATACCACCGTTTTGTTTGCGAAGACTAAAAGCATTCTCTAGAATTGAAAATGATTCTTGGCGGTGGCTTATGTTTTAAGGTGGAGACATCGATTTCCGCATTTGGCACAGCCAGCAAAAATAGTCTGGGAGGAAATTTTTTATTAGTATTTGTGTGCTTTAGGGAGGTTTTATTTTGCTGAGCTGCTTATTATCGCGTGCCGATTGGAGACCATTTTAAAATTCTTTAAAATTCTCTATAACCCTGAGATTGATGTAATAATTTTTTTAAGTTATAAAATCGTAATTACTGTGCGCTTTTGTGATTTTATAAAAAGCGCATCAAACTTGTTACAAATTTAAAATTTGTTTTTTTTTATAATTTCAAATTTATAATTAAATTTAGAACACGAAAATAATTAGGAATTTTTAAAAATGTTTTAAATTGTGTGTCGTGTTTTTCTAAACTTCGTTTAGATATAGGAACTCTAGTTTAATATAAGATTTTACTTCCAAAAACAGATAATTCTAACTTTGAGGATTTTAATTAATTTTTATATACAACCCATTCTAAAATTTAGAATTTAAATAAAACTTTTAAAAGCCGAAAATTTCTGTCATTGTGAATATTTTGTTCTCGCGTAAAATATAACTGCAAGTTTGCCATTCTTAAAATAAGCAAGTTCGGATTCCATACATTATTTAGACAACAAAGAGTGATATCACATTGACCGATCCAAAGCATTTAACATTTTGTAAGATAACGAGGACTAAAAGTTTCTTATCAGCTAGTTTTCTGTCTATTGAAGCTAGTTTTCTGTCTATCTTTCTGTCCATGGATTTATAAGATAAGTTAAGATTAATAAACTACAATAAATAACTCTTTACAGACTGAGGAACTGTATTTTGGATTTTTCGTTCAATATAAATTAAAGAATAATGAGTAAATATATTTTATTTTTATGATTTACTTAATAAACACAGTAATAAATCAAAAAAATATTTTTGGTCAAATAGGGCAATGTATTTTTGTTCCTGATAAAATTCCTGATAAAAACATAAAATTCTTACTTAAACATTAGTTTTAGTTAATAATTTTTATTTTTAAAAGTTTAAAATAAACAGTAATTGTTATAAAATATGAAAATAAACGTCAATTGTAAATGAGTTTTTCCTTTATTTATCCTGTTTTTATTGAAAAATAAAAGCATGAAATCTATGATTAGTTTTGTTTTAACTATTTAGAGTTATCTCAAAGGATTCACTAAATAATATTTTGTATAGGAACGTGTGACTTATGTTACTAGTTTAGTATGGAACGTATCAGTTATTACCTAAGTAACATAAATGCCTTTAATTAACCGAGTGGTTGAAATACTCAGGTAAGCAGGGAATTAAGCTTTGCTATGGTATTGAAGATATTTAATATTGTACTATTTTTTTAAAATTTATAATATTGACCCCTGTTGAAGCAAGGGTAAAAAATTAAGAGAATTTACTCACAGACGAAGATGCTATGAAAAGTGAAGAAATATGCTATTTTGTGACAAAAAAACAACAACATACTATTTCTTCATATATATTATAGTGCTTCATATAAATTATACATTAAAGAGCCATTACATTATGACCATTCTCCATCTATAACAATGAGCTCGTCCAGGTTTTCATGGTTTCTCGCCGAGGAACAATGTTTTCATGGGGCACATTAGGATCCATAATCCTCATAAAACAATCCATGATGTCTGTAAGCTGCTTGAACATAGTTCACCCATTCAAGGCAACAGTTTTTCCTGCGGGGGATGGTGTTTACCAACAGGATAATGCACCATGTCATAAGGGTCGAATCGTCATGGAATGGTTCGAGGAACCTTCCAGTGACTTTCAAGTCATGTCTTGGCCCCCAAATTCACCTGACCTTAATCCAATAGAGCATTTGTGGTCCTACTTTGAAAACCAAATTCGTGCTGCCACGCTACGCCCTCGCAATGTGATGGAATTGCAGGACCAGTTGGTGAGCGCTTGTTACCAGATACCTCAGACTACCTATCAGCACCTTGTGGAATCAATGCCTCGGCGAGTGTTAGCAGTTTTGAGGGCTGAAGGTGGTCCTACATGTTATTAGCAGGGTGGTCATAATGCAATGGCTCTTCGGTGCACATTCATACATAATTTCCTGAATCAAATTTTAGTGATCTCTGACTAACGTCCATCGTTAATTTTAAGCCTTGCTTTTGAATCACTTCCTTCGCCTTTCTAGCAATATTTGAAAGCTCTTTCACTATATTTAGTATATTATGCACTTTTCTCCTTAATAAAAATAGCGTTGATAAATTTTACAGTAATTCATCACATCTTCGTAGCAATATTTGTATGCTCTACTACCGTATAAAGAGCTTTGATATGTTATGCACAATTTTTCTTATTAAAACCTTTTACAAAAAATCAACACTGGTTTCATCTTTGTAGCAGTAGCCGCTACTTCAGTATTGCAGATATTTACTTTATTTTATATTACTCAGTTTTAAATTTAATAACATTTAAATTTTTTACAATAGCTCTTCAATTATTTATATTTAAAGCAGTATTTGAAAGATATCTGTCATATTAAAGATCGTTGACAATATATTGTACCATTTTCCTTAATGACAACGTCGATGCCTTATTATTATTTAAACTTTTTTACTCAAAATTCTGCGCTATAATGAAGATTAATTTATGACTACTAATGAATGGGATGTATGTGCATGCTTTTTAAGTAATTACTGAGAAGTATTTTCAAAAGATTTATTATTTTTAAAATTCTTAAAAAGTTTAGTTTTATTTGAATATATTTTCTCGAACTTCCTATCTTTTTAATGCAATGTTCGTTTCCATTTCAAATATATCCAAACTAATTAACTTGTCTCGTGCTGTGAATCCGAAAATTCAAAATCTAATTTTGGTCTTGTATTTCACGAAATAATTAGTTTGTATTTTTTGTAAAAGAAAATACTTTTAATTTAAAAAACCAAACTAAAAGAAATTCCAGCTGCAATATATCAAACTGCTTATGATGAAAATCCTATATTTGAAGCTTTTTCAATATTAGGTGTTATTCATAACAGTTTTAATTAAATTAGAAATTAGGTGAAGACAACTTATAAATTGAACTTATTACATTTTATTTCATTTTAAAACAATTTAATTCAAAAAAAGTAAATGTGAAACTTAATTTTAAAAGATTTTTGTTTTACATTTCAAAAGACATTTAAAGGGATAAAAAACAATGATTTAAAAGAATAAAGGGACAAAACGCAATAACAAAAATACTCAATTTTTTAGATATTTTTTTTCCAACAAAATAGTTAGAAAAAATTTATACAATTTTGTTTGAAAATATGTACTTAATTTAATTTTTACCTTCAGCAGAACATTTTTTCAAATAATTTTTTATTTGATTACACGTATAAACCAATATATTTTTTTTTTATTTATTTTTTTTTTGAAAATGAGAAATGTTTCTTGCTACATTTTTGAACGAAATCAATAAAATGTATTATAATGCATTTCTGTAACACATATAGTTCACAGAAAAAGCGTTTTTTTTTAAACTGGTAATCTTTTAAAATAAAATAAATAAGAGTTTATCTCTTACACAGTTCATGAACAAAAAAGTTATTTTATGTTGAATTGATTACCTGTAATTTTTTGTAAAGCAATAATGAGAATTTACAGCCTAGGTTATTCATGAATTTCTGGTCAAAATAGAGTTCTTTCCAAGTTGTCACGAGATTAAGAGAAATTACAAGACACATCTGCACTGTGAAAGAAATTTAAAAAAAATGAGCTATAATTACATTTATTTTTATTGCATAAAATTTCTTAAAATAACTAAGAAGTGGAGCTTGAAAATTATTGGAAAAATTAAAATTTGCTTAAATTTGGTTCATATTTTTAAAACATTTTGAAAATTAAATTATTTTCTACGAAATGAAAATTTTAACAGGGTTAGAAGCAACTAATATTTTGTAATATACAATTAAATAATATTATTCTTAATCTGCATTTCATACAACCAATTGGTAAATACATGTTATTTTATCGCTTATCTTCTTTTATTCAAATCAAATAAGTATCATAAATCAGTTGCGAAATTCATTATTTTACTCTTCCAGCTCAGATGCATAGATAGTGAAAAAGTGTGTATAAAAAATTGAGCTGTTAAAGGCAAAATCAGTTTTTATACATAATGGAAGAGAAACTTCAAGATTGTGTTTTCTAAAAGATTTTTCTAAAATTACTTTTTTTAATATATTGAAAGTAGTTTGACCTTTCTTTTATAAGCTTCTTTTATTTTGGAAGTAAAAAGATTAATGGATTTGTATCTGTTTTATCCTATTATAAATTTCAATTATTATTCTAAAGCAAATTTTATTTTTCAAAAATTACTATAGAGCGAAGGGCAGTTCTCTTTTTTGAAATTTTTGTTGAGCCTTTATTTTTAGTTAAGCATTTACCATGATTGATTAATATGGGGCGAAGTAATGGAATTTCTTGTTTGAAAAGTTTGGTAGTATTATTAGGAAAATACACAACAAAAAGTAAACTTAAAATATAAAAGAAAAACGTGAAAGCTACGAGAAAAAAAATAACAAAAAGATTACAGATAAACAAAGAACAAGATAAACAATAAAAAAAAAATTCATTCATTTTACGTAAAAAATAAATTGTATCTAATTAAAAATGTATAGCAATTTAAAAAAGCATCAGGATAAAACAAGACTTGATATTTAAAAATAATTTCCGTGCTAAAAATAGTTTTACATATTAATTTCATACAGTGAAAAGGACATTGACTGAAAATATTTGAAATGCATATTAATTACTTAAATATGCCTATTCAATATTTATGAACTCTTTAGTAATATTAGTTGCTATTTATAGGATGCGTAGCATTGTTTCTAAATCTTGAATAAATTGCAAATGGAAAGAGGATCATCTTCGCAATTTATACACCGATACCATATTCCATCTAATCCACTAATCTCTGATAATCCCTGTTAGCGCATTTTAGAAGCTTAATTTCCGTTTGAACTTCTGAACTGAAATTTTAAACCTGCAAACGGTATAGTATACGAAAAAAAAGTCACGTGTGATATTTAAACATTGATTTATTGCGATAAACCTATTATGTCGAAATGGAAGGTGTGAATACACTTGTTCTGATGTTATTTTCAGATTAATGACGAAAACTTTTTTTCCTCGTATTCTTAAATCAGTTTAATTTGTATCTAAGTTTTGATATTACATATTAATAAACTTTGTTTATGAGTCACTTTATCACGCAGTTATTAGAAATCACGATATTTTTTTTATTTTATTACCGTCATTGAACAGCCGGCAGAATTTTGTGTTTGCGACTTCTAATGTTCAACTCCGTAGCTTTATAATTTTGAACCCAATCCAGAGGACAAGGGATCTCCTGGATCAAAAGTATTGGGAGAAATTTGTCATCGTGGAGGACTTTTTAATAGAACTAACGTTCATTTGCGTTACATGGAGGGGAAAACCTTCCACGGTTAGGCTATCGGCAAAGGGACTATAACCTATGATCCATCTACCCTGAGGATATTTTACGCCAGCACTGTGGTCGGTGCAAGATGGAGGTGAAATTTGTATCTACCGGCCATGGCTGGTATTCGAACCCGATTCACCTTATTGGAAGGCGAATGCTCTATCTACTGAGCCATAATGGTTCAACTAACAATAGTTTGTTTCGTAATCGTCGTTGAATAGCTATCCCAATTTCAGGTTTGCGATTACCTGTGTTCAAATACGTAGCCTTGTAATTTTGAACACAATCCAGAAGACAAGGGAAAAACCTGGTTCAGGAATTGGGTGAAATGTGCCTTCAAGGTGGACTTTTTGATGGAACTAACCCACATTTGCGTTATATGGGGAGGGGAAACACGAAAACCTCCCACTGTTAGCCTGGTGGCTAGGGGACACTGAACCATGATCAGTCTAGCACTGAGGATATTTTACATCAGTACTGTGGTCGGTGTGAGCCGGATGCGGAGTCAGTATCGACCAGCTGTCTCTGGGATTCGAACCCGGTTCATCTCATTAGAAGGGGAACGATCCCCAGATGTAACTCGTAAGACACGTAGCGTGACTTACGTATGAAATTCTCTACATAAATGAGTGCATAAATAAAATTCTGTCTATGAACGATAACAAAGAATTAGGTTTTACGAAAAGAGATATTAGTAAGTGCGGTATAATCACTCTATACTATCGTTAGAAATATTGTAAATATGTAACTTTTTTGTTTGCATGCTGTTAACTGTTGAACAAACGTCATTATGTACACTCATAATGGCAACTTGTACAAATACTGTATCTTAAAAATTTCGAAACTACGCACCAGAGAATAAGGTATCGGAAATTATCAATTTATTAATTAATTGATAACTACACATTTTAACCAAATAACATAACATTTTAATCCAAAATGTATCACCCTGGTAATGAAAACTTTTTACTGAGTTTTATATTTTTCTTGAAAATTTGTAAAAACTAAATTTTTTTTGTAGAATTTTGTAACCAACGTTTATGCTGAATGCACACATTTTCTTTTAAAAGAAGTATATAGACCAATCAAAAATCTTAATGTTTTTAAGGAATGTAACGAAATTTTTAATGGATGTGGTTTTGAAATAAAAAAAATCATGCAAAATGAATGAGAAATGTATAAAACAGTAAAATACAACTATTTGTAATTTGAAGTTTTTACGTACATCAAGAGAAAATAAGATTCAAGAGGAAGAAAGAAAGTTTTGTGTCTATAAATTATTTTTTTACATGTTTTACATGCTTTTACACAATTTAACAAACATGGGTTAGAAAAAAAATATTTTACAGCTTGATTTATGTAATTTATATAACTTTTTTGTCATTTAGATAAAGTAAATTAACTATCCTTTTAGCTACAGAACAGTCGTAACTTTTTTAAGTTAAATTTCTAAAAGCAGTTAAATTTTTGAAGACTATCTTTATGTTTTTCATTGGGTAATAAAATTTTACAGAAAATGCTTGTCACGGAGAAAAGAGGTTTACTTAAATTTAAATTGATTTTAGGTCAACTATTTCGCTGGCAATTTAGGAAATAAAACTTCTGCTTTTTGTAAGCTGTGACAAATTATTTGTAAAATTAGGTTAAATGTAATTATATATTTTTTCGTAATTATATATTAGTATTATATATTATGTAATTATATTATGTAATGCAATTGTATATTAGCATCAACATCATTCAAGCAGATTAAAAAAAATATTTTTAATAAAAATTTCGGTTTCAAATATGAGGCAGGAAATTAAAAACTCTTTGAAATTTTTTTCGTTCGTTAANTAGAAAAAAAATATTTTACAGCTTGATTTATGTAATTTATATATTTTTTTTGTCATTTAGATTAAGTAAATTAAATATCCTTTTAGCTACAGAGCAGTCGTAACTTTTTTAAGTTAAATTTCTAAAAGCAGTTAAATTTTTGAAGACCATCTTTATGCTTTTCATTGGGTAATAAAATTTTACAGAAAATGCTTGTCAAGGAGAAAAGAGGTTTACTTAAATTGATTTTAGGTCAACTATTTTGCTGGCAATTTAGGAAATAAAACTTCTGCTTTTTGTAAGTTGTGACAAATTATTTGCAAAATTAGGTTAAATGTAATTATATATTTTGTCGTCACAGTTTAGTATCAACATCATTCAAGCAGATTAAAAAAATATTTTTAATAAAAATTTCGGTTTCAAATATGAGGCAGGAAATTAAAAACTCTTTGAAATTTTTTCGTTGTTAAAAAAAGGCTTAAATAATAATTTAAAAGCTTTACATTATTCTTTTCTTTCTTTTCTGAAAATATATTCAATTTTTTTAGAGTGCTTTACAAGAATAAAATGTTAATTTGAAGCTAAACATTTGTGAATTTGTAGAATATTCCGCTTTTTTTTCTTTAAATAAAAAATTATGCATTACCACTTCTTTAATGTTTAAATAATGCATCGAATGTGAAGCATAATTTCGCTCTTAACATTACACTATTCATAGTTAAGTAAGTTTATGTATGCATTATGGTTAAAAGAGATACATGGTCGTTTTAATCTTTGACATTAATTTAATTTTAAAATTTTCTCTTCTTGCTTAAGATCAATTACAGGCTACATGCTCTATACGAAATTTAGCTTTTGAATTAAATTTTCTTTCAACATAAAATATTTGTGGAAAATTAATTTCTATTTTTCACTTACCCACATTTGCACTATTATTCATGTTGGACTTTTAATGTGTTTAAGGCAAAAATAGAAATAACTAGCCATAATGAACAGTTCGACTTAAATGAGCCCATCATTTATTTTAAAGTCGAGTCTGGCCATTCCGAATTTATTTAAAGTTTGTTCTGCTAGTTTATTTTTGAAATGGATCGATATTTATAAATATTAATGGAAACAAGCAGAAAACTTTTCGTCTCATTTGATTCCAGTTCGTAAAATGCGACATATAAATCAAACTTTTTTTTCACTACATTTAAAGAAAATTTGAAGCTAATATTGCAAACTTGGTTTTATTTTTCTTGGAAATATTTTATTTCCAAATTTGAGTAAAAGCAAAAACATTCGAGTCATTTCAATTTCTTTCGTTACAAATGTAATTATTTATTTCATCGGAGTAGTTTTTTTTCTTTCAGGATTTAAAAGAAAATTATGCTTAAGGTAATTTAGGAAATGGAAATACATTTGTTTGGAAACATTATTTACATTTCTGCAGATTCATTCCTTTTTATGTGATCATTAATTTTATTATATTTTTCTGCAGTGAAAGTAAATATTTTTTGATGCAGTACATTGTGCATAAAACCACTTACAAATATTTCTTTTTATTTTAATTTAAAATAACTCTTTAGAAGTTTTATTTCAAATGCATTACATAATTTTCTTACTTTATGCTGGTAACATGTTAATTTGTCTACTTATTTAGTACCGACAGTGTTTAAAAAACCACGTTACGATAAATCACGATAATCACTAAATCGTGTTACGATAAGTACACCCTGAGTACAGCATCCGTAAAATCTACTTTATCGTAAATCCATTTTTACCATAAAATTTTATTTCTTAGTTTTTTGTTTATTTAATTGCAGTGATTCATTGATTTTAAAGTGTTACTTTAATAATATATACGCAGTATTTTGGAGAAATATCTATACAAAATATATATTTACGTACATACAAAATTTTCACGAAATCGGTTAAATAGTTCCTATGAAATTATGAATAAATTTTTAAAAATACGACTTTTTTTAAATTTGATTTCTCAGGAACCAATCGGTTAATCAGGAATTAACCAATTTTGCACAAATTTTGCATTTTGATATGTAAAGTTACATACCTTAAAATGATGTAAACAATTATATATTTTACAATTCAAGTCTTTCGACTATAATTCAATAAAATGAAAAAAAAAAACAATTTAAATTTGGTAAAAGTTATTTTTTGCATGGGATTATATTTGGGATTAACAGATTTTATAATTGTCTGGGAGCTTTTGATCGCTCTCCTTATCAAACTATTGGAACCATATTTTAAAGATTGTGGCTACCCTCAATAATCAGAATTTCGAATCCGTCGAAAAAAAGGCATGTTTATTCAGAGATCATACGTTTTTGTGCCTGATTTCGTAATTTAAAATATCTGCAATAATTAATAAACATATTTGAGGTCACCCTCTCGAACTATATGTCTTACATTGTAAGAATTTTCATTTAAAATTAAGCTTAAATAACCGGCAACAGTCTGTTCAGCTAATTAACAGTAAAGTTTACGGTAAAAAACATTTATTTCACCTTTACGGTTTTGAAACCGTTTACAACTAGTATGGATAAGAAAACATGAATACAAAACTATATGGTTCTTTAACTATTATCTAAAAAAGAAGTTTAACTGGAGATTGAAGCTGGGCTTTTCGTTAGATAATGGTCATTGTAGTTATACTGTGATTGAGTTTTGTTTTAACAAATGAACCATGAGGTGTGTTTTAGTTAGTTTATTTGATTATTTTCACTACCATGAGAGGTGGGAAACACTAGACTTTAATGTGCTAAGCAGCTTTAGAGTGCTGCCCTCTATGCGTAAATGAGAATATCGTATTATCTGAAAAGTCTTAAGGTCAACGCTGGAATTCGTACCCCCTTTCTGTCGGTCATTATGTCGACAGATTAGCCCTCTTTGCTCCAATATGTATCCCGCTTCAAGAAATTAAGTGGCGTCTAGGTAGATCTAGGTGAGTCTATTTGGTGGGATACATTTCTGGTTATTTAACCGTATTAGGTGAAAGCTGCTAATAAATGGTTTTTCCTGCAGTTAACAGTTTAAATACCATCCTATTTATGGTTAATTGACTATTTTGTTGGAATATGGAAAAATAACAATTATATAAATAGCTATTTAACCATTTTTCCCCGGAAATTTCTAACAGTGTAAAGCGAGAAGATTTGATCACTAGAGTCAGGGCTATTCAGGATAGTTATTTTTCTGTGCACTAAAGAACAAATAATTTAAAAAGCCGACATTATAAACCATTACACACTATGAAATATAACAAAGCTTTTTATAACTGTTTAAAGTTTAATTTTCTCATTAGTGTTGTGCTATCGATTAGTAAAACTAAATTTCTGAAAACTTCTAAATTTAATGTCTCGAAAATGTTTTATACAGTACAAATTTGTTAAAACTGTGCTACAAACTTTTAAAACTTTAACGCAGAAATATTTTTGTGAGTACATAATAAAAGTTGTACTTTATTTCAAGGGAAAAAACATGTTTCTATAAAGCTAATAAAAAAATTACGTTCGAAAATAAGGAAAAAAAGTCTTAACAATAATTCCACAACACTTTTACATTGATAAAAAAGAGTGGTCATGAATCAAAACTTTTTCTCTTCAGAATAGAGTCTTTTCTACTGCCATTATTCATCTAAAAATCTAGCCATATTTATGTTTGGAGGAAAATTAAAAATCATTACAAGTTTTAAACTATTCAATTAATTTAAACTTGTCAGAAGACATTAATTTCAATTTACCGAGATCATCAATACCATAAGTCTCTTATCTCCTTAATGCAGATTTAAGAACATGAGTTTACTCAGACCTAGTCGAATAATTGCAAATGCAGTAATCTTCCATCTTACAAACTTATTCGCTGAGCCTTTCATACAAATTCATTTTGCATTAAATTCAAAAGCCTCGATGTATTCATCCATTACGAATGATGAAGACAGAGATACAGTGAATCTCCATGGTGGCAATTAATTGACTTAAAGCATTAAAAGTTTAGGAGCACGCCATAAATTTTTCGTGAATACTTTCAATTTCACTTTAGTTCATCGCTACGCATTTGCCTCTTTTGAATGAATTATATCGGAAATTTAATTTCCTAATACTTTCATTCCTTGTATTTTACAGTCCTAATTATTTTTCTCTGATATTTTTCGAATGTCATTCTTGTTTCGAATTTTCTTTATTTTTAAATTCCCTAATAGCTTGGTAAAAAATTTATTGGCGAAAAGTGTAAGACACAATAGATAACAATATAAGAAAGTTTTGTTTTATTCTAAAGAATTTTACTTTCTGAAACTTTTTGAGATGACAACTTTTTTGCAAAATATCGAAAGATATTTAATATTTCACTCAAACGTAAAGTTTCAGGGAGAAACACTATAGTAAAGATTTTGAAAGCATTAATTAATTTTCTTATCTTTTTCGGTAATTGAAAATATGTGTATAGCATAAATTATTATTTTTTACTGTGTTGTTGAAACTCTAGCAAAATGGAACATTTAAACTCCTTTCTGGTACTCTTTATTTTTAATTATCTGTAATACAATCAATTATCTATTATTATTTAATAATAATTATTACTTGTCGTTGTTGTAGTTGTAGTTTTATTTACGTCGCACTAGAGCTGCACAATGGGCTATTGACGACGATCTGGGAAACGTCCCTGAGGATGATCCGAAGACATGCCATCACAGTTTTGATCCTCTGGGGAGAGGATGGCCCCCCTGCTTCGGTAGCCCGACGACCTGGCGCAAAGTCGAGCACTTTACGGTAAAACAATTTAACGAGGACCAATACCGCACACCCTCGATCTCTTCGTATACTGATCCAATTTGTCACCCACCCGCACACTGACCGCTGCCAGTGATGCTTGACTTCTGTGTTCTACTGGGAACCGTGTCTTAACGAATTATTATTCAAAAGTCTATACTGTCATTTTAGTTAAAGTAAATAGGTGGGATAAAGTCATCCTTCTTTAAATTTCAACCTAGTTATTTTTAAAAAGAAGTTATTTTATTTAATACTATTTCTTTATTTTACATTTATGAACGAAATTAATCATGTAGAATGCATGTATGTTGCCCTACAGAAAATAGAAATCAGTTTTTCTGTTCGTACCTGTATGTGTTGATATTTTATCTTCTTCATAGGGCAAACGGTGTTTTTTTGGTACACTCAGTAATTTATTTAGTTAGTATAGTATGAACCTGTAAAACGTTATGTTGTACTATATTTGCTTGTTGTTAAAGTTGTTTTTCTGCAATTTAAATTATTATTTATTGATACAAAGACATAATTTGGATATTTGTAGGGTGATTTAAAATTTATTTTTAAAAACCCAAGTGAACAAATAGAAATCCGAAATTGAATCTAACGTTAACAACTCATCCACTTATTGTAAATATAAATAACAAATATAAATAATATATAAAATTATTATGCTTCAATAGAGTTATAGAAAATATTGAGGACACTGCATAAAATGAATAATTGCGGATCAAACAAACATTTTTAGTAAAACATATCGTACCAGTATTCAAAAATCTGTCTTTTATTCAGAAGATAAAGTTTTTTTAAGGTATTGAATGTTTGTTATAGTGGATGAATAAAACTTCCTGCAATTTACCAAAAAAGTTCTTTGATATTCATTACGAAAAAAAGTTTTGGCCCCCAACGATCTCAGCATGAATGCAATGAAACAATCATAAATCAAAGATGCTTCGATGTAAGTTTCTTGGTCATCATAGAACTTTCCTACTAACTTCCGCAAGAAAATCTTTTTTTTCTGAAGTTGGACTTCTTTTTTTCCAACATGTCTTCCCTTTTTATAAATTTCCCCATAGTTGTTTTTCGATTTTATTTTTGTGTTACTCTTCTATTTTTTTCAAAAATGTTTAAAACTTTAAGGTACAATTTCAATTACTAAAGCTCTGAAATTGTATGAAGATTGTTTTACTGTTATTTTTACATGAAACGATGGCAACATTATAGTTAAAAATTTCTACTTAATGACATGATGAGAAAAACTTAATTTTTTTTAATTTGTTGTTAACAATAACAAACACATCATAAGAAATCAGCCAATAACCGAAGGGGAACTGAATTTTTTTAAGTCAATAATTAAATAAAAACAGTTATTTACAGTTCATAACTAATGTTCAACAAATTAAATATCCTTGCAGTAAGAAAAGCACAGTCACCTTTAAATAAGAAGCATTTAATAGATATATTTTTAAAAATCAATGAATATTTTAAATTCATTTCCTTTTCCTAAAAATAAATTTAAGTAATGAATTAAATTACGTGAAAATGTTTTATTTTCTTTCCTTTAAATTAAAAGAAAATGGAGCATGTTTTAGAATTCCATGCAAGACATGTACCCACTGGAAAAAAAGTTTTATACATTTTCTATTCATTATCGATTGGAAAATATTGTAGATTTTTACTCTCGAAGGAACTGTCGACAATTTTTTACGCATTGAATTATTCTAAAACAATTATTTTCTTTGTTTCTTTCTTTGTAACACATACATGTAGGTGTTATAAAATAGATAACACAAAAGGTAAGGCTTTTTTTCGTAAAATATGCTCGTCTTTTGAAATTTATAATATTCTAACATATATATTTTAACTTATAAGGATAAAACACATTTTGCGTAATAATGGAATACGATTTGGTTTAAAAGTCGTTTTCAAGTCTGTTAGCAAAATTTAATTTAAATCACTTCGATCATATGAATATAGATTCCCTTGTTTACAACATGAATTCCTCCCCACTTCTTCAATAGAGCGTGGAAATGCATTTTGCTTTGCTTCACACAGCTTCTGTGGTTATTTTAATTTTTTTTAACCTTCATTTATTTTTCGACTTCTGTTTCAGTCCCTGATACCGCCTAGTTTGTCTTTCTCTTTTATTTGAAACTTTTTCAATAATTTGTTTTTTGTTCCAAATCTTTCTGTTTTCCTCATTCCCGACTGGCGAGTTTTGAGAATGAATGCCTATATTTGAGAGCTCACAACATGTCTTTTATTATTATTATCTTCATATTTTGTGAGCAAAAGAAATTTTACATCATCTGGTATATCCTAACTCTTCAGTTTTTTTGGGATTATACATCTAATAAAGATCATTGTTTTATTAATGTAGAAAATTACCAAATGTCAGGGACCGATGCGTGATGAAAACCTTGCCATCATATGCATTTTATGCAAAAATCATAATACTGGTTGTATCAAAAATGCCTTGAGATTTAAAGAGATAAAAATTATTGAAATTTACGGTTTCTTGCGTTCTGCATTGGAATTCGAGACTTAACCTCTCAATATTTCTAAATTAGTTACATAATTGTTCTATGTTTGGAATTTTTGACTGAAAAAACTATTTAATACTGATTTATGCTGCATGCCCCATAGAATCCAAATAAAGCATTTACAAAATCGTCAGTTAAGTATCGTCGCAGAGTGTACCCCGTTGTTGAAACAAATCATGGTTATTTTGAAGTCACAGTCTTATAGTTCTCCTTAGTTTAGTAACCTCCTTTTTAACAACTTTTCTAATTTATTTTAAAACCTGATGGAAATTAAATTCCTGTTTTTTTTTAAGTAGCATTCTTAAATTATGAATTTTTGAATTATTTTAAATCAGATCTATCCTATTTCAACATGTGTTTGATTTTGATAATAGACCTACATGAAAAATTCTGTCAACTTTAGATTTTGAAATTTAAAAAGTGTCTAAGTTATAGACACGTTAAAGTATAAAATTTTTATAAAAAAAACAAGCTTGGATAAATGGAACTTTTTTTTCCTATGGTGGTGAAAAAAAAGTTCCAAATGACATTATAAGATTAGAGGATAAAGCTTTCAATTGATACTCTGTATAAACTCATAACGCTAGGTCAAAGCATTAATGTGACTTGATTTGACCTTTGAACTTAAATATCTCAGAACATGTGCACTGAAGAGGTTACGAAAAATAAAAATTTTGGAATTTTTTTTAATCTTCTACACATATTTGTAGCTTAAGACCTGAACAGAGAGGTCATACAAAACTAACGAATGTGTAGCTGTAGTAAAAGTATAACTGTGTACTTCTACGGAAAAAAATTCTTATGTCTCCTACAGAGGATGCTTATTGCAACTGCACCTCTATTATTTATATATTATTTTGTACGTTAAGAAATATCTTATCTCTGTCGATATGTAAAATATTTTTTAGTGTAAATAATATTGACTAACGTTATTTTCTAAAAAACAGATTGGTTTACGTAAACAAATTATTTTTCTAGTCAATTTGATCAAATTCTAAGAAAAATATAGCGTTTAAAAATCAGTTATTTTATATGTAAGTATAATGAATAATATTGGGAGTTCAAGTGAATGATGTACTAGCATTATCAATTTTATGGAAAAATTGGAAAGTTAGTGTTACTTTATTGTTGCAATTTTTGTTTTCCTACACATCACTAACCATCTATTAAAACGAAGACATATCCACGAACACCGAATTACTACTCACATTTTAACAACACAATTAAATAAATTTATTACTTTTCAGATGGTGAAGCGTCAAATTACAAAAATTATAATCTAGGCAAAATATAGGATTTCGTTTCTGTAATGCACAAAAAGATTCCATGTGAGGGAATTGCAGTTCATATCATATTAGCTCGCATATGTTACTCATAACCAGAGATAAATAATTTGGCCACATTAATATATATATACAAGGTTATTCATAATTCCCTCCGGGCAGGAACTGGACTATCGCAATGATGCATGCCGTGTGACCAAGGGTTCACACATAGAACACCTGTAGTGTATGTAAGTAAAACTTGAATAGTTTCGGAATAATTTCATATGTTTCTTTTCATATTCGTCTTCTTTTTTTTTACTATAACGCTTCGAAACTCCGGAGGGAATTATGAATAACCCTGTATATATATACATTTTGTAATTTTTCCACGCTTTAACCGCGTGAACATCTTTGTCGCTTAGTCGGTGATTGTCTTGTCTCTGACAATCTTAAAATAAGAAGGAAGTGTTTAAATAGTCTTTGACAATTTTAAAAAATGTTGAAATAAGTAGGAAATTTAAGGATTATTAAAATTATTAATCAACAAAGGAAAGCAAGCTAAATATTAACTTTCAAATGGAAATAAAAGCTAATCATTAAAGTAAGCTGTGCAATTAATAGTTATAAAAACAAATTAACAAAGGATGACTAACAGAAAAATAAGCTAACAATTAATAATCACCAAAAATACTAGTTAACAAGAAATCACAAAAACATAACAGTTAATAGCTATAGAAAACAAGNATTCAAAATGAACATACCATTTCGACATTTTTACTTAATATCAACATATTTACTTATTATAAATATATTTGCATAGTCAATAAATATATTATAAATATATTTACTTTTTCAGAAAGCAGTATGCATCAAATCTCTAAAAAAATGTGAACAAAGTAAATATAAACATCATCTTCTTGCAAAAAAATTTTCATAAATTTAATAGTAAATTACTTAAACATAGTCTCAAGTACAGTTTTTTATATTTTTCCTTTAGAAAAAACATGCAAAAAGTTTTTTTGTTTTTATTTTGCTCCCACGTTTTACTCACGAAATTTTTTGTGTGCATTTAAATGCCAGAGGTTTTATTTTTCTTTCCTGATTGCAGTTTTTCTAAAATTTGAAATTTTAGTCCTAAATGTAATTGCTCCATGCCTCTTAACCAAAATGAAAATAAAGTGAAGTGCGTTGATTTCAAGAAAATGTTTTACTCCCCATTTTGCTTTACTGAAAGCACTTTGATTTATTTAGTCACCAACCACACCTTTTTTAAAAAATTCAAACAATTATATAAGGATTTTTTTTTGTCTTTTACGTGATAGAGGAAATTCATCTAGATACATTTTTAATAAATTGAAAATTTTTCGTAGCTCTATAAAATTAAGTGAAGTAAGCATTTTTGGATTTTGAAATAGTATTATTTTAAAACTTTTGAATTCTAGTGTGGGTGCTAAACTATAAAATTGCGTTTCACGTTTTTATAGATACTTATATAAAAAAACGGATTTTATTCATAAAAATTTAGAAACCTGTATAATAGATGAAATTGAATTATTATAAATATTTTATAGATAATTGAACAACGTTTCCAACACGTCAAAAATAGGTAAAGTAAATTTTAAAGTGGTGTATGTTCTAATAAATATTATTTTAAAAATTACTGAATGTTACGTAGGAGTTAAATATATATAGATCTTTTTGTGTTATACAAAAGCATCTTTTGAAATTTTTATATTAATAATGGAAGTTATTTTCTTATAACGCTTCATGTTTTAAAACTGAATGTTATTTTTATGCAAATTGATTTTAACGAAATGAAAAGGAAATATTTCTTTATGAACTAAAACTATAGATAAAAGAATATTTTGATGAATCTGAAGAATTTTCAAAATACCTCAAATATAAAAAAAAAATTCTAAGGGTTATACGGTTACACAAAACATTATTTAAAAATAAATATATGCAATGTGGAAGTTTTAACAGATTTAGTCCTAAATCTAATTTTAACAGATACTAATTCTTACTGTTCTAATATAAAATTTTACTCTTAAAATCAATCTGTTTGAGCTAAGTCTTTATCTGTTTATAAATTACTTTTATTGAAAAGGAGAAAACCAAAGTTGTTATGCCTTTTTTATTTATTTCGAAATCCCCATTTATTTAATGCTTGCCCATTATAAATATTCGTTTGACTTCATTGAGGAGGTAAAAGCGTGGGAAGGAAGTACGTTGAGATTTATGATTTCTATAGATAAGGAGGAAAAGGATAAAGAATATCAATGGAATAAAAATTTTTAATCATTTCATCATTGATTTAAAAAAATACTGTAATTCAGTTTTGCAAACTTTCAAGTACAAAGGCCGAAACTGATAATAAAAGAAGGTTGTAGAAGAGTATAATAACTTATAGTTCTTATTACAATTTAGTGGTAATTTTAAAATGGTTTATTAATGATAATGTTAAATTATTTATGATTTTTACCAAGGTAATTAATTTAAAATTCATAGGGAACTTATAAATCATTTCAAACAGGGAAAAAATCCTCTGAAATTACTATAAAAGGTGTGAAGAAGTAAATGGTTGACTGCATGAAATCATCATGGTTTTAAAGATTTTTTCTCTGATGAGTTAAATTTACTTGCCGAATCACATAATTTATCATAAAGAAATATCACTATGAAACAAATTATGTAAGAGATAAGCATAAATGAAAATTTAAGATTATATAAAAGTGAATAAGCTTTTATTATTTTATGAAAAATAACGCGCAAATTCCGTTGAGAGAAAGAACTAAAAAAAATAATTTCTAGTGAAGGTTATGTAACCATCGACTCATTTAAAACGGCTACTTAAATTCGAATATGAATATTGGAGGGAGTGTTTTTGAACCACTTTTAATTTCTTAAAATGTTTTTAAGCGAGGAAAAATTGGGTCCAACGTACCACATGATGTTGCATTTAAGTCCGCCATTAGATAATACTCTCTAGATGTGTCTCATTTCGAGTTTTTTTTCTTCCAAAATTGTTGAATGATTCAATTTAGATATCTATGCAGTTAAAACTTAGTTTTCAAGTTGTCTCAAATCAAGCATGAACAAAATCGAATTAATTATTAACTAAGAACTAAATATTATTTTTTGGAAGACATCAAAAATTTATACCTTACGAAAAAAATAACTTTTTACGTTGCGAAGGTCTACATTTGGGCCGTAAAGACCTGTTGTACATACCTTGAATAAGTCCAAGGTGCAATACTGAGACTGATCTAAAGTATAACTAAGATGTACTTTTTTGATTTTGTTATGCCTAACTTAGATAAAATAGACATTTTGGCACGAACGCAAATATTTCACTAGTCTACGATGCAGGATACTCCCCGATGCAGGACATAAAAGAGCACGGATTACATTTTTCGAATTATTATATTAATGTGTTACTATAAAAGGAGTAAAAACATGGAATGAAAATGTGCACTGACCTTCCAACCTAAGCAATCATTGACACCCCATTTTCCTGTAAATGTTGGTAAACTAAAATAATAATTCAGCTCACGTGGGGTTAAATCGATCAAAATATTGTACCTGTTGAAAGTCATCCATAAAAAAAAGCGTGGAACTACGTGATGTAAATATCTGAATTTTTTAAAATTTGATTTCTTAGCAATTTTTAGACCGACTTCCCGCAAGTCCTGTATTTCAAGATTACATTATTTAAAATAAAGCAAAATATTGCATACCTTGCATTAAAAAACGTTTTCGACTATCATTAATTCAAATAAAAAAATAATAATAAATAATTACTAAAAGTTATTTCTTTGCAAAGAATTATCGTTGGATAAACGAATTTTATATTTGTGTGCAAAGATGTTTAACTTCGCTTAAGAAAACATTCTGTATTAAACTTTGTGCTCCAAATTTTATTTTAAGAATAATTAACAATTATTTTACTTTAACTTGTATGATGAAGTACGTTTAGAAGGCTTTGTTTTACTTATAACCTTTTATATTTGAATTTTGTGAACTATCATTTTTACAATGACTGGTTTTCGATAGTATTTTCAAATATAATCCGAAACTATTTTTCAATCAAATATTTAGAATGTGCAACTCGTCAATGGACTTGCAATGGCAGTTTTGTAGCATAGAATATCGTTTAAAACTTAACAGTAAACTAGAATTGTAATTATTTGTACAACATTACTTTATTTTCCAACAAGTTTCAAACAGGTTTTATCAAACAGGTTTTAACGTTATCAGTCTCCCTTTTATCAATAGTTATGCGTTAGATTTTGATAGTACCTCTTTGTGAGGATTTTTAATTTGCAAGAAAATTTTAAAAATAAATATTAAATTTGTTAACTATTACTTACCCTGTATTTAAACATTTGAATAAAGCTTAAATTGCAACGTATGACTGTCGTATACTGAAATAAACTTGCAATGGCAGTTTTGTAGCACAGAATATCGTTTAAAACTTAACAGTAAACTAGAATTGTAATTCTTTGTGCAACATTACTTTATAAACAGGTTTTCCAACTGGTTCCAAACAGGTTTTAACGTTATTAGTCTCCCTCTTATCAATAGTTATGCGTTAGATTTTGATAGTACCTCTTTCTGAGGATTTTTAATTTGAAAGAACATTCTAAAAATAAATATTAAATTTGTTAACTGTTTCTTACTCTGTACTTAAACATTTGCATAAAGATTAAATTGTAACATATGACTGCGGTATGCTGAAATATAATCATGAGAAAGTAAAAAGTAACTCGAGTGTAAGAATGCCATTTATCGAAACACTCAGTCATTCTCGGTTGGAAACTGTTTTTTGCATAAAAGAAATATAGCAGCGTAAATATTCAAATAATGGGTAATTCTTCACTTCTCACAAAACTCAATGCAAGTCGAAAAGCAAGATAATGTAAACTTTTCCATTTCCGAAACCTATCTCATTTGCCTCTTTTTCGAAGCATACCGTTACTCATCTTTTTTTTTTTTACTCACTTCTAAATGATTATACGAAAAAGGAACTTTCTCGTTACTATTTTCAATAGTAGATGTCTTTTATACTAAGAAAGGAAATGAAAGTTTTTTGAAACAATACTCTTAGTGAAAGTCACAGCAAATTGTTATTCCAATCTTTAGAGTAACAAAGTTTAATATACATAACATAGATTGTATATATTAAGTTCTTTATAATGTGCTTTTTTAATGTTTTCAAAGTTTTTATTGATAATAGATTAAAATTCGGTAATCTTCTGATTATTATATAAATTAATAGAAAACGTCATTTATTTTAACAAAGATGTCCTGTTTTTCAATAAAAATACTGCTACAAACTACTATGTGAATTAGTTTCGTATTTCTTACAGTCTGTAACAATGTACGAATATGAAGGCAACATTTTATTTTCCAAAAACTATTCTTTCAACTCGTTTTTGTAAAAAAAAACTTTATTAATTCCCTTTTATTTCTGAGAAATATTTTAGTTAGAAATCTTATGATTTTGAAACAGGATTACCAAAATAATCACTGACCTGGATTCTGAATTTAATTAAAATTTCAATCTTATGAGTATAGGGTTTTATTATTATATTCTTGACTATCAGGAAACTTTTTTCCTAATTTGCGATGTTTGCATTATTATCTGACTTCCGAAACGCTACGAATCGGACGGTCAGACTCTTTGTTTTTAGCATGTCAGACTCTTTGTTTTTGACATACTCATGTTTTCAATAGAGTTTAAAAATTATCATGCGACTTTTATAATGTAGTCAGTATACATACAGATTGTTGCGCATTGAATGATTTCGTTATACATTTTTAGAATTATTGTCAAAAATTAAATGAAAAAAAGTTTTCATATTAAGGTTTACAAATTAGTTCGAGTTAACATTTAAACAAAGAAAAAAAGGAAAATTATCGAAATCTATCAAATCTTTAATATAGAAAGAGGGGCTGAAAACATCAGAACCAGTTTATTGTCTACATAATCTTGGAGGTGATTCTAATAATTGCTTCTAATTTCTCTGTAATTCTCCGATAATTAAACAGATTTTTGACATGTTTCAATAAACATTCAAGTTGGCTTTGGTGTTATTAGTCCCATCCGCCTCACTAATGAGTAGACAGATTTTGATGAAGTTTTTGTTTTTTTCCCCTGCTTTAAAATTTATTTGTGTTCCATAATGTATTTGCTTTTGTCTTTTTATGACGAAAATTCAAAAATACATTATAGGGGCGTTTATTATGGAACACTCAGGTAATTTAATGTATTTTCAATAATCGCAATAAATCAATTTTCGAGCATATTTAAAAATATTACTTTAATCTATATCAATCGTCATTGTATTCTCTATTATCGCTAACAGAAAAAAGAGTTAAAAGTAATTTTTCAGATGATCTGTGCAGAATTTGTTAGGTGTTTGTGTCTCAAATTTCTCAGAAAAGTCCCAAAAATATTTCAATGATGACATTCCATAAATAATTCACTGTCATCCAAAATTAAACTTTCATAAGCTTAAATTTCAGGAACGTCCTGAGACAATATGGTATTTTCTACAAGAATTTCATATAATCTGAAACGTAATTGTGACGTTTCATGCTGTAAGAAGTAACAATGAATGTAAGCAATGATAAACGACCAAACACGTTTCTAGCACATGGGGATGCAAGGTTTTCAAAAGCTAACTATGATGGAAATGGTTTATACTGCGCACCTTCACTGAAAAGTCTCATTATCTCACTTGGCATCTAAATGACTTATTTTAATTAGTTTAATCTCTAATAACTTTCAAATTTTTAGAATATGTTAACTTAATAGTCTAAATTTGACAAATTTCTATTTCAAACGTACCAAAATTTAAATAATTTCGCAACTGAATTTTGTTTCTTATTTTGTATATTCGATTAAATTGGGGAAATGTTTGATACTATATGTAATTTTTCTGCTCCTACATTTGTAATAGAATTACAATTTTAGTTTTTTTCCAAACAATTAATGAATAAATGATTGATAATTAAAGCAATTTAGTTGTTTTCAAAATAATTAATTTTTCAAAGATCTTTGTAGTATTTTTTTCAACTAAAAAATACTTCAAATTATAAGTGCTATAATATTTCTACTGAGACTTAACAATTTAACTGATTTTGATATTTTCTATAAGTAGCTCACTTTAGTTCATGAGGCTATTTTAACAATGTTATCTCGGAAAGTTTTACTTGAAATTTTAGAATTTACTTTAGAGGATGTTAATAAATTAGAAGCACCGTTAATGGCGTATAGAATATTTAAAATGAATGTTATTAAAATCTGAAATGAGAGTAAATTTATTTTTTGTATAACACGCAGATTTTTAAAAGTTGTTTTACGTTTAAATATTGGAGAATGGCACCAAATATGTTAGGGGTCTTTTGTTTTGAAATATACTTAGAGAAGCCTTCAAAAGTCTACTCTGTATCGTGGAAGATTTTAGTTAGCGTCTTAACACCAAATTCAACTACGAAAATAGTACAACTACTTTACACTAAAAGTGGTGTAGCGAAATATCCGAAGCAATTTTTGGCTTAAATCAAACAAACTTCAAGGATATGTACTTGGTGTCGTGAAGCACTTGGAATGTTCCTTTTCACCATTCTTGGTGTTAGTATCTCCTACATTATTAGTGTTCAGTAACACTTTAGCACTAAAGTTTGTAATGACAGTAAGATACAGATAATTGCCCTATACAATTTAAAGAAAGAAGAGTTAGTTTAGGATGTACACTCACTCATAAAGCAAGTCAAAAACATCGGCATGGATAGCAAAGGGAATATTTAGACGAAATTATCCGCAACAGAACATAAGCGAAAGGAAAAATAAAGTACTATTTGATATAGTTGACAGATATTTTAAAACTAAAGTATAATTATTCTTATTAATCAATTAAAAACATACATTTTATTATAGTGAACTTTTTTTTCTAAAGACAGCAGCGTGCAAGACCAACAACACATTCTCACCATTTTGTACCAGAATGGTAACTGACTGCATCTATAATACACCACCAAAATTGGTATTTCTGGAAGCGAAATTAATTCACGAATGGTGAGAATGCGCTTGATCTGGATGTAAGCTTTCTCCTTTATCAGAGTTAAGTCTTGAGTACATCCTTTAAAGTATATTTAAACTCTCTATTTAGTAGTGAATAGTATTGAAATGGTGTTGAATTTGGTATTGAAATGTAATGCTCCTTTGCACAATTGTTTGGGTTATTCAACACCGAATTCGACACAAAAGTTTTTACAATGTAGATGCGTATCCCTTAATGTATTCGCCAATGTATGTAAATATGCGCACTATTTAGTTTATTTTTAGAAAATCTTCATTATTATAATGGCCAAATTTATATTATAATAATTTTGTTTTTCCTGTAACTTAACTATATGACAAAAACTCTTTATTTTTTTATATTTTATTATTGTGAGACCTATATTATTCTCTTTTGCATGAGCCTTTCAGTATTTGGTTGGCACCTGGTAGGATTTAGCTGTTTTAAGGTCGACGAGGCATTGGTTCAATGAATTTTTATTTGCAGATTTGTTATTTTTATATTTAAACAGAAAATTAATACAAGTGAAGATCCTCTATAATTATTTACTTTGATTTTCTATCATAAATCCAAGCTCAACAGAATTTATTCAGTACTCTATAGATAAAAAAAAGTTTGTCTTAATTTCAAACAATACAAAGAATGTTATAAAATTATTTTTGCAACATTCTGATACTTGTTAAACTATAGATATTCTTTAAATATGCAGATCAATGCTTTGAGAGTAACTCATAAATTTTCTCAGCATTGAATATTTTCAAAGCAAATGTCATTAAACACTTAAAATCAAAGAAAAAAAACTAATAAATTAATATATTATAATAATTTGGCCAAAATTATCAAATTACATAAATTTAAAAAAAAGTTTTTCTTTCAACCTGCCACATTACCTTGAGTTATAGATTGCTGAGAAAAATGATTTTCTGCCTCCGAAAGAAAATAAATGGAATTTTGTCTAGAGGCTATAACGGAAGAAATTGGATAACTGTAGTATACTCATTTAATTTTTTTATATACATTTTCTTCCTTAAATCTTTTTGAACGGTAAAATTTTGCAATCAATTCTGCATTTTGAACGACCAAAACAACTTTTTCGCTCCTTTTTTTAGAGCATCGCCTTATCTTAAGTTATTCAATTTTTGCCCCACCATAGGTTTATAGTAAGGAATAACAAGAAATGGTGTTTTTATTTATGGATATTGATTTCAGCTCCATTTTTTCCTGATTAAACAGAATCTATGAAACTCTTGAGTTTCATCTATTACGAACGTGACTTCATCACTAATATCCTTTTGTGATAAAAATGAACTTTAAATGAAATTGCTTTAACATTTTTAAACTTTGACTATTGCAATTAGCCGGATTTGCTGCATTATTTTTTTCTAATAAAATTGCTTGATTTTCTAACATTTTCTATTAGCTATTATCTTGAATTTAAATAGTAGAATATATTTAGTATTTCAAAAGACAATAAAATTTACTTATTTTAATTAATAAATAACTAATTTTACAAATTTTTACTTAGCAAATCAAATCACGTTTTAAAATTATTCGTCTTAGATTTAAATTATCGTGGATCATCGCAGAAACTCAAATAAAATCTACCTAACGTGAATTAAGTACGAATATTTTATCCGAAGGATGCCTTCCTTTAACAATAAAAAAAACTCTGCTATGTATTTTAATTGCTTCACTACAAGTAAAATAATTTTCTTTAACTTTATATGTCACATTTTTATAGTTTAAAAACTCAATTACGTTCCTTGATAATAATTCCATGCACCTTAATGATTTCATATTTAGTTACTTTTAGGATATTGGTGCATTATGTTCAATATTCGTCTCCTTTTATTAAACTATTAAAATAAACTTTATGATAAAAATTATAATAAACTTGACAAAGATTCTCTATGAGTAGATTTTCATGATTAGAAAAATTGGTAAACCAATCATTTTCAGAGATTAGAAATTAATTTATTTTTCATGCATGTTAGAAAATTGTAGCTGTTTTTTTCATTTATTAATTTCTTCATGAACTTAGCTCAGTTAAAATATATCATATTTTGGGTACTCTAAATGTATGTGTTGGGTAATAATTGATTTATTTGAGATATTCATCTGCAATTTTTCTTTTAAGTCACAAATTGTTTTACCTTCAATTTACGAAAATTTTTCGTGTACAGGACTTTTTTTCTCTTGGTTTAATTCTTAATTAAATGCCTTATTATTTAACAATTCTTTTTTTTTCTCCTGAAAAGTAGCTTTGTAAGATTTTCCTAGATTTACTTTTTTTCAATAACTTGAGCTTTAAAATTTTAATTATGAGATAAAATGAATCTAAAAAAAATAATGGTACAAAAATGTTTAAACAACGTTTTGGATAATGTTTGCTATGTTTCATTTTTACCAATAATTTCCAAGGACAAAGCCTACTCATTTTTCAACCATGGGCATAATATGAAAAAATAATCGTGATTAAACATTGTTCCGTTTAACATACTTCAATGATTACATAATTTAGACATCTAATTTATTATGCTAACTCACTCTTTTACTAAATTGAATTTTTGATCTCGACGGTACCACTAAATTATTTTCGCTACGTCTATTATTTAAAAAAAATTGCTTTTGAAAAACCAGTTTAAAATATAAAACAAACATTGCAAAATTATTTAATACGTTATCAAAGTATTATTTCAAGATCTTATGATAGAAACATATTTATTATATAGAATCGAATGATCAAATCTATATAAAATGATCGATCTTTATTAAAAATTTTCTCTAAATAATAAATTAATAATTTTCATGCTGTTCGAGTGAATTTTTGTGCTGTATAAATAATGATAATAAATTTACAAAATTAAATGGCCATATCAGATCAAAACTATAAAAACAAAACATAAATTATGATATATTTATAAAAGCAATTTTATGTAACAAAAAAAATTGCTTAAAAAATCTCAGGAACGAAACAAGAAAATATTTTTGAATATATTTCTAAAAGTAATCTTATTAACTATGCTTTTGATTTCTTTTTTAAATCATACTACTAATATTTATTTCAAATAGTAAAAGTAAACATTCAATTAACGAAAGCAAATATCATTTTATGACCCTTTCCAGCAACTCACTATCGTGAATTTTATACGGGTAGTTTTAATGAATATTTGATATCATTTTCCAGATACCGAACAGCAACTATTTAAACAATTGCATTTTCATCGTCCGAATTTAGAGTTTTCATTAGCTACAAACTCTTTTTCGAAAAATACTCTCGGAATGGGATTTCTTTTTCCTTTCTTCTGGAATCTCATAAACTTTGATGATGAAAATTAGAAGGACGCCATGTTTCTGTCTTTCGGGCTAATGGAACCATGGGAGATGGTATACTATTACGCGAATAACGTTTCGAAGAGTTAGCTATCTCGGGAGCATTACCATCATGACAAGGAAATGGTTTTGCCAATTGATGCAATTGATAACGCTGAATGCTAGACTTTACTGTTGGGGGATTATTTAAGTTATGCGGTGGTTATTCGGTCTGAAAAGATGTAATTCTCCACCTTGGGGAATTTCTTTTGTTATTAAATAGGTAATGAAATATTGTACTGGGGGAATGGGAAATGTAATTAAGTTTCGTTCGGTTTTTATTTCATTTTTATGAAATGTATTCCCAAAGAGTATTTCCTTAAGTGTTTGATTTACGATGGTATAGTTTATTGTTAGCCGTTGTCTCGTAAATTCATTTGGTTTTAGGACATATAACTTTACTATGACATGTTGTAATAGGTGTCTGCTTTATTAAATGAATATATATTGGATTTTATCTATAAAGGTGTATTCTGATGTAAAGCACTGCCATTCAAATAAGCACCTATGATAAAACTGTTATAAAACAATACAACAAAATATTTTAAGTTATATACTTATTAATTTAAAAAAAGAGTTAAAAAGAATCAGGAACTAATTTTAAGTACTTAACCAGTATAAATGCTAAGCACTTTCCTGATGAATAACTCTACTGGTTTATTATTTACAATTTTTTTAAAGTTACACCCAGTTGCTATTTAATAAATTTGCTGTCCTTTAAGTACTCAATAGTTCAAATAAAAGATTTCTTATAAATATTAGCAATTTGTTTCGAAAGAAATGCTAATAAGTATAAATAATTTATGTTTCAAGCACTCAAGAATGGGCATCCACTTTCAATATTTGCCCTTTTTGTTAATCTTGCTGCTTATATATAGCAGTAATATCTTATAGATTCAGTTTTTTCAGATTATTCATATAAGAGTTAAACATTATTTTTTTAATAGAATGAGAGTTGATCATTGTCTAAAAATATCTTGTAAATAAATATTTGCTTCTTTTATTTTATCAGGCTTTTTTTCAAATTTCGATCACAGGCTAAATAAAAAATAATTTTTTACGACAACAACTTTATTTAATAATTGAACAGAAAAAAATTTGAATATGAGAAACTTTTTGAGCTCTAGGAGGTGGTTTTTGTCGAATTGACTGAGTAATTATGTAATAAATGTTTAATCAAATAAGCAGTAAAAAAATGAATATATTGCTGTAGAGGGATATATTATAATATCGAGGGCTTACATACTTTGGGGACACAATGATATTTTTTTAAAAACTTTTAATGTTATATATGCACTAACTATAAATCTATTTATATATTATAAGAAATGTAATAGCCTCAAGGGGTTACCCATTGGCAAAATGGTTGTTGTTAAATTTTTTTCGGAAAAGCAATTTTATTGTGTTTTCATCTTTGACATTTTTAACTGTTATTCCTGAACTGCTCGGTACACAATTTCACAGACATATTTATTTAAATACAGCTCAGACACATTCTGTGTAAATTCTTTTGATGACTGAATAAACATTTAACAGCCAATTGAGATCAATATTAATATTTTCGGACTGGTACAATGGTGTTTGAAGGAGATTGTAAGCTGCATCATACACCGGATTCACAAGTTCATACATGAAATATGATTTGAAAGCTGGGCTTTTCTTTTTCAATTTTACATGAAAAGTGAATGAATAATTTACATTGCGTAGAAGACAGTCTATGAGTTTGTGCAAGTCAATGGGTACGTTGACAATGGATCCTTTTACCCCTGACTGGTGACCAACACCCAGTTCTCGTATTTGCATTAAAGGGGTTCGGATCGCCACCATTCACTCTTCGATAGAGCTCAATCCTCTCAACCACTTTGGTACTTTTGTGAGGAACGGGCTTCATGCTTGCGTTTGCGAACGGAATCCTTTCGTTTTTCCGCTTGTGTGTAACGCTTAAGGTATTCCCGTCTACGTTCTTTAGCATTGGCTTTTTCAGCCTCGGTAAGTTTAGGCTTTGGCATTGTTTTATTCTTGCTTCAACTCTTACTTTTGGGACCATGTCAATCAGTTTAGACCCTCTTTATTTGTGATATTCACCTGAATTAGTATTGAAATCGATCCAGTTTATCTTGTTAGGCAGAATTTAATTATCACTCAAGTTCATTTATCATAATCATTTACTTTTTTTTAATTTAAGGATTTCCAAACGAAGGACACACAAACATTTTGCAGATTCACATTAAAATATTACTATGTATTTATGGGACTAATATTACGTTTGAGAAAGTATAGATAATTCTTTTGCTGACAGCAAATTATCAAAATATAGCGTACTTATCCTGAAATTATACAATAGCAAAATATTTTCCGAATTAAAAAATCTAAATGATTCTTTATTTGCTTTTCGAAACATCAGNGCTTTTTCAGCCTCGGTAAGTTTAGGCCTTGGCATCGTTTTTTTTCTTGCTTCAACTCTTACTTTTGGGCCCGTGTCAATCAGTTTAGACCCTCTTTATTTGTGATATTCACCTGAATTAGTATTGAAAACGATCCAGTTTAAACTGTAGGTTAAAATTTTTGACTCTTAATTAAAACAATAAAAACAAAATTATCGTTCAAATGATGAAATTCTCTTTCATTCACAACTCGAAAAGTATTTATGAGATCTCTCTGGTCCCATATCTCAAAAATACTCACCAACTTAATGCATAACAAAGTTAAAAGTGAAAAAAGAATTCTAAAAAAAATATCAAACGGCAGTGGTCGCCATAGCAACGCATGCGCACTGTTTACTATTACTCTTGATTATTGTAGTTTAAAAGTGTGAGGACGCCATCAAATCCAAACCGAGACCCATTTTGCCAATGGGTATTAAAAATAGCATAGAATGCTCGGAAACATGACTGAAAATTATAATTATTTATGAAATATTATAATTGACAGATATAACAACTATAACCATAAATTAGAATTAATCCAAGAGTAGTGCACAGTAGAAATTTGTCTATATATATAAAAATCAGATGAAAATTTTGTATCTGATTACCTACATCACACATCACTTTATTCCCAGTACTAACCAGTTTTTGGGTGAGAGTAATCATTTTTAATTAATTGAATCAGCTTTTTAGTGAGAATAGTATAAGTTGTTGTTCCCAACTGGATATCGTGGTTAAATTGTGGCAATTGCTTATGCCAAGATTCAGCAACCAATCAGGTTCGACACACGCGCTTTTGCAAGTATATTATCAAATCTGATTAAAAAAAAATTCAGTGTGATAATAAACCAAGCCTAATAGCTGTAACGCTATGTCATGCACAGCCACGTAAATAACACATCATGTGACTTCAACGGTATTCTTTTTGTCAAGTTGCAATCACTAAATTATGACCGTGCATTCATTCTTATTGAACAGATAAATCACATGGCGTAATCCAGTTTTTTTACACGATAGGAAAGTTTCAATTTCTTTGGTTACCATCTACATAAAGTTTATAAAAATTATTTGGCCTTTAAATAAATATTATTTATTCACTTATGAAGTATTTCATTATATCTAATTTGAGGGCATTTATTACGTTTTTTATTTTGATTATCATTTCAATTCAAGACTTAAACAATAAAGGTGTATTTTTATTATAAAGTGTTCCTATAATAGTATCTTATTATGTGACATTTAACTGTATACATATTATATATTAACTATAAACATATTTATCATAAGTGACGACAACTTATTGACCATTTTTTAATTATTTAGCAGTATAATGCCATATATAATTTGTTATACAATTTTTAGATTGCAAACAAAGTACTTAGAGAGAGCTTCACGTGTCTTATTGAGTATTTAATTTGTATATTACAACTTGATTGAATCAAAAATATACTCTAAGATCAGATAGTAAATGTTATCTTTTATAAATAAAATATTCTGAACTTAAAAGTAATAAATACAGACATTTTTACAGAGTTAAAATGCAATTTTTGAATTGTTATAAAGAACTCATTTATCCCCTATTTATCTTATAACAGATGAAATTAAGTGCGCACTATTTGACTAAATGATCATTTATTCACTTCCCATAAGTTGTGAGTCTTGAGAATTATTATGTCAACAATGCCCGTGTGATGAAAGATGATAGCTATCTGAACGGGAGTTGACAACATGATTAATGGTGGCGATGCAAGTGATTTATAGTAATAATTTTAGACGTTAAAACTAATGCATGGAGTGTCAATTTAGTGCATTATGAGATATCTGAAAATAATAGATAACTGCATTTATTATATTTGATACAAACTCTTTATAAATGTTTTTTTATACTTAATATTCTTAGAGAGAAAAGCATAAAGTCTTAACGCCTCATTTTTATTTTTACATGGTTATAAATATAGTTTCCTAATCAGGATGCTCCGTAATCACAACCGTACAGGGTGTTCCGTAATATTTAATTATAGAATTATTGTCAAAAATGAAGTAAGAAAAGTATACACATTAAAATCAATATTTCAGCGAGAAAGGAACAAAAATGTTATAGAAATCTTATCAGTATTAATAAAAAAAAGCAACTGTAGCACCATTTCCGCAGAAATAAAGAGATCGACTTATTTTTTACCTGTGTGATTAATTCATAGAAAATGACATTATGTCTCTCTAATGGAAAATTAGAATTAAAGAAGTAAGAAGGAGGTACTCGTAGAAGCAAGAAACGCCGAAATCTGTTTTATTACCGGGAGAATCTTGAAAGTGTTTTTAATAATTGTCGCTTTCCATTTTGTTTCAGTGGACAATCAAGCAGGTTTTGATCAGAAAGCAAACGCAGCGATTCAAATATTTCTTGTTATGTCTGATCTACATTTTCCCCTCAGTCTTACAAACTATTTTAGTTCTCAGTCGACTAAAAAATGTTTTACACTTATAATTTTTATTGTAATAATTTTTGATTTAATGATCGAAGGAATTTTCACACACAATCAATCTTCCTTGCTTGCTGAGATAACCATCTTAAACATGTTTATTAGTTATTTTAGAGAATATTTCAAAGCGCATTTCTGAATAATTCATAAAAGTTTTTGTTACTTTTTGCGAATTTCGCTATATTTCAGGAGCAAAATTAATTTATTTAATTTTGATAAAAATAACATTTATTTATTTATTTAAATTTAATAAAGATCAAAAAACATTTATTTTGTTAAGTATACCAATTTGTTCAACGTTCTTAACTAAATTTTAAATGATAAAACCAATATATTGAACAAAATTTGTCGCATAGTCCCCAAAATTTAAACACTTAAAAAAACTCATGTGATGGTATTTTGAATCCATTTTATATTCTAAAAATCGGAGTGATTTAAAATAATTACGGTCCCTTATTAAAACATATGATGGTCCATGTATCCAAGAAGAGTCTAATTGAGGCTCATTCAGCAATCCTTGAGATACTACAAGTTTTTAAAGATTAAAAATCAAACATTTAACTCAAAGTAACCTTTTTCCCTAGTACTTTATCTTTTATATGGAGCAGTTTTTATTCACATCTTATAGTTTAAGTAAGAGAATGTTCACTTTATTTTGCAACGATTCAAAATTTGGTAATTAAAATTAAATGATATCAAATTTAATTAGTGTAGAACGTATGGTTAATGCTTAGGACAATAAAAAAATAAATTAAAGGCTACTTTTCACTAATGAATTTTAGTAGAAATATTTAAAGCATAAAAAAAGAGTGATTTAAATTTTTGGCGCTAGGAAGGAAGGTAATTGCAAAAGAATAATTTTGATGCCGCTATTTAAGCAAAAAATGCAGTATTTAGAGTTATAGTAGATATTTTAATACGATTAAATTAAGGCTTAGAGGAAATTCAATTTCTCTACAGATTAGTTGATCAATATTGTTTACTTTTTTTTTTAAATGTATTGGGGGAAACAAAGTATTAATTACATAAATCAACAATTTTCATTTGTAAAAGTATTTCAAAAATAAAGTTTACTTTCATGTTGAACATTTACAAAAAAACAAATTATGAATAAATGTATCTATTCGATGTTTAGTTTTAGTTCATATTCGATGTTTAGTTTTAGTTCATATTCGATGCCTTACAAGTAGTATACGAGGCTAAAGATTACGGCAAGAAACTACGGCTTAATATTTCATTCAAAGCAAGATCTATAAAACACAAATCGTATAAATTTTATTAAAAACCTACACGCCTTTCACCTTTAGAATGATATCTCTTCCTCAGTATCCCTTCATAATGAGAAATATTTACCATTATGATATCGAGACTCATATAGATTTCAAAAAAAACTTTTACTATTTATGATTTTAAAATATTGTTTGTGATGAATTTAATTTTATCATAAAGAATTATTTTCGTAATTTTATATACAGCTTAGTACTTTTTCAAAATCATTTGACTAGTTTTAAACATTCACATTATAAAAATATTCAAATTATTTTCAAAATAAAAGAATGAAGTAGTACAACTGAAATTACTTGCTTATTGATTCAGATTCTTATGCTATAGTGACAGAGGGAACTTTCTTGATTATTTGAAAATATTCTTTGGTTTTCTGTCTGTTCTAAATCGATTGCTTGGATTTTACATGAAATTGCGAGATTTTCAAAAAGACGTTTTAAGTTTTTTCTTCATTTATTTCCTGCTTTATTTTACTTGTTTAAAATAAAACCAACCATGTCAAAATAAATCCAACTTGTTTAAAATAAAAACAAGCCTAATATTTTTCAAAAACATTGCCCAGAATTAACGATTCACTATCAAAGAGAAAATAACTACTGAACCACAAATCCGAATTTGATTTCTTTTAAAGCAAAAGAAATCGTTTTAAAGGAATTATCGTTTGCTGTGTAATAAATATAATTTTGTCTATAATCGTTTTCTATAAGTAAATTAATTAAATACCACGATAAAATTGTTTTCTTAATTTCACCAATTTTATTATTTTTTTTCTTTGCAAATTCATATGCAAAGATAAGAATACTGTAATTGGAAAATTTTCTTTACAATTCTTTATTATTAGGAATTTCAATTCAGTATTCGCGATCGCAACGAACTATAGGGGGCGTTGTTGTATGAGACTAATACCTGCAATTTCTATATGAACAGTCATTCATTTACTCTAGAGACGCCTTTAATGCAGCGTGTAGCATTGCAACGTTCCCTTTTTATCGTGGCTAATTAAATTTAAAAAAGAAAAATGTTTAATATCCTTTCTTATGCAAAACGAAAACAAAATGGTATCTCTTTTTTTTAGAGAAGGAACATCCAAAACACATCGGAGAAATATTTGCAAATAAACAGAAAAAAAATATGTATATTCTTATAAGAGTTAAAACCTAATGCCCGAAAAATAGTTTTACTAAATTTAATGATATAACATGAAAGGCCTATTTAAACTTTACATTCCATAGTTTTAAGAATCATATTAGTTCAAAAATTAAAATGAACAAAAAGTATACATAAGCCTCATAATTTTATGAAATTTAATTTAGTAAAAAAGGTTTTCTGACAAAAATTTTTAATAAAAAATTTCAAGTTTCAATAAAAATCATTATTTAGAAACTAAAAAAGGTAAAATAAAGAATGCTTACGATAGAAAGCAAAAAAGAAAAACCCAATTGGGTATACTATAGCCTACGTCACAGGTCGTGTTATTCCTACTAAATTTAACTAGCAAACAGACTTTTCTGCGAACCTGATTTCTAGCAACAAATAAACATTAAACAAAGTGTGTTGTTATAAGTCGCTACTTACCAGGTTAGAATTGTATTAGTCTAGTTTCTTTTGAAATAATTTATTTTGTTGTTTTATCTAGGTTTATGAATTTAATAAGCATATTTAAAACTCTGCTTATTAATTAAATTTAAAGGTAAATGTTATTCCTAGTAAAATTTTCGAAGTGGAAGTAGTTGTGTTTTTTTCATATTATACCCAATTCTAAAAATTCCTTACATTAAAATAAACAACTTTCATGTTTTTTCTTTTTTGATTCATAATCGGACGCAGAAAACCATTCTATAGAAAACTATCATCAAATAAGAAAAAAATTACTTAAAAGTAAAATTTTTTATTTTATCAAAATTAACACTTACCTGCTTCATAAATCAGAAGAATTCCAAAATGATTTGTTCTTCGATTTTTGTTACCATTTTTTAGTGCTACGAAAATGCGTCTTTGGGATTTCCCAAAAATAGAACAAGATGCAATTTTATTTTTTCAGGAGCGAAATATTTTGCCCATTGTCCACCGAAATCCCATAAACTACTTTGATTTTAAATAAAGTGTTTTATTTTATGATTTGATGCAAAAATTTTGGTGTAGATTAGTGGCACTTAAAAACCGTCAAATCTGTAGTTGTGGTGGCGTTATTACGTAAGTACCGAATTTTTATTCCATACTTTTTGAATCATATTACTTCAAATATTAGAATATGCAAGAAATATACATTAGCACATAATTTTAAACCATTTAATTTTTCAAAACAATTATTTTAACAGCAATTTTTATCAAAAAATTATAAACTAAATAACGCAAAATAAAGAATTCTTAGAATAAAAAAAACGATTTTAAAAATTCCTCATATTGAAATAAAAAACTTCCATATTGTTTCTCTTTTTATTCTTATAGTTCTTAATTAGACGTAAAAAAGCATTCTGTAGAGAACTATCACCAAATAAGAAGATAAAAAATTTTACAAGCTAATTTTTTATTATAAAAGTCATGACACTTACCTTCTTTATATATCCGCAGAATTCCAAATGAAATGTTCTTCGTTTGAAAGTTTTATTTTCAAATAATATGTACATAGATTATCCCTTTATTACTTTTAGATAACATACCACACATCAAAATTTTATAATTGTAAGATCTCGATATGAATTTGAATATGTAGCTTAAAAACAGAACAGCTGAATTCTAGTTGAAATTATCTATTCTTTCAAAACAAAAAAATACTTACCAAGAAAACGATAAAAAATTTATTAATCATCAGCACAAATGACACTATGTCAAGTAATTTGGATGATTCTTTATTGTTCTTTTCCGAATTATATAGATACAGAAATATATAACGTTCTATAACAAAGAAGAATATTCTATGACAATCGCTGTTCTTGACGTTCTGAATTCATATTTATTTATTGGGATGACGAAAGCAATGTTGACTTCAGTTTAATTTGTAATGAATTGAAGACAGAAGAAATGCATTTTACCTTAAAACACACATCTGTAACAGTATGCGATAGCGAAATTGGAAGTTATCCGTTGCAAGTTTGTTGATAATAGAAATTGAAAATTATTGAGGAATTTTCTTCAAATGTTTGGCGTTTTCTGTTTTTGAAAGATTTAACAATGTTCTGGAGAATTTTTTCAAGTTTTTCAACTTTTTCCTTAGGGAAATTTTGCTTCTTATTTCGTGCAAGAAAAATGGCGACCGACTTTGCCAGTGAATCTGATGGAACTGAATAAAAACGTGATGAATTCATGTCCGATATTTACAGGCTCCCGCTAGAGGGCGTTCTCGAGCGTTGCGATCGCGAATTGCTTGCGATTTCATTTCTTTTCCATTTTTCCATTTTTATAACAAGAAAAACATTATATATATATATATATTATATATATATATANCACTTTAAAATCTATAATACAATTAATCAAATGGCTTAAAATATTGTTATTATTAAGAAAACTAACATAATATCATTTATTTATTTTTTAACATCTAAAGAATGAAATATCTAAAGGATGAAATCACTGACTACAATTAACCAATTAACAAATTAGTTGATAGAGAGAAAAAAACTTTTAAACTTTAGCGAGACGGAAACCGTTAATATTACTCAGTAAACTAATAAAGTTACTCAGGTGAATTGCTGAAAACACTTAATTTCACACTTTAACGGATCACCCTAGATTGCAGATTAGACGCAAGTTAATCTACGGATAATCTACTACGGATTATCTGCAAATTTAGATTATCTTCATTTTACTGAAAATAAAATATTTTCTAGAAAAAACACAACGCTTATGTATAGTGTGCCAAAAAAAAAATCATTTCAAAGTATGTAATTTTGTATGAAAAAATATATAATTTGTGCAAAATCGGTCGAATTGTTCCTGAGAAATGCATTTTTAAATATGCGACTTTTTTAAAATTGGCTTTTTCAGAAACTATTCAATCGATTTCGTTAACTCGAATGTTTAGTATTTTGCCATGTAAAATTACATAATTTAAAATAATGTAAAAAATTGTATACCTACAACTCAAACTTTTTTCAACCATTATTAAATAAAGTAATTAAAAAATAAATAAATATTTATTAAAATTTATTTTTTGCGGGGAATTATCTTTGGATAAACAAATTTTATAATTAAGTGTATAATATTTTTAATTTGCTAAACAATTTCTCGAGACAACGCGAAATACGCAAAAAGTAAAATTTACATTATGGGGTCCAAATTTTGGATATCTTGGCCAAAATTTGGACCCCATAATGTGAACCATAATTCTCAGATTGCAGCTACCCCCTATATTTTGGAAATCAGAAATCCGTCAAACAATGCATATGTTTTTTTCAAAGAAAGTAAGTTTTTGTGTCTAATTTCGTAACTTAAAATATCGTCTGCATTAATTAATTGGCATATTTGAAGCCACCCCCGAACAATTAAGTTTGAGTCCTAGAACGCGAAGATCCTATAATTAGATCAAAAGCTATGCAGGGTGGTCCATTTTGTTTTTGCACACTGTACACTTAAATCAAAAAAATTTAATTTACTTATTATTCGCTATCTGAAAAAAGGAACAAGCTGCAGCAATCAACTGATCAACACTTTAGTTGATAGAATCAATCATCAATCACTTTAAAAACTATAATGCAAAGAATCAAATATCTTAAAATATTATTAATGCTAAAAAATTACCGTATTGTCATTTACTTATTTTTGAATATGTAAAGAAAATCACTAAATACAATAAAACATTCAACAAATTAGTTAATAGAATGAAAGAAAGAAATTTTAAACCGTGGAAACCGTTTTTCCGCACATTAAGTGCAAGAAACACTTGATTCCACATTTTAACGGATTATTCCAGTTAACCCATTAAAGCTTCATTTTTTTCACAAACCGAGACGCAAAAAAGCTCATCCTGAAAGGGTGCACTTTTTTTAACAAAATGAATGAATATTTTCTTCTATTAGCTACTACTGTTAGCTACTTATTTTTTATAACTAAATGAATATTTTGTTAAGCTAGCTACTACTAGATTTCTTAATAGAATAAAAAAAAAATTGTTTGATGTAAAAAGATCCCTTTTTAAATCAGAAGAATTCTCATGGAATTCTCACAATTTCCGTGATATATATGTCACGCTAGGTCAAAATGGGTTTTAGTCAGCAGATTATCTAATTGATGTCTATAAAGTAACATGCAATGCATGATAATAATAATCATAATAACAGAGAAAAAAGAATAAAAAGAATTGTTTTAAATAGCTCCATAACACTTTTTATTGAAATCGAATTTTAAGCTGTAATTAATAATTCAGCAGATTTATTTTACTAAACTTAAATTTAATTTTTCAAACTTCTTTGAAATGTTTTAAACAAACAACATTTCAAGAGGCAAAAATGGTTTTATAATTTTAAAATATAAAAGCAATAATAATTTTTTTCCTTTCATTGAATGGCGCATTTTAAAAAATTCTGCTTCTACGATTTATTTTTGTAGTTTGATGTATCGCATAAAAAATTATTTTTCTAAAAAATGTATCCGTATTTTAGTTTTCTTTAATACTGACAACTAGTCAACAGCTTTTTGATAAATAAGTTATGAGATACTGAACGTCATTTCTGTTTTCGTACATAGGCTTTGAATATCCTATGAGAGAAAAATCAGGAGATACACTCCTTTCTAGGATATCATAAATCATTTACTTTTGAAAGAAATATCACAAAAATCGATTTCTTTTTCCCTTATTTTGAAAGAATAGTTACGTGTAAATAGTTTTAAGAGTTTAAAAGGGATAACTCAATTTAAGGATAAATTTCATTTTAAAATTAGTTCTTTTTCTTTTTTCCTTTAAGAAACTTTTTTTTCTAGGAGGTAAAGTAATATTTTTATCGTTTTCTACAATTAAAATAATTTTATGAGTATTTATAATAATGTTTTTAATTTTTGACTTAAGGCTTATGTTTATTGAAGACTTTTTTGTTTTATTAAATAATGATTTTTAGCGAGTAATATGTCATTTTTAACAATTGCTGTGTATTCATGGCATTTAAGTTATATTTTATCACTCTCTAGTAAGAGTTGTCTATGCTGATCATGAAAATTGCACAAACTATCTGTATCAGAAAAAGCCACAATGCATTGGAAATAAAAATTGATAGTGATCCAATCTTTTTATAAAGTGAAAAATTTATTCAACCACTGTCTTATAAGATTCATGCAGTTATGCAAAATTAGAGATTTATTTAATGGTTTTCATCTAGGTAGAAAATCTCGCCAAATGGGAGATTTATTTAAAAAAAAAAGAATTAATAATTAATTAAATATTTAGGACATTTGTCTGTTTTATAGGCAATCACTAGTTTTCAGAAAGAGAATAATAGTTTAAAATTAAAATTTGCTTGAAGTTTAGAGCACTCAAAATGAGACATTTCTTTTTCTGTTAAATCAGCCTTCAAAAAACACCTTAAAACAAAAAGATTTTACAATGGAAATGAAAAGGAGGAATTGAGCAAGAAAACATATAAATGAGTAAAATTCGTTTATAAAATAACTTGGGCTTAAACCTGACACATTTTTATTTCAAATTTAATGAATTATCAAATTATATAATATTATTAGAATTTTGTTTATTTCTACATTAAGGCATAAAAATGTGACAACAAACTACGCATTAGTTGTCATTACTAATCAGTATTGCTCATATTTTTTTCTCATTTCATAGTTTAAGCATACTTTCTCATTAATTATTTTTAAGCATGAACTACAAACAAAAAGTGTAATTTATAAATTAACCATTATCTAGAAGTATATCCACAAATAAGATTTTGCACTCACGTCATTTTAAGAGTGCTATAAAGAGAGAGTCTGTAAAGGTTGGAAAAAATCTTGCCGAGAGCGAAAACAAAACAAGAAATATTATTTATGGATATATAGGCACGCATTTGCGTGAGGCTTAAGACAAGAATCCACAACACTTAGATAAGAAATGCTTACCAGCAGTATTAATTTTAGCTACTTAAAATTAAGCATCAATATTTAAACTTCGTTTTGTAAGAAAGATAGTAAAAACTTGTTTATCCTAAATACAAAAAAAATATTAAATAATATTTTTGATTGTTACTTTTGATTTGTTACTTTTCAATGGTAAGGTTCATTTAAATATATTATATATTTAAGATAAGTAAGTTTTTTGTTCAACTAAAAACATCGGAACCAGTCTTTAGAAATGGTAATTTAAAATATGAAATACTTCATATTATTCGGCGTGAAAAAGTGGAACTAATGGGGCTTCAAATTTTGACCGCTGTCTTGTTTGAATTATTGGGACCGTATTTTGCCAGTATTTAAAGGATCAAGAATCTAAACCACCAAAGCAAAAATAATACGTTTATTAAAAGAAAAAATTATTTTGTGTAGAAATGTGCAACTTCTAATATCAAATTTGCTGATAAATAATTTATGCAGTTGTTTTCTAATAATTTGTTGATTGTGTAAATTAGTGAAGACAAATATCGTCACCACAAACACTTTAGTATGTTTAAGGTTAGTCACTCTAATTATTAATAATGCATCTTAAAACGTCGAAATTTGATCTTAAGATCAAGTACTCTTTGCATACTGTATTGTTTTCTTTATTATATCTGGGTGTGCTGAACATATGCAGAATGTTAGTAAGAACGTAGCTGTTACATTCAGCATATCGTATTTAGCTGAAATACTTTAATGATTAAAGCTCAAGAGTTTTATAATCATTGAAATAGAAATCAGCAATATTTATTGTTGAAATATATTCCCACATAGCTTATTTTAAATCTGCTGGATAAGACTGTAATTAAATTCAGAATGTTTTAGTAATAAGTTTATTTTATTTTATTAAAATTAATTTTCATACATTTACACTATGTCAATATTCCCAGATTGATTAAAATGCAGCAGTACTCGATTAAAAGTTTTTATAACCCTGGTTTAATAACTTTTCTTTTGTGTTAAGAGATAACTCAAAATCAGTAATTTTCTTTACGCCTGCATATTTATTTTAAGCAGATAAATTCTGCATATCTCATGACTAAATTCTTGTGATATAATGTATGCTTTATTTGATTAATAAAAATTTCAGTGATTATTTAAAAGTTTTAATTTTTATAATGGAGAATACTGTCACATGTGATTAAAAGTGTTTTATATTCCTTTCTTGAAACTTATATCACCGTCCTTAAAGAATAATAGAATTTTAATGAGCATTTTAGTTAAGAATTCAAAAACTCGTTAGTTCTTAACTATTCTTTTAATAACCCCAAACCATTAAGCGTTTATTAAAAACTTTTTTTATAAACATTAAAATTTCACATGAAACAAAAAAATTAACTTGAAATATAAATACAAATTGACTGAATAAATAAGGAGGGTATGATTAAAGAAAAAATGCCTGCTAAAATTATATATTTTAATTATAGACTTTACTTTTTCAGCCTTAAATAGCAAGATCAATTAAAATTAAATGGATAATTTTGATTCACTATTTTTGTGTACAAAGGTATGAAGAAAAACAACTTTTTATGAACTATTGCTTTACACGAATGTTTTCTCACCTCTATTATGAGAGACTTTTATAAGTTGTTTTAATGCATTAATAAGAAAGCAGTTGCTAATTACTTTTATTATTTTCTATTGATTCAATAAACAGTTTGGAAAGAATTGGATCATGGAAATAAAAAAGAAATATTTAAAAGTATCTAGGTTTTAATGAATTTAAGCTACGATTAAGAAAAAAATTCGAGTAGTAAAACTTTTTTCTGTCAAAATTATTCATATTCAAAAATTATAAATCAAATGAAAAGAAAATATTCATATTCAAAAATTATAAATCAAATGTAAATATAATTTAAAATCATCCATTTCAAGTATATTTTCATGTAATATTCATAAATGTAAATTAATCTAGCGTATAATTTATAATTTCCTTTTTGATTTGATGAAAAAATGGAATGCAAGAATATTAAGAAAACCTTTTAACATTGAAAACACATTTCAGATATTGAGAAAAATCTTCAAAATATCGAAGCTACGAAAGGTTTGTCTTAAACATTTCTGTCTGTTTAGAGAAAATTACTAAAATTTAAATAGGTACATTATGCATCATCGAAGAAAATAATTTTATTTTTATGCTAATTACCCATCTTGGGAATTAAGTTTCATCCAGGGATGATCTATGCTGATGTTTTAAGTCTTGTGAAATCATAATTAGTTTTAAAAGATTCTATAGTTTTTATCGATTTATCTAAAGTTCTGTTAAAAATTCATAAAAATCCTCAATAATTGAAAAATTTGAAGAAATAATGATAAAATGGTATTCCACAATATATAGTAGAATATAAATTTTTATGATGATAAAATAAAAGAGAAATATTAACGTTTTATACGTTATCTGATTTTCCTTCGAAGGAAGATTCGATTTGCGTAAATGGCTTAAATATCTTAGTTATCAATTTATTTTAGTGCATTTTTTATTCAAATATAAATCAATTATGTGGTTCGAAATAATACATCTACTCATAGACAAAGTTTACGTATGTTTACATCGAATTTGAAGACATTTCACAAAAACAGTTTACACTTTACTAAGATATTTGGGGCAGAAATTTACATTAAATGTTTTAATTTTTCCTTAGAAAAAAATTTGCATTCTTTTATCGGTAAAGTTTGTATATTCTCAATGAAAAATATTAAATGCGGCAGCGGCAAGCATTCTGTAACAAGACAGTGAATTACATCGAAGAGCCATTACATTATGACCACCCTCCATCTATAACAATGGGCTCGCCCAGGTTTTCATGATTTCTCGCCCAGGAACAATGTTTTCATGGGGCACATTAGGACCCATAATCCTCATAGAATAATCCCTGACGTCTGTAAGCTACTTTAACATAGTTGCAGACCAGGTTCACCCATTCATGGCAACAGTTTTTCCTGCGGGGGATGGTGTTTACCAACAGGATAATGCACCATGTCATAAGGGTCGAATCGTCATGGATTGGTTCGAGGAACATTCCAGTGACTTTCAAGTCATGTCTTGGCCCCCAAATTCACCTGACCTTAATCCAATAGAGCATTTGTGGTCCTACTTGGAAAACCAAATTCGTGCTGCCACGCTACCCCCTCGCAATGCGAAGGAATTGCAGTACCAGTTGGTGAGCGCTTGGTACCAGATACCTCAGACTACCTATCAGCACCTTGTGGAATCATGCCACGGTGGGTGCTAGCAGTTTTGAGGGCTAAAGGTGGTCCAACATGCTATTAGCAAGGTGGTCATAATGTAATGGCTCTTCGGTGTATAATGATAAGGTTGTGACATTAAGATACTTCATATCAAATCTTATTTTTAACGTTTTCTCTTTCTTATTTTAGGTAAAGCAGTTCCTTATGTCCAACTCACAGCTGCTCACGCTTCTATCTTAACTATTCTGGCCATCAGCTTCGAGCGATACTATGCCATCTGTGAGCCCCTGAAAGCCGGTTACACTTGCACGCAAATGAGGGCTCTGGCCATAATCTGCATCATATGGCTCGTGGCCGCGCTTCTCACTAGTCCAGTACTTATGACCATAGACTATCACATGGCAGAAGCCATGCACGATGACACCATGGTGCCAGTTTGTCTACAAATGGTGAAAGAGCTATGGCAACAGTTGTATTACATGAGTATTATCGGTTTCTTGTTCGTGATACCATTCTTGGTGCTATTAGTAGTTTACTGCCACATAGCTAAGCACTTGATGTTAGGTAGGAGGGTGCTGGCTTCTTCAAGTGAAGAAAATCAAATGAGAGCAAGAAAGCAAGTCGTCTTTATGCTTATTGCTGTGGTGCTAAGTTTCTTTATCTGTCTACTTCCATTCAGGTGAGTATTTGATGATATTTGTCAAATACATTAATATACTTTCACTAGACATTAATAATCATCGAATTTAGAATTATAATTAAGCTTCCATCATATTAATCTATGTGATAATATTCACAACTGTTTTCGTTAGTTTTGGAAGCTCTTATTGGTCTGAACCCAGCAACGTTTTATCTGACTGAACGTTTGAGACGTCTAAAGACGCCTTTTCCCCAGTTGTTTTTCTTTACCTACAAACAAGTTAATGCGAAAATAGTGTATTGAGGAAATTTTTGTATAAACTAGCACAGATGAAATTTTTGGTGTAAAACGTTTTAAAGCACTTTGCAAGCAGTAGATGGAAATGAGAGTAATTTCTTTCGAAAATTTAATAGTTTAGCTAATGCTTATGCACTTTGGTAAGCGAAAGTAGTAATTGCATTTTAAAGCGCTTCATTATGTGTATGTACTTTTTTTTATATGGTATTTAAAATTTAAGAAGAAAACTTCATACGATTTATTTGTATTTTGATAGAAGTTTAGTTCGAAAATATTTTTTTCTTCTTTTTCAAACTGAGTTCTGAGTGTGATATATCAAAACCAGAAATTATAATTATCGACATCTGTTCATTAGTTCTTGAGAACTAAAAATTCCAAAATAAGATTTTTTTCGATATTTGTATACCTTAGATTTGTATGCTTAGATTTGTATACTCTTTTTTTCAGTTGATTTAGCTCGAAGTTTCGAATATATCATTAAAAATCTTGAAGTTCAAGAAAATGCAGAACTTTATATGCCTTACAGCTTAGAATTTTCGAGCATTATAAAAATGAATGTAAAATTAAAAAGAAAAATATTAAAATAATTTGTGTACTACATCAGCTTTACTAAGTTTCAAATAGTTTGAAAAAATAATATTTATAAGAGATAACTCATATTAAAATTTGTTATTTGCAACAGGTCAAAATGTTAATGCTTAAGGCTAAAAATATTGTGATTTGGAACAAAAACTGATAAATCCTAATAGGATCTATTTATGTTCTGACCATTTACATATGTTAAACATGTCTCATATTTAATTCATAACATGCTATTACAGGATATTTACTGTCTGGATGATCATCACACCCCAAGAAGAAGTCACCCATTTAGGCATGGAGACCTTTTACAGCCTCCTTTACTTTTGCAGATTGCTGCTTTACATGAATTCAGCCATCAATCCAATTCTCTACAACGCAATCTCTTCCAAGTTTCGCAGTTGCGTCATGAGGTTGTTGAGGTGCTCAAATGTCAGGAGCAGGCTCCTGTCACGCCAGATTACAAAGGGCACCACGACATCGAGCACTGCCACCACTAGTGGTAGCGTTAAGAAAGATGGCACCCTGCTTCAGCACAGCAGTAGGCAGCTGCGAGTAACGGTCAACAGCAACTGTGGATGGAATGCGGGTGAAAAGGTCCCTAAACCTGAAAGTGTCTGATTAAAAAATGATATCAGTGATAGTCAATAAACGTTCCAATAACTTTTTTGAGCAGTTATTTTTAAAATTATAGTTTACTTAATTATTTTATGTGTTGTTTTTAAACTTTTGTACAAATTCATTTTTTTCTTGTTACGATCATAAAGTTTGTGTAAAGTGTTTTGTAATGCAAGAAAGAAACGTCAGGGTCAAAAAAAATTGCAATCAGTTTTTTTATCATTTGTAATAATTCGTACTATTGTATTTTGAATGTTTATATTTAAATGCATGTACAGTTTATCAGGAGGTGTATATAGGTAGTTTAGTAAGATCTGATTACGCTTTGACCAAACCTAAGCCTATATGTCTATTTTAAAGTCGAGAATAATAACATATATTTTGCCTCTTACATCTATTTAATTTTTAATGCTTTTCTATCGCTAAGCAGATTATGAGATTGAAAAAACAATAACAAGATGTTCCAAAAATGTTTTGCACCGTTGAATACTTGGCTGCAATTCTTACTAAAAAACTTAAGTTAAAACTTTTTTGGGAATGAGACGTTCAAAGTGAAGGTGAACTAAGCTGTATTAATTAAATTTCTAGAAAAATTGAAATGAAGGCAGCATAGTAGGCTTAGCTTTTTACAAAAATCAATTATATACGTCAAAATAATATGAATTATTCATAATATTTAAAAATTCCTTTAAGGCGAAGTTTCAAGAATCTGCCCGTATCTATTAAAAAGAAACGGAAATGTTTATCATTTGCTCTAAGTTAGACTTATTGAGGACTATTTCTCCAAACAAATTTGTTTTTACCATGGATTTATTCATAACTTTGCATTCAACTTTGCAGATGCTATGACCCTAAAAAATACCTACTATCGAGAATTTTATGTTTTAAATAACTATCATAACAATTTTGCTTTAACAATCATCTGATGAATACGCCATAATTTTTTCAAAAAATTTAATTTGTTAGCATAAGATTGAAATTTAAATTTCAATTACCAAATTTAAATATTATAAAAGAGAAATATATAAATTACACATCTAAGCTACTTCAAGAGTGAGTAATTGAAAATATTCTGTCATCTTAATTTTCGCTATATATCCATAAATAATTGTGTAGTTATTTTGAGACATCAGTGAAGGATTAATTAACAAAAACCGAAAAATGAAGATTTTAGTATTAAAACTGAATGCTGAATTTATCAATAAATATATTAAATAAGTGTATGAAACCTGAAAATAGATCAGGTAAATAATATAGAAACATAAAAAATATTGATTACACCTTATTAAACATTAGGCTTTTTTTCGGGGCAAGTCACTTTTAACTTTCATCTATGTTGGTAATTGGTTTCATATCAATTTTAGCCACAGCTTCTAATAAAATTAATATGACTAATATTCTCGGTTTAACTTTTGACTCATGCATAGCTCGAAAGTTCCTCTAGCATGAGAAGGACTGAAGTTTTTTTTAAAATAAAATTATGTAACCAGAAGGTTGTTAAAGCATTATTTCTAACATCTATAGCTCCTACGAATGAGTCTAGTCATTGTGTAAGTTGCAAAATAATTTATCATGATGATATATTTTTAATACAATGGTTTTTAAATAGAAAATCATGCTTAAAAATTTGGAATGATCAAATGTTCTGAAACTATATCCTTGGTTTTCAGCTATTTCTATAAATTATTTAATTTTACACGAACAATTTCTATGTTATGTTTAGAATTTTCATTCTTTATCCGTAAACATTTTGCATAAAAGGAGTTGTATGATAAATTTATTGATAAACATAGCGGTAAAAAAAACTAGTATGAAATTTGTAAGGTTTCATTTTAAATTATGAAAAAAAATATTTAAACATTTAAAGAACGAAAATGTTACAAGAATATACTCCAGAATGGACATAATCCTTGCTGGAGGTAATATTAATTCATTATTTTTTTTTAGTTTTAAAAACGTGGCAACGAAAGAGTTATTTTACAAAATTTTAGGGTTTACGTGATCGAACCAGTAGTAGCAATAACAATTTATAGATATTTCCTCAAAAAGTTGAAGGACCAGGAAAAAAAAATAATGGAATTTGAATGGGAGAAAAGGAATTCGTGGAAAGTACCTAGTAATATAAATATAGCATAACGTAAAATTTCATTTTAAATTTTAAAAAAATCAGAAATCCTTGAATATTTAAAAAACAAAATCTCTTATTGTTTCTTCAAAAATAATGTCCCAAAACGCACATAATCCTCTTTTCTGAGGGAAACATTAATTAGTTAATTGTTTTCAACTGTAAAAATGTAGCAAAGAATGTATTCTAGAAAATTATAGGAGTCACGTGATCTAACCAGTAGTAGCAATAAATCTACGAATATTTCCGCATCAAATCAATTTACGGATATTTCCTCAAAAAGTTGAAGGTCCAGAAAAAAATTAATGGAATTTGCACGGGGAAAAAGAACTTCGTAGAAGGTGCCTAATAACGTAAATAGCAAAACGAAAGCACATTAAGATCGAAAGTAACTATAATTTATTTTGGATTATCGTGTTACTGTTATAAGTTAGTTGGTTGCTTTAGATAATATTTTCTACATAACTACTGTAAAAATATATTTTTACTTGCAGTTAGTTCCATTATACACCCCATATTGTAGCCACGGGGCCTAATATCACGTTTAGATATTCTAGAATGATATTTCTTTGAGCTAATTTAGAGTAATTATTTCTAAGAAATTCATATACAAGAAAAAAAACATTCCCACTATAAAACATTAAAAAAAGGCTGAAATTCGGGTATGCCTTAATGTTAGCTTAAAACTAAAATCATACTTACATCTAAGTACTTAAGTATTTGAGCACATAAAAGTATAAAACTAAAACTCAGCGGTACGACAGCCCGCGCATACAGGGTCAAGGCCTACTGTGCCCATCTCAGTTTTCTTGACCTTTTGGGCTCTGGGGTGCAGGAGCAGATGTTCCGGTTAAGTGGTCAGCCGAACGCGAAACCACCAGTGTTTAGTTCCCAAGCATGCTTGGTACTTATCTATCGACCCACTGAAGGGATGAAAGGCTGAGTCTACCCTGCCCTGCCTGAGGATCGAACCAAAACGTAAAAGTATGAATTTGATTATTTGTTGACCGAAATAAAATAACATATTTCATTAGTGTAAGCGATGAAAACATCGTTTTAGTCTAGTTTCGTCACTAACTTTGTTAAAATACTATTTATAAAGTATTATTAATTCAAAATAAAAGCATAAATTTGTATGAACAGGTTTATATATCAGTAAATTATCGATATTTGATCAGTTTTAAAATAGGAATTATAGATTCTATTTGAGTATTCATTTATTTATTTAAAATTCTCATATATTGTACTTTTACGTATTTCTGTAAGCCAGTGTCTCCCAAAGTGTGGTACGCGTACCCCCGTACGAGAGCAGTTTAACGGGGGTACGCGTTCATATGCGAAATATCTTGCAACAAACGAAAAATTCCAAAAACTTTTATTTAAAAACAATGAAAATTTACGATTATATAATTTTCTATTGGCTATTTTTTGCAGAGTTAACAGTTAGTAGTTAGCGGTGTCAACAGCCAGTTGTGATTTTTATTTTTTGTGGAAATTTCTAGAGTAAAAAATACATTCATTTTTTCATTAGTGGTACACAGCGTTTCGAAAAATTTAGATAAGGTACACAAAAGTCATGAGTTTGGGAAACACTGCTGTAAACCATACTTGTTCATGAAAATTTAAACTCTCAAAAAATTTTTACTAATGGGTTAGACACGCCATTACCAACATCTAAGCTTGCCTTTATTTCGAAAGCAAAACTTCTTCCCGAATTTTAACAAACTAAATTCACAATAGAAAGAAAAGAAAAAACCATGTTTGAGCTCCAAGCTGTTTGTCGCTTTTTTTTATTCTCTAATTTTAAAGTAGGCTGCTTTGATACTTCCTTCTCATATAAATCTTCTGGTATCCTCCAGACAATTTCTAGAAAAACATCAGTTTTAAGTAGGTGCTATGTATCCAGTGTCTTTTAACATGTCCCTATCTTGTGGGGGAAAAAACTGTCATATTTATACACCTTTTTCTATATATCATTCCTAAATGGCTGATGTGTGCGAGGGGAAAAAAATGAAATCCCTTTTTTGTATTTTTTCCCTTCAGAAAGGAACAACAAAACATTATGAAATGTCTTGTATAGATGTATTTTAAATCATTTTTCAACTTTTGTGACTGCTGAGCTTATGGAGAATTTCTTATGTTGTACTTTTTTTAAACATTGCCCATTTCGTGTTTGTAAATTAATAAATGTTATTCTGAAGCATGAAACTGCGTTTGTTTTTTTTATTTTCATGATGATTTTTATTAGTAAAACAAGAAACGTTTTAAAATTTTCAGAATCCAACTCGGTCATTATTTCATCCATTTGCAGTATTTGCTTATGACAGTTTTTTTTAAAATTTAACTTTACTTTCATTAAAAATATACAAAATTGCGTAAATGTTTTAAAAGTTAAATTATAAAATGATTCGTACCTTTTAATTATTGCATATTTAATTTCAATACCATTATACACCAAACTATTTTGCTGGTTTATCATTTTGTATTTTATTTTTAAAAGCTTCATATACCTGTTCAGTTTTTTTGCCAACTGTATAACAGATTTGATACGTATACTGATAGAGATAATATGACAACTTTTCTAACTTCTAAAAACTGAGGAATTGATAGACTTTTAAGATTATAAAAAAATTCAAAATATCACTTAAATAAAGTAATACTTCTATTGTTCAAACCAATTATATCTTTCTAAACTAAAAGTAGATTTATAATATTGGTTTTATCTTTGGTTAGGGATAAATAATAAAAAACTACTTTATGTAGTTGTTTGCTAATTTCATATTAACTGAATTTAAGGAATTTTCAGAAACTTAAAACAATTGAATTTAAGTTACAGACTTGCGTCGGCAGACTTGTATGTTGTGCAGGGAGCTGACCTAATGTCAGAAAAGTCTCGAGTTTGAATCCCGGTCCCGAGCCGTGGATTATCTTGCCAGCTTTTCTGTACTATCTGTCTTTTCTGTGCGAGCAACAATGGTGCACCTAATATAATACCCTCTAAAAAAGCAGACAACACATCTGCCCTTTTGATGCCCGAAAGAGAAATGTCAATATATGGGTAGGCATTGGAAAATAACTTTACAAATAAGCTGAATTGTCTTTAAATGTCAATTTCTTAATGTTCTTACCGAATAATTCTATTTTTACCCTCAGAATTCTAGAATTCCCATGGTGTAGGTGTAAAATCCAACTATTTTAGTTGAGCAAACCATGTTATAAAGCATGATTAATAGTTTCGTTAAAGAGATAAGGATAGAATTTCTTTCTTTTGACAACACTTAAAAAAAAGCAAAAAATTTATTTAAAATAATTTTGGTATTTAGAGAACCAGGATATTTTACCAAAAGTGTTCGAGATTTTCAGATTCTACATCTTAAATTAAAAAAAAAAAGTTTTGATAGTTACTATTCTTAATTCGGCAATAGATGCTGTTATTACTCATGCCTTTCCAAGTCAGCAAGCCTGCTTGAAATCTAGCGAATTTTTAAGGCAGAGGGAGCGTTTCTAGTTTTTTCAGTGGCTCCATCTATGACCAAGAATACGACTGCAGCCACACACACGTCACTGTCTGCTTTACATGGAGGACTGATTCATACTCTATTCATTCATCCACAGATTGTCATTTTGAATTTAACCAGAGAAAGATCGATCTCTAATTCAGTACCCCCAGAGGTATTGATTTGTTATGGGAACTTGGAAAGCTTTATGACCCCGACGGATTTAAGTGCACTAGTCACTATTTAATACACGGAGATTCTTCGGCAGGCAGGATTCGAACTCCCACAACGTCTTACTAACCACGCTATCTTGGGATACTGGCAACATTGATATTTTAATTCAATACAATGTTCTCATTTGTAAAAGAGCATTGTCAACCTACCACATCACTGTGACTCAAAACTGGTTTGCTTTTTTCGGAAACGGGTATTTTTAGTGCTTGAAGCATCCCAGAACACCGAAGAAAAATCATTAAAGTTAAGTTTGATTTAAATTGTTACTAAATGCATAAAAATAAAGAATCAGAATTGGTGTAATGTAGTACACTCACCCCTGCAGTTACATAAGTTATTTGAGGAGTTGATATGGTCTTGTAATAAAATTTACTAATTTTCATTTCATTTATGGAACAGTTAATATTTTCTTAAAATTGCAAGTTTTATGGCATTATTGAAAGTATTTATTTCAGACTATTTAATACTTTACACAAGAGTAATAACAATTACTTTTTCAAGCATCGAAAATTAAAATCCCCATTCATATACTTAAGATAACTAATTTAATTTTTCCTGAATCAAAATATTTATTTCTACAATTTAATAGTCATCTTTTAAATGGCTCTTCAGAACTAATGTGAAACTTAATTTAAAGGATAACTGATAAATTAAAGGGAAACTTAATTAAAGGGAAGCTGATAAAAAAAACAAATCTCATTGTTGAAATCTTTATAATTTAATTCTTTAAATGAGTTGAATTAAAAAGATCTTAAAATAATTATTTATAATGAGGTCAGAAAAAATTTTATTACTGAATGAACTAAACTCTAAACTTTATTAAGATTTCAATTTTGTTTGAAATTAATTGTTTAACAACATGATTTAATTTGCAACTTAAAACTGCTGACAGTAAAAGAAATATGCAATCAATAATTACCCTAAGACCTTAACAACTGTTTCACTTGAGGTAATTAAAATTGGTTTTATTACGTTAGACAATTTTTTTTCTTTTTTTCCCTACATTTATTTTTCCCCTACCACATTATAGATTCGACTATTTCNAATTACAGATGTTGTATATAGGACCTTTGATCACATTTAAAATTATTTTCGGTCCATGACACGACACCAACCAACCAACCATATGTACCTTTTAAGAATAATTTTAATACCAATATATACCAAACTATTTTGCTGGTTTATCATTTTGCATTTTATTTTTAAAAGCTTTATATACATGTTCAATTTTTTTGCCAACTGTATAATGGATTTGATGCGTAAACTGATAGAGATATGACAACTTTTCTAACTTCTAAACACTGAAGAATTGATAGATTTTTAAGATTATAAAAAAATGTAAATATCATTTAAATCTAATAATACTTCTATTGTTCAAACCTATTATATTTTTTAAACTAAAAATAGTTGCATTAATTTGGTTTATTTCTTTGGTTAGGGATAAATAATAAGAAACTACTTTTTGTAGTTGTTTGCTAATTTAATATTAACTGAATTTAAGGAATTTTCAGGAATTTGGAGAAACTTAAAATAATTAAATTTAAGTTACTGACTTGCGTCGGATGTCCTATATGTTGTTCAGGGAGCTGACCTAATGTCAGAAAGGCATCGGGCTTGAATTCCGGTCCCAAGGCGTGGATTATCTTGCCTGTTTTTCTGTACTACCTGTTCTTTCTTTGTGAGCAACGTTGACACACCTAATGTAATGCCCTCTGAAGAAGAGCTCAACACATTTGCCCTTTTGATGCCTGAAAGAGAAGTGTCAATATATGAGTGGGCATTGGAAAATAACTTTACAAATTAGATGAGTTGGCTTTAAATGTCAATTTCTTAATATTCTTACCGAATAATTCTATTTTTACCCTCAGAATTCAAGAATTCCCATAGTGTAGGTGTAAAATTCAACTATTTTAGTTGAGCAAACCATGTTATAAAGCATTATCAATAGTTTCATTAAAGAGACAAGGATAGAATTTCTTTCATTTAACAACACTTAAAAAAAGCAGAAAATTCATTTAAAAAAATTCTGGTATTCAGAGAACCAGGATATTTACCAGGATACCGGAAGTTTTCTACATTTTTAGATTCTACATCTTAAATAAAAATAAGTTTTGATAGTTGCTATTCTTAATTTGGCAATTGATGTTGTTATTACTTATGCCCTTGCAAGTCAGCACCCCTGCTTGAAATCTAGTGAATTCTTAAGGCAGAGGGAGCGTTTCTAGTCTTTTCAGTGGCTCCATCTATGACCAAGCATACGACTGCAGCTACACACACGTCACTGTCTGTTTTACATCACGGACTGAATCATTATCTATCCATTCATCCACAGATTGTAATTTTGAACTTAACCAGAGAACGATCAATCTCTAATTCAGTACCCCCAGAGGTATTGATTTGTTATGGGAGCCTTGTGGCCCCGATGGATTTAACGTGCACTAGTTGCAGTTTAATACACGGAGATTCTTCGGCAGGCAGGATTCGAACTCCCATTCTCATGAACACGAGCTCAACGTCCTGCTAACCAGGCTATCTCGGCTACTGGCTATTGATATTTTAAGTCAATACAATGTATTTGTAAAAGAGCATTGCCAACCTACCGCATTACTGTGATTCGAAACTGGTTTGCTTCTTTCGGAAACGGGTATTTTTAGTGCTTGAAGCATCCCAGAACACAGTGGAAAAATCATTAAAGTATTAAAGTAAAGTTTGATTTAAATTTTTACTAAATGCATAAAAACAAAGAATTAGATTTGATGCAATGTAGTACACTCACCCCTGCAGTAACACGAGTTATTTGGGGAGTTGATATGCGCTTGTAATAAAATTTACTAATTTTCATTTCATTTATGGTAAAGTTAATATTTTCTTAAAATTGCAAGTTTTATGGCATTATTGAAAGTATTTATTTCAGACTATTTAATACTTTACACAAGAGTAATAACAATTACTTTTTCAAGCATCGAAAATTAAAATCCCCATTCATATACTTAAGATAACTAATTTAATTTTTCCTGAATCAAAATATTTATTTCTACAATTTAATAGTCATCTTTTAAATGGCTCTTCAGAACTAATGTGAAACTTAATTTAAAGGATAACTGATAAATTAAAGGGAAACTTAATTAAAGGGAAGCTGATAAAAAAAACAAATCTCATTGTTGAAATCTTTATAATTTAATTCTTTAAATGAGTTGAATTAAAAAGATCTTAAAATAATTATTTATAATGAGGTCAGAAAAAATTTTATTACTGAATGAACTAAACTCTAAACTTTATTAAGATTTCAATTTTGTTTGAAATTAATTGTTTAACAACATGATTTAATTTGCAACTTAAAACTGCTGACAGTAAAAGAAATATGCAATCAATAATTACCCTAAGACCTTAACAACTGTTTCACTTGAGGTAATTAAAATTGGTTTTATTACGTTAGACAATTTTTTTTCTTTTTTTCCCTACATTTATTTTTCCCCTACCACATTATAGATTCGACTATTTCATTAGGAGTGGAAAAATAATTAAATTAACTTAAAATGTATTTTTAAAATATTATTTTTCAAATATCTGCATTCATTTTTGCTAACTTTCACATCTACATTCGTTCCCTTTTGATGCACAGAAACTCATAGAATAAAAAAAAAGAACTGACTTCTTTATAAGAAACTACATGTACGAATGTTTATGCTGATTTACAGAATATTTGTAATTAAATTTGAAATTAAAATGGAAAAAATTTATACGATATTATGTATTGCGGCAGGGAATTTTGATCAGGTTTCGTCTGGAATTTTTGACGGATCAAAATATTTAGGAATAGTTTCAATCTTATTTTTACAATTGAAATCTCTCTCTCTCTCCATATATATATGTATATACATGGNAGAGAGAGAGAGAGAGAGAGAGAGAGAGAGAGAGAGAGAGAGAGATTTTTTTCCTAATGTCCACCTGTGTTAACATCCGTCAATTACGGCATTTACAGGGTGATTTTGTTGGCCTCTCTTTCAGGGACACCATATTAGGTGGACCAGCGTCGCTCCCACAGTGAGGACAGATAGTACAGAGAAGGAAAGAGCATCCATGCCTTGCCCAGGATTCCTGCCCCCTACACAGGCCGGTCGGTTCTCTCTCTATATGTGAAATATTTACCCCGACCTGCCCCAATTTAGGGCATACGGGTAAATGTTTATTAAAATCAAGAAAAACAGAAAAGTACATAAAATACAAAAAGTAACATTACAGAGTAACATTATGTAAACATTACAGAGTCTGATGGCAACAGCAGTAAAATAATTAAAATGCTCCGAGAGTCCCGCCTTATAGTGCCGAAACCGACGGGGCTTCCCTTATAGTGAGCCAAAGACACAAATGAAGAATTTTACAACACATCGCAGGAAAGTACAGTATGACATACAATGCATCATGTGCAGGCAGTACATAGGATTAAAACGAGTAATAATACAGAGTAAGTTGGGTCGCTAAACCAAAGCGATCATTAACATTGTGACAGGATATAAAGAACACAAAGTATAAACTGTTGATGTATTCAAGAACAGTAAAACATAAAGTGAACCATTAAAAAAAGCGTGTACCTGAAGTGAACATAAGAAAACATTAAAAGGTCACAGGTAAACGGAGGTCCCAAGTTAATATAGGTCAAAGAACCAATACAGTCGATGACAAATTGACAACAGGTAAGACAGAAGAACAAGGCGTAAGGAGCCAAGAAAATCTCAAATGTAAAACAAAAGGAGGTGAAGATGTAAAGTGGCAAAACAAAACAATTATCAAATACAATTAAAAGGAGACGCTAAAATTTGCAAAGCAAGGAAAGGCAATGTAAATAAGCCAATTAAAAAGCACAATGTAGTGAATAAATAGATTAAAACAGAATTAAAACGCGAATGAGATAAATAAAACAACAAAACGTTGTCAAAATAACGGAAAGCGAACAGGCGGGCAGCACAACAACCGGGACTGAGTTTAGTTCGTGTAGAGCGGATCCAAAATGTCATCAGGGGCGAGTGCGTCCTCCAGGGTGCGTTTAATGATGTCTTTAATAATTTGCCTCTGTTTATTAGTCCTGCACCAAGATCTTATGTCGCCTCTTCTGCCAAAACTATTTCCCCTAATGGTTGCAAATTTTTGACAGTCAAGCATCAGATGTTTAATAGTCTGATAGTGACCGCAATATTTGCACGCGGAGGATTTTTGAAACATCCTAGCATGGTGATCGCCAAATACACCATGGGAAATTAAGAACTGATTAAAGTAAAAATCGCTGGATAAAAAACGTTCGTTAACTGTAGGTATCAAATAGTGTGTGTGTCTCCCGTTTGCAGAGCTGCTCCACCATAAAATCCTACTGACCTGCCTCTGTCTATGTTTGACCTGGGGTTTTGTTATGGTGTAGTGAAAGTCCACCCATCCCAATAAGGTGCCCTTTTTGGCTAAAATATCTGCTTCCTCGTTGCCAGTCTCCCCCGAGTGGGCTTTAATCCAATTGAATAAGCATTGTTTGTTTTGGACAATTTCTTCCACAAGGGGGTCTGTTGGGGTTGGGTTTTCAAGAGCCTGCAACGAGGACTTTGAGTCAGAAAAGATGGTGTATTGTTCAATATTGTTATTGTTTGCCCAAAGGGTAGCCAATTTGATTGCCGTAAGTTCGGCGGAGTAGATACTACACTCATTATTTAAACGTGTGGTCTGTTCGTAAATAGTATGGTTATCCAGTTTCACCAAGAAACCACAACCCACCCGATCTTCATTAGCTCCTGTGCTTTCATTGGTCACCTGTTTCTTACTGCCATCAGTGTAGAACTCGTAGCCAACGCCCCTCGGTGAGCCGAAACCCCTACTAACGATCTATATATAGAGAGAGAATCAAGGATTCTCTCTCTATATATAGAAATCTACATCACTGGTACAAAACTGGAAAATCAAATGTTGCATAAAATACAACTTAGCCTGGTATGTGTAATGAAAACTCAACTCTACAAGCTCAAGCTAATAAAGTGTAATGAGAAAATTTAAATTCTTATAAGTTCAGCAAATTGTCTAAGATATAAGAACTATCCTATTTTCAACCAGTTTCTATAGAGTTGAAAAGCAATTTCCTCCTTAACTCCAGTGGAGGCATAGGCAGCATTAATTTGACGTACCAGATTATAGATTTGACAATTAAGTTAAGAACTTACGATCCTCACTTGTACACTGAGTCAAAAAAAAGAGATTACCCTGAATAACTTTTGATCTAATTATCGGATCTTCACATTATAGGACTCACTCTTAATATTTTTAAAACCTAGAACTCACTCATAATGTGACCTTTTTAAAAATAAACACATGCATATACTTAAAAATATTTATAGAAATGTTTAATTTTTTTGAAAATTTTATTCTTATTTCACTCTGCATCATTTGTATGGATGTTACTAAAATTGTTGACGATTCAAAAATTATTCGAAGCAAGTTAAAAATTTCTTTGTAGCCACCATTTAAAGGATCTCACACTTGATTTCGGTTTTACGCATTGCTGCTATCTGTTTACATAATATTATTAATAGCTGCATTTAAGGGGGTCATTTGACAGACACTTTAAATATTGTTTTTTAATTTTTTTAGTGTGATATTGATATCAAGTTGAAAGAGTGAGTCAAAATTTCCGAAATATATATATGATACAAAATGTTTATATAGCATTTTCAACCGTATGCCCTAAATAAGGGCGGGTCGGGGTAAATTCTTCCATATAGCATTTTCAAAATATTTTTAATTAGCCCTTGCCACTTTATTTAGTTTGAACAGATGTCGCATAAATCGAATGATGATAAATTATGATACGAGGCGGTTTGAAAAATTCCGGGCAGGCAACATTTTGCGTGACCTATTGTCGATTTCGGTTTTAAACATTGCTTTCTTTAGCTTATTTATCATTAAAAGTTGCGATTGAGGGGTCATTTGGTGGACTGCGATTGAGGGGTCATTAAATTATTTTTAATAATTGTTTTGCTCATTAGAGAACTTTGATATTATTACCAAATGAAAGGTTATGCGTCAAAATTTTTTATGAACATATGCATCTGCTTTAAAATTATTATAAGACGTAAAAAATTTTTTTTTTGTCCTTGTCACTCAATATAGTTAGCACATGTGTCGCTGGAATCAAACGAGGATGCAAATAATATGAAGTTAAAAAAAAAATAAAAAATTGCCGCCAACATTTAAAGGATCCTACACTCGATTTTAGCTTCAAGCATCTCTCCTTTTTGTTTAAAAAATATTATTAATAGCTGCATTTAACGAACATTATTTGGCGGACATTTTAAGTATTTTTTAAATTTTTTAGTCTGAAGGAAATTTTTTGTATTAATATCAAGTAAAAGTGTGGGTGACAAAATTTCTGAAAACACATTTATACGCTAAAAAATATTTTTAAAATTCTTTTATCTTATTCTTGTCTTTCTTTATACTAAAATCGTAAGTGTCGCTGAAATTGTTTCGGATTATAAGTGAAGCAAGTGAAAAATTCGCCTTTATTCAAAGGATCCTACTCTCAATTTAGTTTCAAGCATTGTTTTCTTTTGTTTACATAATATTATTAATCACTGCATTTGAGGGGGTTATTTAGCAGACACTTTAATGATTATTTAAAATTGTTTGGTTCAAAAGAGAGTATTAATATTAATATCAAGTGAGATAATAGGTGTCAAAATTTCCGAAATAATATTTGTTAAAAAGTATTTATAAATCATTTTTAAAATATTTTTTATTTCGTCCTATTTATTAACGAGAATAGCGCTAAATTCAAACGATGATGCAAGTATGATAATAGGCAGAATGAAAACTTCTACGATGTCTACATTTAATGCGTCCTATGGATGGCTCACAGCGTATTCATTGTGTTTAGAGTCTCTCTTGAGTTGTATTGCTTGAATACGTGTATCTGTTAACTCATTTACTATTTTTGCTCAAAAAAATAATCGTCATTTAAAGAAGATCTGTCTTTTCAAGACATGAGAATCGTCATTTGAAAAAAAAGAATCGTTATAAGACACTTCTCACCCTGTCAAAAGTATACTTCGAAATTTAAAATCTTAAATGATAATTTGTAAAATTAACTTAATCTCATTTCTCGAATAATATGCTCACACTAACGCAAGATGGTGCACGGCTTGCAACAAGAACAGTAATAAACAAGTAAAAAAGGCCAAATCAGGACTGCCAAAAAAGCGAGTTATTTTTAATTCTAGTAACCATGTCACCAGTTTTATCAATACATCTATAAATAACTAAAACAAATTTTCCTTTCAAACTCACCAGAATTAGTTAATATCATTAATATCTTATAAAATACAGCAGATTTGAGATCAGAACTTATTTTTTTCATTAAAAGCAAAAATATCTGTTTGAAAATATTGCCTTGCAGAATAGTCTGTAGTAAGCAACTGTATATATTCTAACCGGAAGTAGAGCAGGTATTCATTCGAGGCAAGTTAATTTCTTTGTCGCCAACATTTAAGCCTTAAATGTCAAGACCGAAATCAAGAGTAGGATACCTTAAATTTTAAGGGATCCTACTCTTGATTTCGGTTTAAAGCAATTTTCCTTTTTTTCATTATATTATTAATAGCTGCAGTTTACAGGGTCATTTAACTGACACTTTAAACATTTTTTTTATAATTTTTTAGTGTGAAGGAGAATTTTAGCACTAATATCAGGTTAAAATGTGGGTGTCAAAATTTCCAAAAGCACATTTATGTTCTAAAATACATATAATTTTTTATAGTTTTACATAAAACACATTTTACAGTTTTACACATTTATATAGTTTTGCGTAGCCAATATTTAAAAGATCTTATTCTCGATTTTGCTTTAAAGCATTGCTTTCTTCAGTTTACATAATATTATTAATAGCTGAATGCAATTGAGATGGTCATTAGGCTGACATTTTCGTGATTTCTTATAATTTTTGGTTTAAAAGAGAACTTTGATATTAATATCAGGTTATAGGATAAGTGTCAAAATATCCAAAAGCATATGCTAAAAAATATTTATAAAGCGCTTTAAAAATATTTTTTGTTTTGCTATTGTCACTCGATATAGTTCGAACAGATGTCGCTAAAATTGAACAATTACGAAAATATGATATGAGGCAGTTTGAGAAATTCTGGGTAGCTTACATTTAATGTGTCCTATTGTCGATTTTGGCTTACAGCATTGCTTTGTTTTGTTTACTAGTCATTAATGAAAGCTGCGATACAGAGGGTCATTTGGTGGACATTTTAATGGTTTCTTATGATTTTTTTGTTCGTTAGAGAGCTTTGATATTATTATTAAATAAGAGGATTGGTGTCAAAATTCGATGATGCAAATAATATGCGGCAAAGTGAAAATTTCTTTGTAGATATTATTTAAAAGGATCCTTCTCTCGCTGTCGGTTTAAAGCATTGGTCCTTTCTTTCTACATTATATTATTAATAGCTGCATTTTAGGGGGTCATTTGGCTGACGCTTTAAGTATTTCTTAATGTGAAGGAGAACTTTGGCATTATTATCAAGTGAAAATATGGGAGTCAAAATTTTCAAAAACTCATTTATACTCTAAAATATGTACATAAAATATTTTTTAAAATATTTTATTTTGTTGTTGTCTCTCTTAATACCAATCGCATAGGTGTAGCTAAAAACCTTGATAATTCTAATACTATATCGGGTAAATTAAAACTATTTGTGTAGCCTACATTCAAAGGATTCTGATCTCGATTTCTGTTTTAAGCATTGCTTCCATTTATTTACATAATTATACAAATCGTTGCATTTGAGGGTTCATTTAACTGACACTTTAATGATTTTTTATAATCTTTTGGTTTGAAAGAGAACTTTAGTGTTAATATTAAGTGAAAGGATATGTGTCAAAATTTCCAAAAAATGCAAAAAAATATTTATAAAACATTTTTAATTTTTTTTAAATTTTGCCCTTGTATATACTTAGTCTGGTATATACACTTGAATATACTTACTCTATATACTTAGAAGAGATGTCTCTAAAATCGAACGATGATATTATATGATTTTAAAAAATATGGGTGGTCTACATATAATGTGTCCTATTATTGATTTCAGTTTTAAGCATCTATTCAGTATCATCAATTGAAAGGCGTTAAAATTTCTAAAAACACATACATACGTTATAAAATATTTATATTTCTTTTATTTATTTTATTCTTGTTTCTCTGTATCCTTAGAATAGGTGTCAGTAAAATCGCTGAGGATTCAAATATCTATTCGAGGCAAGTTAAAAATTTCCTCGTTATCAACATTTAAGGGATCCTTGTCTTGATTTTTGTTTAAAGCAATTCTCCTTTCATTTTCATTATATTATTAATAGCTGCAGTTTAGAGGGTCATTTGGCGGAAACTTTAAACAAGTTTTTAGTGTGAAGAAGAATTTTAGCTTTTAATATCAAGTGAAAATGTGGGTGTCAAAATTTCCAAATACACATTTATATTCTATAGGGTATTTTTAAAAAAATTTTTCTACTTGTCTCTCACCATACTAATCTCATAAGTGTCTCTAAAATCGTTGATGATTATAATATGATATAAGGCAAATTTAAAATATCTGCGTAGCCTACATTCAAAGGATCCTAATCACGATTTCTGTTTTTAGCATTGTTTTCTTTTGTTTACATAATATCGCTGCCTTTGGGGGGGATCATTTAGCGGACACTTTAATGATTTTTTATTATTCTTGAATTAACAAAAAGTTAACTAAATGTCGGATTGCAATTGTCAGATTCTACTCTGGATAAGTATTTTAAATCATAATAGGTGTTCATAATATATAAAAAAAAGATTCATTATAATTGACTTTAACAGTACTTTCGCTTGACAAAAACACATCCATTTTTTTTTAAAACGGATTCTTGCACAGAGAAAAAAATTCTGGTAAAATTACCGTACTGTATGGTATTGACATTTATGGTTAAAAAAAATCATGAAACAAAATAAAAGGTATTTAAGCAATTTGTTTGGTAAGTTTTCCGTTCGTAAGGTAACGGTTCACCGGAATTTCTGTTTTTCAAAATTACAGTTCTTATTACCACACATTTAAGTGAAAAATGCAAAACTGATAAGTAAATTCAACTGAACATCTGGTTTTCACATCATGATCTAGGGTAAAATAATAAGATCAAAAATTTTACCACCTTTACCAAATTTTATAGCATATTTCTGTTTTAGACCATATTTCCATATTTCATTCTTCCATATTTCATAAGACCATATTTTATTCTTAATTTTGCCAAAATCATTACCATAGAACTTCAGTAAAAATTACTAAACTTTTTGGTGTTCCCACAAAGCCAGAAACACGGTTTATTTTACCGTATTCTAGTAGTTTATTCTTAGTGTACTAATGAGGGTGTATTATTGTAACATCGAAATGCGTATAGGTGTTTAATAATTTTTTTTTTCTAATTGTGATTTTAAAACGTTGTTTTTATTGAAATTTAATTTTCCCACAAAGAATTACTCTCATAATTTTTATAATTGCCATCGTGATGAATTGTGCCTACAACGAATCGTGTTTATAATTTGTCTTTGTGACGAGTTATACTCGGGATGAATTGTCACTGCGACGAACCATGTTTACGACGAATTCCCTTATAACAAATTTTGTGTAAATAATCATCACTACTATTAATTGCGCGCTACTAATTGACGGAGAATCAAATTAATTTGCATGATAATAAGGATTAATTTGCCATCACGTTGCAGTAGATTTGCACCACAAAATGGTTCAAAAACGAGTTACAAGTTTTCTAAAAATATTTATCAATGTATTATCTATGTAAAAGAAACATATCAAAATACATCTACACCATTTCGAATACAAGATTGATTTACAATATCTTATTGATTGACAATATTCCATTAATATTATCAATATCTTATTAATATTATCAATATCTTATTAATATTATCAATATCCTATTATTTTTTAAGTATACGTAAGAAAACGTGCATAAGTTTACTGAAACATTTTATTGATTATACAAATTGTAGTCAAAAGATAAATGTAAAATAAAGTAAATATTATAGTTAGTGCTGCCTAAATAATAAAATACATACTGAGAATGAGAATGATGACAGTCGAAGAATTTGTTTTGTATTTTACATAAAAATATTTCTGTGTTATTACATATTATGGAATTTTTAAATTAAATAGAAGCATGAAAAAACAAAAACTGTATTCTTACAAACCATTTCAATAACTTTTCTGTAACATCAAAACTTTATCTTACGGCAGAATTATACTTCTAAATTTAATTTACTTACTTCAAAGGCTGCAAAAGAATGAGTTTTGTCTCCAGAAAATACAAATTCAAATTTGTTCAAATGAAAAAAATACGAAGGAAACTGTTCAAGTTAAAAGAAAATAATCCATTTTCTACCTGAATGTGTAAATGTATTGAAAAATGTAATTTAAAAATTATTTTGTGTTCAAGATTATCATCAAAGCATCAAAAAGCTTTGAGAAAAACATCTTAGTCACGCATAAGTTGTTTTGAATAAGTGATGTACGTAGGATAACTAAGGTTTAATGTTTATTTCAGTTTTAAAGTACAGCTCAGTTTAATTCAGAAAAGAATACAGAAACAAACAAACAACTAAATTTTAAAGAAGTAATTAAAATCGCTCAGAACTATAACATGCGTGTTTTTCTTGTAAAAACTTATTTTTTAAACTGAAATAAATATTTTTCTTTCTTCAAGAAAATAAAATCATTTCTATGATTTTGAGTAACGCATAAAATCAATGCCAGGATAAACAGTCAATGTCAATGCATAAACAATAATTTGTAAGTCAACCATAATAAAAAATACATATAACAGTTATATCGCATCGCAGCACAAATAAAATAAATTTAGCGTTATTAAGCTAAGTTATGAAAGTTTTTAAATCAAATGTGTAAAATAACCTGATTCTTAACTAATGAAGTTAGAGAAGATTCCTAACAAATGATGTTACGCTAATTGTTTATTCTACGCTATTTTCTTTGTAATATCACAATAGAGGGGAATTTATTTCTATTGCAATGTATATTTTTACGTTATTGTAGCCTTAATTATGTATACAGGTAGTAATGATTAATAAGCTTTAAGATAGGTTTATTTTGAAAACAATATTCTAAATAATAATGTTCGAGAACTTTTTAAATAAAAGATATTTTGAAGATCTTAACGACATCAACATAATTGTTTAATGGAAAATAAGAGTTTAAGGCATCAAATAATAAACTACATTTTAAAACTGTTTAACAGAACGTTTTAGGTAGGAAAAAAGACAAAGATGTCTATTTGGACAATAAAAATGTTTGCATACTGTTACCGAACGGAAATTTTAGAAACTGATAAAACACTTATATAAAAACAATACTAAAAATTAGTTTTGTGTAAAATCACCTTCATGTAATATCACCTGTAAGAAAAGTTAGCTTATCACTATGTTCTAATACCTCCAAAATCTACAAAAGCTTAAAATTTATATTTTTATTTTTAAAAAAAATCTCAATTATAATGATTTTAAGATAGAATATCATTTTACACGAGTATAAAACGCATTAAAGTTTGAAAATTATTTTTAATATACAAACTATTAAATGTTTGGTATTTGCCTGGTTTCCAGCTTTCTCAATTCAACTCGTGATTTTGATAGGATAATTAAAATAGTTTTTATTATACATATTGTTGTTCCGGGATAACTTATAAGCTATTAAAATTTTAAAGTTAATCGTAATGTAACTTTAATAGGAAATAGGATGGCAAAATTTAAGACAACAGGTTTAAAAAGTTTCAGAACTACAAATAGATGGCGCTGCTGTATAGTCCAAAGATCCCCCCCCTTTTTTTTTCCCTTGGTGTTATTTGTATTTGATACAAAACATGTCTTTTTTTCTGATAGCTCATTTAATAATATGCCATTCACATACTATGTTTTTATAATCATAAATATCTCCAGATACTTTCCTCAAATTTTGTCTACCTGGCAAAGGAAGTCTAACGTTTCTCTTAAGAGCAACAATAGCGATGAAAAATTCAATCTACGCACAACATATCTGATTTCCCTAGGGAGTCGTTTAAAATTATGTTCCTTGGTTCACTGGGTTTTTCAATCTTGAGTAAATTTTAAAAACAATCGTTCCCAAATTTCAGACAATGTGAAACAAATAACTTTTTTTAGATAATCAATTCTTCGGGGTACCGTTTTATATTCATGGAAATGGCTTTTATTGAATTTTTCAAGTAAATGAAGTTTTTATTCTTAGTTTGGTTTCGTAGAACAAAATTATTTCCTATCAAGGGAAACGTGTACCGTTAAATTTGTTTTATACTGGTTATAGCTCATTGGTACTCGGAAAATATTATTTCATGAAGTAAATTTAATCTCACAGTTACCAAAGTTTATATAGTTTGTTTTGTGTAAAAAAAACTATTTATTTCTGAAAAATTATATGAAAAATACCGTCAATATTACAAAACACAAAATAATTGCTGTGCTACTAAGCATTGAGAAGAAAACATGGTCTAAACTAGGAGAATATGGTAAACTCTACCGTATTTTCTGCTCTATGGGAACATCAAAAAGTTTGCTAATTTTTAACCGAAACACTTTTATAATGTTTTTGGTCAAATTCACAATACAGTATGATTTTATAATGCGTGATGAAATTTGGTAAATGGGGTAAAATTTGGTGATTTTATTACGATGAGTCAGAGTGATTTTCGGGTATCATGACACATAACGATCACTATTGATAACGATATATTACTAAAAGTGTTGCTACGCTTTATTTGGGTAACGAAAATATTTATCAAAGTACAAACAATATAAATTAACATAATTGTCTGTATATAATTGATTTATTAAATGTTTAGATTTTATTATCTAGAATTTATTAAATGTCTACACTTTTAGACAATAAATCGCAATATTAAAATTTGTACCCATGAGTGAATATAATTAATGTTTGTATGACTGATGATAACTCGGAAAAAGAGTTACCAGCGCATAGTCCCCATAACTGATAAGTAATAAGGCTCCTAGAGATTGAACGTCAACAGTGGCTATGGTCGATGCCATAAACGTGCATAAATTATATCTTTGAGTACTCAAAAAGACATAAATCAGTTAAGTCTCAAATTAAAAAAAAATTCTCCTTATTCAAAAAATTCTATAATAAAAATAAATCTTTCGTTTGGGATTAAAAAAGGCTAAATATAACTGGTTGATAAGCAAAAGGTCATTTTATTTACCATTTAAACATGTCAAATATTTGTAAAGACATATTTTAACTTTTTAACATAAATATCCATTTACTTGATTGTGCTGTCTTCCATTTCTTCTACAGTGGCGTTAAACAAAATTGTTATTATTTTTTTATTTGAATTTACTTTTTGTTTCAAAAAGTATTAATTTCGGTTTTAGATTTGTGAATTCGTTTAAATGAAAGAAATTTACAACAGTAAAAGTTTTTTTCGTTCATAAAACCGCACAAATAAAACTCACTGGCTCGCAAAAGAACGTTTTAATTCTTATAATTAATCTTTAATTCTATAATAACAAATGAGTGCGCAGTTTTATTTTCAAAAAGTTGCTTACGTGCTTTGGTATTCTCCAATATACTCCATTGTACCAATTTACATATTTTTGTTTTGTTTGAAATGTTGGCATATGTTACGCTGAACAATAAATCCTTTTAATAAAAAATTAACTGCGATACTTATTTATGTCAAATTGAAGTAATTGTCCTAACCGGGTGCGAGGTGAAAATTAAAGCTATAATGTCACTTTATGTAATATAGTTATTAAGTTATATAGTATCATGAATTTTACTGTAACATTTTAAATCTCGCAATATTTAAAATTCTACTTAATTAAAAAAAAGGAGGATCAGATGCCGAAGCCAGCAAGCATTGAATAAAAATCACTCGTTAATTTTAAGATCACACCAAAAGTATATCATCCTTTTTTAAGTACTAATCTTTAATATGTATTCCTTGAAATATATACCTTTGTGGTTCACTGCTGGCATTAGCAGTTAACACAAGTATCTGACCCAAGTAGATGTTTAAGTCGAAACGTTATTTCATAAAATTTTAAATGACCTTTTGGCCAAGAGTCAATCATAAAATATTATATCCTTGGAAGTAGCATTTCACCTAATAAGTGTCTACTTCAGGGGTCACTCTTGGCCTAAAACGAAAGTCCCGTTGGTAAATCGACATATTTTTCTTAAAATAACTTTCAAATTTGACTTAACTTTGACCTTAGTCTCGCCCCCAAAACTTAAGAAAAACTTTTTTGTGAAAATAAAGAAGTAATAAAATAATAGTTTTGAATAAGAAACATTTCCCAAATCAAACAAAACCCTAAATATTAACAATGAAATATATTAACTACAATTATAAGCAACCAACATTGATTGCTTATAAAAACTTAAAACAATTTTAGGTTCAATTTGTCGAATAAAACACTAATTAGAATTTTACCCTTATTTTAAATATTTTTAAATTTACTTTATTTATTTAACACTTATACTAAGTTAAAGTACCGGCATTGCCTTCGGTTTAAATCAGAGTGCAATACTTGCTGTTAGATAATTGACAGCTTAGAAGCTTTAAAAGGGAAACATAATTATATGAACGCTGATACTTAATCCATAACAGAAGTAGAAATGTAAGTTGAAGAGTTTCGCTGGAATTTCAATGTCTGCTAGTATGCAATACTTTAATTAATGTGTAACTTAAGAGGTTACAATTCAAGGAATGTTATGAGAAAAAGTGGTTTGATTCTAAAGATGAATTTTATTTTAAAAATACCCTAAGAAAATTAAGGAAGCATAGTAAGTGTTGTGCCTGAATATGTAACAAAATGCATATTTATGAAACATTATTTTATGGTGAATTTCGGAGGTTTTGATATAAGTTTATCACAAATAAAATGATAGTTAACTGTATATTGAAAACAACAAATGTTACGAAAACATTCAGTTAAGATGTAGACCCATTGGTATGGCGATAATTTTCGTTCAGTTTTATTGAAACTTCGTTTCTGGTTACCATGGTATTCTTTGCTTTCAATGACGTCACCTTCGGGTTTCTGCGACGTTACGTGATAGGTTTTTAGTATATTTTTAAATATATTAGTTTACTTTTAAATCACCAAATGGTAAAAGGACCTTGATTGTAAACTATTACCGAATATTAAAAGCAATTGACATAAATAACAAGAAGAAACTGAAGAAGTTTCACTCTTGCTTTGGTCTCTAGTCACGTGGTTTCATTTTGAGGGCAAATATTATCGTGATATACAGGCTCTACTACATTTTCCCTACATGATAATAACCTACCCGGGATGTGTGGGTTATGCAATGCTTTTAAAATTCGATTTTTTTTGGAACTGTTTCTTAGACTCAAATTTTATATTTTATCATGTAAAATTAAATTATTTAAGATGATGTAAAAAAATCGTAAACTTTGCAATTCAAAGTGCTTTCAACGATTATAAATAAAATATTAAAAAAAATACTAATTTGTTACAAAATACTTTTTGTGTGGAAATATCTTTGAATTAACGTATTTTATAATTGTGTGCAAATTTTTTTCGATTTACTTAAAAAGCTCTCGAGATACGGTAAAATAATTTATAAGTAAAATTAAAATTAAGGGGTCCAAACTTAGGACTGCTCTGCTGAGCAAAAAATTATTGAAACCATGTTTCCAAAATTGTAGCCACCCCATATATATTAGGGGTCTATATAATAAAATTTCTTTCCCAAACTTTATTGAAAGATTGTTGTTTTTTTTAAATAAAAAATTGATATGTCAATTTCAGCAAAATATCGCTGAACTCTTTGAAAACCAACTTTTATCGTGTTATCTGTAAAGCTGAATTCGTCGCCTTTCACTAAAAAAAAAAAAAAAAAATTAAGAAAAAAAAAAGGAAAAAAGAAAAAAAAGGCATTTTTTGCCTACTTCGTTCCGTTAGAGGTATAAATAACTTATATCTTAAAGAAAAAATTAAAATACTTTGTTTCGAAAGTAAATGCATATTAAACTATATATTATTTTTAAAATTTTTTAATTTCAGTGAATTTTAACATATAACACTCTTTATATTATTTTGCTCTCATAAAAGGATTCAAATCCCGAATTTTTTCGTCGTTTAAGCAGTTAAAAAGAGCTAGTATATATTGATAGATCTTTTTCTAAATCCCAGAAAACTACAACTCTCTTAATTGCTTTTGTTTGTCTATGCACAGTTGAAAAATTTTATTGCAAATTTTACACTCAATTTCTTTCAATTTGATTCCTAAATTTAAATTTAATTTGCATTTTTGCCGAATTTCGTACAAACATTTCATATTTTTAAGTATACGAGTTTGCGCTTTGTGAAAGAAAATGAATAAAATATAAAATTTTTAGCACTGGCTCATAAAAATCGCTATATATTAACTAATTTTAAATAAATTATTAAAAAATATAACTATCTTATATTGAAATAGATTGACCAAATTTAAATGCGAGAGAAACCACTTTGACAAAACATCTTCATTTTTATTAGAAAAAGAGCAAAACTTATCTTAGCATGTTTTGAATTTGTTTCTCCTTTACCATGGAAATGGTTTATATTTTGTCCCTGTCTATTACCATCTGGTTCAAAATGTTTTAAGGTTCTTCTCAAGTTGAAAAGATAACGTTCTTTAAAGGAGTATTTCATTTATACAGTTAAAATTAAATTTATAAAAAGACTAATAAAAAGTATGTATATTCTCTGATATCTTGGTTGTTCGACTAAATCACTAAAAACTGCACCCTTAATTTTTTTTATATTTTAAGAAGTTGCAAAGTTAGAATATTACAAGAAAAAAGTTGTAAGGCTCTTAGAATCAAATTTAATTTTTTAAACTTTAATTAAAAGCTGGAGATGAATTTTTTGTTGCATTTAGGCAAGTACTTGACATGACTAATTCAGGTGGGGGAATTTTTAATCTGAAATGAGTTTTTCTCTTAAAGCTACTGATTTTTTTAAATGACATATTTAATCGAATTTTTGCTTACATCTACTAGTTTAAGAATGTTTTATATGTTACGCCCAAAGCCTGAAGTCCAAAATTTTCTTGATTTCGGGAATTGGCCGCCCATCGCGAAGTGGCCACGATGTTCCTGCCAAAGTGCGAAATAATTGAAGCGATCAGTGAATATTTTACTTTGGCGGCCTTCTATAATTATAGAAATAATTCTTATAAATATTCTAATTTAAAAATATAAAAAATAGAAGTTTTTAAATTGTCTATTAAATAATCATTAATTTAATAATGATTATTAAATTGTCTATTTAGTTGTTTTATTAAAAAGTTTATTTGCTAATATTGCCCCTTTTGTTTTCTTTTTTAATTTAAAAATATAAATCTTCTAATTTAAAAATATTAAAAAAATAGAAATTTCTTAAATTGAAATTTAAAAAATTTAATTTTTTACTTTGTCTCAAATGAAATCAAGAAAATATCGAACATTGACCGGAACATTGTGGCCACTTCGCGATCTGGCCGGCAAAGATCACGAATTGGCCGACTTCGGGCTTTGGCCGTAACATATATAACACGTGGTCGCATGGATGTTGCTACAAATTTCTAGGAGAGTTAAGGCACATCATTTATATGAAAACTGCACAGAAAATTATGCTAGGAAATGTCGTCGTACGCAGCTATGGGCGCTTCTCTATCATAACTTGTTCAGAAGCACACGACGAAACAGTTCATCAAAACGAAACTCTCCTGTGTGTGTAGTTTTAATCCTGTTCTTTAGCTTCCTTAAAAGTTCGTCACAACGTATATTGTTATATATAATGTTTATAATCTTGTACATTTCGACAAAAGATGGACGAAAACTATAATTTAAAAGAAAATCTGTAGCTTGGAGAGAGAAATCGATTGCAGATTCGGAATCAGCGATAAAAAAGTATCTAAGATCTGTTAAAAAATCTTATGTACCAGAAAACAAAGAAACATAACAAAAATTGTGCCCCGTTTAATTTATGTAAAAATATTTCGTTAATTGAATATTTTATTTTCTATAAATTGTTTTAGATGAAAAATTCATTTTATAGAAATTCAAAAAAATTGCGTTTTAAACAATTATTTAAATAAAGTAGACTTTAATGAATATATTTTGGAAAATTATTAGCTAATCAATAAACTTAATATAATATGAAGAGAATAACTAATAGATGATATATTTAGAAGTTAAAGTTGCTTGCGCAACATTCGATAGTCATTTGTGGGCAATTTAGCAAAATATTTAATATAATAAATGGTAAAGTAATAAAAAATCGAAGAAAGGTTTCAAAAATTAATTTTGTTCTTGTTGCAAAAAGTTCACATTTGAAGCTTAAAAGAATGAAAGAATCAGAAATATATAAAAAATATCTTAGTCTACCCCAGTTATCTACTATTTTATGAGCATAAAATGAAAATCGGAGAAATATTTTTGAATGCTTTACTGGCAAAAATTAAAAGGAAATTTCTTTGAAAGTCATTAAAATTTGAATTTGATGGTCAATGAAATTTTAACTCCTCAGATCGTTCGAATGTATTCTTTTCCCTCCATTGATGTATTTTACCTATGAATAAATGATGACATAATATCTTTTACTTCATAGCATTTAAAGCAGTTTGATACGATTTTGCGAGCTTTTGTGAGATGCTTTAAAAGCTTAAATAAAACGACTATAAAAGTGTATGAAAAATGGATTTTTGCATGATTTTGCTTAAAAAATAAATATTTGAATACTTTAAAACATTTTCACTTTACAGTCTTTTTACTGTTTTGCGATTATTTGGACTGACAAAGTTTGCCTTTTATCGTAACTATGATCCTTTAGAGTAGACTGGGAAGCAATATAACACCTTAAGATTCATCACTAAAAAATTGCTCGTTAAAAAATCAAAATTTATACTTCTGGGTGTCTGGAACACAAAAAGATTGAAATTTTTAAGATAATATTTAAAAAGTAAATAACACGAACAGTAAAAAAAAAAGCTTAAAGCTTAAAAGCTCACTTAAAACCTGAAGTAAGAATTAATTTTGTTTATCCCTATAACTTCGAATGATTTTTCTTTTCAGTGTTCCTGTTTTTCACCTTCAAAATAATATATTTCAAAAACTTACGCAAGACAATGCTGTGAAATCTAAGATTTATATATTTTGAATATTTTACTTCTTATTTCCGGAATTTGGAACAAAATGTAACTTTCGATTAAAATTTTTTTTAAGAAATAATAATGAAAAAAAATTGTGCTAATTTAATTTTAAAATTTTTTTATTTTCTAAATATTAATATCAAATAACTAAACAATCGGTATTTTTATTTAAAAGAAAGAGAATTAGTTTAGTGTATAATAAAAAAAATACATTTAGCTATTTTAAAAAAAGAAATATAATTTTTAAAAATAATTTCAATGATTGTTATCGAAATTACATGTAATAAAAAGCATATATAAAATAATTAATTACATATATATAATATAAAATGTATTTAACGTGCGTTGTAGATAGATTTAGAACAATTAATTGCAACCATTTAATAAAAATACAAAAGAATATTTTTTTTATTAAATCAGCTCCTCAAAAAACTTGCAATTAATTTGAAATCCACTAAATAAATAACGTAAATGAAAGAATAGAATCTAAAGTAAGGATAGTACTTTATCATTCAATATCATATGTAAGTAACATAGTTAAATTTATTTTTATTACTTTATCGCAAAAAATTAATAATGCAGATTGCATTTTATAATAGAAACATAAACATAAAATTTTATGTAAAATTTATGTTAATTTCTTTTTAACAAAAATGTTTTTGAAATGCTATTGAAAATTACTTGTAGGATTAAATGCTATTAAAATTAATAATAGTACTTAGTTTAGTGTAGTTTTAATATTCACGAAAAGTTAAATTTTATATACACTTCAACCGTACATTTTGAATTATCCAACAATAAAAATTAAAATGTTATGTATGGCACATACTTAAATTTAAATGCACACAATTACAAAAATGAGTTGACTTTCCTGCTGTATTTAACGAAACTAATTATTTTCATTCCGTTTCGTCTTGAATAATTGTTGTATTGAATTGCATTAATTTAAAACATCGCGGGGCGTTGAAATATGCATATTGTGTACTTGAAAAAAGCATAAATTTATAAATATTTTTAAAATTTTTCTTACAAAATATAATATTGCTATATTTTAATAGCAATATGCATTTTTATGTAATTATTATGATAATTTATCAGTTACATCGTAGAACTCAATTAATTTTATTCATACCTTAGAAAAGTATTGCAAGTGAAAATCCTTAATTAATTTCAGAAAATTTTATTCTTAAGATTAAAAGAAAATTAAGAAATGATGATATTTAGAATTAATTAATTTTAAAAACAAAAGTATTTGGAATTTTTAAGGCAATGAAAATATTAAGAAAAAAGGCATCTTAATTAAAAAACAATGTCATAAAAGATAAAAAAAAGTATTCAAATACAAACAAAAAACAAAGTAAGAGCAGTTTATAGAGTTTTTTTTTTTTTTTTTTTTTTGAAAAAATGAGTAATTTTTTTTTCAATAGAATTTTCTCCCTATTTTTTAAACATATCCTTATAAGTTACTATTTTAATGAACATTAATGGGATAATTACCATATTTGAATATAAAAATAATATGTGCACATTGATTGTTCATTATAAAAATATGTATTAAACAGGATACATTGTTAGTGAACTAGTTCAAAATTATGTATGCATTATCGCATACTTACTATGGATATACATACATCCTTTATGTCAAAAATGACTTCAGTGACAGAAAATATTGTTGCATTACTAGTTGAACTTTAAGTACAACTAATCCTTATCGTGACCTATTAAGTTATAAAAAGCATAATTATTTTCAAAATAAATATAAATATCTTCTGAAATTCTTTTCTCTGAATGCTATTACAAAATATTAATAATTATACTTATTAAATATATGTTGTGAAATAAAAATAAATCAACTTTTTCTACCAAAAACCAATAAATTGACTCGAATTTTTTTTAATGCTTTACAAACTTAATAAATTGAAAATATTTATCATTTACTATGAGAGCAATTTATTAAATTTTCATTTAACCTTCTGAGACCACCCGTACAGCATCAAGTTCAATTTTATTTGTTGAGAAATAATATTTTAAGATTTGTTTTTCTTCTTGTATGTCTTTATAAAACGACTGTCTATGAAGAAGTACATAATTGGTTTTAAATACAATAAAAAATTTTGTAAAATTTATAAAATACAATAAAAATATTTGAAACAGGTAGAAAATTGGATTTCTGTCAGTTTTATAACACTTAAAATATCTTACTGTTTGAGTCTTGTGGATTCGGTTTCAAGAGAAAAATGGGAAGAATTACAAAACAAAAATATACTTCAACATATGAAAAGTGATAAAAATTAAAACTACTCTGATTTTATGTAATATATTAAAACAACTAAAAAATTTAATTTCATTTCATGAATTACAGTAGCGATAGGTAAACATTAGTGCTTAGTAAAAATTGCATTTTATGCCATTATTTAAAACTTGGTCATCAGGAGGGTAAAAAGTCTGTAATAATGATTAAAATTTTATTCCTATTAAATAAAAAAGTAAAGTTCAAGTCAAAGTTGTTTAATAAAATAAAGAATAAGTACTAATATTCGTAGAAATTTTGCATATTATATTCGGTATATATTCTTCGATTAACAATGTCTTCATTTTTAGAATGTCTCCATTTTTAGAATGTCTCCATTTTTGTTGATAAAAGTTTTGATTTTACTTTGATGAAAAAAAAACATTTTTAAAGCTCCTTTACCTTTTTCGTAAATGGTGCAGTAAGTGTTAAAGAAAAGTCCAAAATCAAAGTATTATTAAGAATTTCAAACACTTCTGGCAAACTAGAAGTTCCAAATAATTTCAAAATATTCATGTGAAGTAATAAATGGTTGAGATAATTGTGGATAATTTTTTTTTCAATTTTCACTTTCGAAATAATATGATCAGTCGAATTTTTTAAGGCAAGTGTTCCATTTACTCTGACTTGCTCTCTAAGTTTCTGGGGATTTAGACTAATCTTCAGATCATTATGACGAGTATCTGCTGTTAAAATAAGTATACCATCAAAGATATTGTTTTTTGATTGAAATAAAGGCAAGCTCTTATATTCACCAGGCAATTCGTTTAGGTTTTCTACAATCCATTGGAATTCAGTATCATATGTGATTTTAGTCGTTTTAAATACATAACAAAATGTTCCACTTAAGACTGCTGCAACTATAATTCTATAAAGTAGTTTTTTCATTGTTACTCTAAACTGTAGAGTCTAGTCTAATTAAAAACAAACCAAGCGTCTCCTCACAGTTCATGCCTTATCGTATTTTATCTGATTCATCTTGATTATTTCTAAATCTCTGTTACATGTCGAGTAGAAGAAACACCCAATTTTATTTTATTTTAGATCAAATTAGTTTGCGCTTTGTACACAGGGGAAAAAGTATGGTCGAAACAAATGGAATATGATGAAATTTACCGTGTTTCTGACTCTAAGGGAACACTAAAATAGTCGATAATTTTTACTGAAGCGCTTTGGTAATAATTTTGGTAAAATTAACTATAAAGTATTTTATAATATGTGATCAAATTTGGAAAATTTGGTAATTTTATCATATCTTAGAGCACGTCATAAAAGCCATTTATTTGGTTAAATTTACTTTCCAATTCTTTATTTTTATTAAATGTATCGTAATAAGGACTGAAATCCAGAACTACCGATACCCCGTTACAATATGAAAAAAATTCCGAAATGTATGTTTTAAATAAAGTATGTATTGGCTTTATTAACCAGAATTTTTTACCAGAAATTTCACTACCATACAAAATGGTAATTTCACCAGAATTCCATTCTCTGCGTGCAATATTCTTCATATATACGAATTATCTTAAGATAAAACTATTTCTTAAGTATCTACAAATGCATTAAAATGAATTCTCAAAAATTGTATTAAAAATATTGATTTTTTAAAAAATTTAATTTAATTTTTGAAAACTTAATATCTTATAAAAATAGTTTGATCTTTGCATATAAAACTAGCGTTATTTGTCCTGAATTTTATACACTCTAAATTAAAAAAGTCACTTTTCTTCCAATGTTTCTTAACTTTTTGTAAAATAAGGAAGCATTTTAACGCTTTCGTATTTCTCGGAAATCGCATTTTCGATTTAAACTTTCAATGTGAATCAGAAATACTCATGATTTAAACATATTTCGAAACAGATTTAATGAAATCCTGCTTTAAAATCAATCTTCTTTACATTGCATCTTCAATGTATAGTTCGTTTGTAAATGTGTAAAATTCTTTTGTATTCTTAGGCGATTCAGCGCAACCTTTGTAAAAGAAAGAAATGACTGCCAATGGATAAAGCTGTGATAGCAATATGCAGAAAATACTTGTGAATTATGTAATTTTAGAAAAATCGTATTTTAATTCAATGTGAATTCCTTTAAGAGCAAATACTTTTTGCGATTGAAACTAATAAGGGAAATTTATTTATTCATGTGTAATGCAATTGCATTAACATATATGAATTTAAATTGATCCTATAACCATCTGCTTAATTACGAGTATCTCTTGTAGCTATCAAGTTATCAATTGAATGTGGATTAAGCCATCTTCTTATACCTTCTGGAGAGTAAAAATAAAAACTAAACATAACTATCAAAATAAAAAGTAAAACATTTTTCTGGTAATTTTTAAAGGTTTTTAATGTAAATTTTATAGTAAATTTAGTAAGGGCCATGAACGCTATGTTACTAAATAGAAAATAAAAGCATTTGCTACATCCAGTTACTGCGTCAGTGAAACTGAAAAACATTGCATTTATGATATTCTGCATTTCACATTTTTAAAATCACATTTAAACCTCTCTTTGCGCACGCACCCAACTCAACTCCTAGCCCCATTTTTCCGTGTTTTATCTTTTAACAGCCATAGTAGGAGCGACATGCGTTTTTCTGACCCCAGACAGATGACGGGGACAGCATCTACGCTGGTGCATTTCTCTCCATTTATACAAAATCCACCAAAGAGAAAACTTACAGCAACAACAGACTCAAAATGCGTCTTGCCACTGCTTATATATGTCAGTTGCTTAGTCGTTCCCAGGATCGAACTCATAACCCCCAACTCCATACCAGCGGTGTGAGTAATGTCATAAAAATTAGATATCCTTTATTTATACAAAGAAAGTCTGGTGTTACCAGTCTTGTCATTCGCCGACTCAACTCGTAGCGTCATTCATACTAGCAACATTTGTACATACATGCGCTTATTTTTAATGTTTTGTAGCACTTTTTATTTGATATTGCAACTTAAAAAACGTTGTTTTCTTTTTGTTGCCTTTGGCATCATATACAATTTATTATTTTTCTTTATAAGTTTCTTTATAAGTTTCTTTAAAAGTTTTTGCATAATATTCAAATTTTATATTTCGATGTTTGTATGTAATTTAGAGAGTGTTTTCATGCTAAAAAAAGAAAAAGAAACCTCATACAATATTTAATAACACCCAGAATTCTGATTACTCAGGACCAAAATCCTTTCGCAAAGCCTGAATTCTTCTCACATTCAGGAATCTCTGTTCCCATTTATTCTCTTATTTATGAAGTTAATTTAGCAAATGAGATAAATAACTTTCCCAATTCCCTCTTTTAACTTCGCAACCGAATCGCCTGTCAATTGTTATGAATCTCTTTTTCCACCGAGAATAATTCTCATTCTAATTAATGAAACTCTTTTATATGTTGGAAGTATCATTTGATAAGGTTATAAATACAGACTCGTAACTCACTAAATAAGTTAATTGAAAAATCTTTTTTCCCATGTATCATGTAGTAAACGAAGATTATTCTTTCGGTTAGTCAACGGCTGTGTTCAAGTAGCTCTTTGTACAGATAGTTATAGTTAATGTAGGGGATATCGAAAGATGTTTTTTATGTCTCGAAAAATGAGGGATTTTTCGCATTTGGAACTAACCTAATTAACGTAAATACTGGTCTTAAAGAGGGTTAGCGACATTAATCAAAAAGTATGTACAGATATTTTCCTTATTCCTGCTTATGCAGGACATAAAAAAATGACTTAATAATTTAATGGAATTTTAAATATGCTATGCATAAAAAAAATCGATTTAGTCATTCAATGTCATTTTTAATATGTTATACATCAAAAAACAAATTGATTTAGTCATTTAGTGAAATTTTAAATACGTTATACATGTAAAACAAATTAACTTATTCATTAAATGGAATTTTAAATATATTTTACAGAAAAGTTTGACTGAATGAACAAATTTTATCAATTAGAGATAATCACAGTTCTTTCTTTTAAACTGAATCGATTTTAAAAGATAAAATATTTGCTAAAAAAACAATTTTGCCCACGCATAATTAGTTTTATTTTATAACCTGAACAGCGTAAGTGTAAATAATTAATTTATTAGTTAATTAGATTCTTATAATTTAACCATACTGGAACATAAGACAGTTAGTAATTTAATGAAAATTAATTAAATTACAAAAGAAAGTTTGATTCAATTTACAATACATTTCATCAATTAGAAATAGTTATAATTTGAGCTTTTAAACTGAATTTATTTTATAGGTTCAAACCTTTAGTTTTTGATCAAAAAGTTGTTTTACATATAGAAAATAACTTTTGATGTATTGTCTGTTATTGCTCAATAGGGCTTTTCTTTAAAATTTACTTAATAAATAATGTAATGGATAGGGTTAGTTACAGTAAATGAGTTCCATCATTTCAAATAAATAAATTAGTAAATAAACTCTGTTGCATTATAAACAGCTCTATCTTTCATAAATCCGCTAGATGTTACTGCATTTGAGTTTCATTGAAATAAGGGAATTCCAACATTAATTATCATCAGCTACAACTATAGCGAATCTTTTAGAATTAATTTTGCATTAAATATACAGTTTGTTAGACTAGATAGATGCATTTCTATGCATGGATACACTTTCTTATATGAAACCAATACAATTTTTCCCTTTAACAAAAATATAAATTTAAAACAATAATACTGTTATACTGAACACAAACAAATCATAGTTATTAAAATTTGTTATCACAAAATAAGGATTATCACAGCTTAATGAAAATAGCAAAAGGACTAGTTATGCATAGGCTCAAGACTTATGCGAGAAAGTTGTTTTAAATTGCGAAGCATTATAACTTCCATGCAAAAATTCAATGATGAGTATAGCATATAGAAATTTAATCACTAATATTCTAATAAATAAAAAGTGCTTTAGATAATTTTCTTTAATTAAAAAAAAAGTAAAAATCCACAAATTATGTCAATTGTTACATGCATGAACTAATCTACACAGTGCATTTCAAATGATCTTCATCAAAATAAAAGCGTACAATTCAAGCGTACAATAAAAATCCACAATTATATGGCAATAAAGTACCCACACGACATTTAGATTCGAAACACATTTATTTAATATTTAAGGACCATATATCCCTCTTTCCAAAGAAATTATAACTTAAACATAAAGAATTATTTGAAATAATTGTGAAATTTATGCTTCGGAAGTTTATGCAAATAATTGTGAAGAAATGCTTCAGATTATCCCAGAAGCGCTCATTCCTTTAAAATATAGAAACGTGTTCTTTTACGCAACCACTAATAAACAATTTCATTTACATTTCTGAAATGTCTCACTAACACTGCAGTTATGTTTTAAATGAACTTCACCAATATTTGAACCGCAGTCTCTAGGACTCTATGAGTCTAATCCTATTCATTATTATACGCTTCATGACAAGAAAGTGGCTTTCGATGTCATTAATTAAGAATTCTTTTATGATTATTTTGATCCATGAATAAGTTTCTACAAAAGTACATATACTACTAAAAGTTAAAAAAAATTTGTATTATTCATTTATTTATTTTTTGAAGTAAAAAAGGATCAATTAAAGCTCTTTCTAAAATAATTCATATTCTACTTAGTTATAGTATTTCCACGATTGCACTGAAGGACCACTTTTCTAAGCTCATAGAAATCATGTTATGTTTAAAGAAATTAAAGCTGCATCCAAAACTTAAATAAAAGCATCTTGGCCTGAGTATTGACTTTTTTAAATATCCGTTCTGAATTTTTCCACAGATGCTGAATAGGGATATGGTTATTCGTTGCTACTTTTGGTCTCAATACTAAGAAATTCAGAACGTTTTAACAGAGGAACCTAATCAAATCTGCAGGCTACAATTCCAAGTCAAAGAATTGATAACGTCTGAACATCGTATAACTTCCGAGCTTTTTGTAAAAAAAAATCAAGCATGAAATACCTGTTTTATGACTGGAGAGCATATAGGAAGGAAGGTATTCGAGGTAACACCTCCTACTCTTGAGCTGTAATCCACAACTGTGAGATTGTTAGTTCACTAGCCAAAAAGGATACCTTGATTCAACAAAGATCTCATTTCAGTACATATATTGGAACAATACGATTAATCAAAAATACCACGTCTGAGGAGTTCAAAAAGAACATTCAAAAATCTTGAAAAAAATAGATTATCGTTTGTCTCAAAATGGCCCAGTTAACAATTGGTGGCTGAGTTTAGGCTCGACACAGGCCATATGACTGTCTCTCAAAACACTCCCTCCGTTTCCGCATAGTTTCAAGTCCTATCTGGAGTCTTTATAATTTAGGACGGGTCATGGATGGGGGACTACCTAATCCTTTGCTGAACTTTGATCAAACGTTCTCTTCTGAACCGCTACTATAGTAAAAGTATACTTTTCACTTTCAAGCTTTATCCCTCAAATATGCTAGCTTTATATGATTTTAATTTCTCCCTTGTTTTTACAGATCTTAACAGGGATTGATCAGAGCTTTAATTTTTGTTACTTACTCAGTTGTACTTAAATTTTTTATTATATGGAAATTAGTTTGTGACTGTTAATGCTCAACTCTCTCTCTCTCTCTCTCTCTCTCTNAGACAGAGAGATACAGTCACAGAGAGAGAGAGAGAGAGAGAGAGAGAGAGAGATACATATAAAGATCCGCATTAAGGAACACATTGCTTAGAATATGAATTGAATTATTATACAGTATGCCTTACTTCGAATAAAGCAAAGAGAAACATACACATTTTTTCATCCCAGACGAAGAACTACTAAGAGAAATTCATTTCTGAATGCATAAATACATAAGAATGATACAATAATATTTTTATTTTTGCATTTTGCCTATTTACAAAAGAATTGTATAAATTCAATATCGCAACAAAATATACATTTTCATGAAGAAATGCTCGTTAACATAACGTCTCTATGAAAGTAACAAAACATAAAATGTTTTAAATAATAATAATAAATATTCCTTACAAGCATTGAAAAAAAGAGAAACTATGTTTCTTCGAGTGAGAGTAATTTAAACTTATCAAAGGATTAAAAGAACCGGATGTTTGGAAATAAAGAACAAAAAATCTTCTAAAAATTAACTTAAAAGAACAATAGTAAAAATAAAACTTATTTGAATAACATTTTAAAGGAAAAAAACAGATAATTAGTGTTCTGTAAATGAAGTATTTTGTTTAGAGGTTTAAATCCTGAAGAAGCTTTTTTTTTCCCTTTTCAATCCTTTTTATAAAAAAAAACTCAATCAGCTTCTATAGAGAAGATTTAGTTTATTGAAATTAATAAGAAATATAACACACGCGAACAAAAGAATTAAGTTTTTTTTCTTTCTTTAAACTATAACATTATTTTAATTTTTCAGCGCTGAAAAAAAGTTTTATCTAAGAAATTATTATATTTATTTGTTTTTTACATTTATATTTATTTGTTTTTTACATTTATATTTAATAATATTACATTAAAACAATTATCTAAGCTTCTTTGCAAATGCTTTGTTCGTTAGCAACTTACGAAAACAATTCTTAAATAGTAATATTATTTCTTTTTGCTTTTAATAATTACATTACTATCTACAAGACAAATACTTCTTTTTCGTACAGGATGTAATAAAGTAAATAATCAAATAATCAATAATACACAAGTCTACATGAAAGTGAAAAACATATACGGACGCAATTAATAAAGCTAAAATAATTCCAAGTTTGTTTTTATTCATAATTTAGCTGAATACCCGTTCTTTTTACGGGGGAAAAAATTAGTTAAGATTTCCCGAAACGAATAAGTACCTATTCTCCACATTTTGTTTTTTAGTTCATAGTTTTTTCCTTTTTTTTTCTTTTAAATTTAAGTTGGTACCTATGACAAAAAATAATTAAGCATCATTGACGATAATAATAGTTTGCCGACTTTTTACGCTCTCTTAAACGAATTAGCAACATGTGTCCATTAGTTTTGCCGTTTAGTACATAGCTTATTTTGCTTCAATTAATAACTAATAGGGGAGAGTCGGGTAGCCCCGCCCACTTAAGAAGTATTACTTATATTTCCGTACAATATTGAGTAATAATCAATATTTTTGTATGTTTCTATTGTTTAATTATCTAATTAAACAATGCAAAAAGAATAAACCAAAAAAAGAATAGTTTAACTTAAAAAACTAGAAATTTAAAAAACATGTTTTTCATTTCTTTTCAAAATGCGTCGGGTAGCCCCGCCCAGTTACAAAAATTATGTTTTTTGATTTTTTTTTCAGGTATAAATGAAAGTGATCAATGTATTGACAATAGATAAATCATCTTCATCACAAAATTATTTTATTTATTACATATTTATATACTTTTAGTGAATTCTATCATTTAATAACAATCATTTAATAACAACAATATTTGTTGTTAAAAATGCATATAACATTCAAATTTGAAGCAATAAAATAATAATCTTTGCAACCGTACATTTATCTACGAAATAAACTTGGGCTGTGATACCCGACATTCAAGTGAGCGGGGCTACCCGAAATCCAATTTTTTTGTAAATTTGTAATTACTCGAACAATTTTTCACATATAAACTTCTTTCTTCGTGCAAATTAAACTTAAGACTACATACTTTAATCCTGTATGTAAAAGAAAAAAATTATTTTTTTAGTATTAAAATGAAGTTTAATCGAAACATTCAATCAATTTTACTAATTTCAAGACTACTGTATTCAACATATTTTCAAAACTATTGTTTACCATGTTAACAGCTGCATAAATACTTGAAACTTTGAAAATAATCTTTTTTTAATTTAACAATTAATGTCCGATGGCCCATTGGTCTGAAAAAATATTCTATACATATGAAATTGACTGTGGGCGGGGGTACTCGACTCTCCCCTAATTGAAGTTTAATACTACCAAAATTATTCAAACACCATTATCGTCAATTAATAGTTTAGCATTTTTGACGGTTCCCCTAAACAAATTTCTCAAATAATTTTGCTTTTTTTGTAAAAAAATTATTTTTTTAAATTTCAATTACCCTTGATTTTTAAGCTATTTAGTCCTAAAGAAAACCCTTAAAAGCGAATCTACAATAAAAATAAATATGTGATCTTAGATAATATTAGAAATACTAATTAGATGACGCAGTCCTCAAATGCATCAACGTTAATATTTGAACTTACCTGACATAACGAGTAAAAATATATATATATATATTAAAGAACGTATAATAAAATTTTCTTTTTCCTTGTAAACTTCACTGATGTTATCTTTAAAATATTTGATTAAACTGAATCATCTGTAGTTTAATTCAAATAAATGTCTAATGCTAAAATAAATAAATATTCCTTCCGAACTATTGTAACTTTTGAACGATTTTTGGGATCGGAGACTTAAATTCCCCTTTTAACCTGCAGTCCAAATTTCAGGAACCTTTCCCGAATGGTTCTAAAAATATAAGTGGTATATTATTTATAAATAATATAAGTAATATTTTGGTAGTATAGAGATGAAAGTTACTGCAAAGAGTTGCTGCAGAGCAGTCCGCGCAGCATGTTCCCCCGAAATTTTCCAACAATTCTCGAAATCATTGACGAATGCTATATTTTTTTTTTATTCCATCATACTCCTTGTACATTTTTCTTCATATCGTCATTTCAAATTTCTAAGTCATATAGTTTTCGTGCAAAAAAAAAAAAAATTATTATCATAAGCTGAATTCCCAAAATAGCAACGGAGGGGACTCTTACAATTTTGTAATATAGAGAGAAATAAGTTTTTATCCTCTATTCTTTTGTTTCCTTAACTCTCTTTCTCTCTCTGCACGTTTAAGAAAGTATTAAAATTGACTATATCAATTTTATAAAAATGGCGCTATTTTTTTTTAAACCCACTGACATATTCTTTAAATTTTAAGAGCTATTTTATTCCTCTCTTCCCCCTTTTAAATAATATTTATTTACTTCACTTGTTTGTAAAACATAAAATTTGAATCGAGAATTAGTATAATGGTGTATTGTAGTTATAAAGCTATTTTCAATTAATCGGGTTAACGAATAAACATTTTTATACCTGTTATCTTAAATGAAAGAATTTTGTCTAATAATAACCTATACTTTCTTTCTTCTTCTTATGTTAAATGTTTATTATTTTATTACAATTGTATAATGGGATGAATAATTAAAATCACAAAACTTTGCGTTTAAAAAAATTATCAATCCTATAATGAAACTTAAAGGAATTTTCAAATTGTGTTCAATTTAGAAAACTATGAACTGTAAATTGATTCCAATCAAGATGAAAAAGTTTCAAAGTTAGGTTTTTGTGTTTTACAAAGCTAAAAACACACTCATCCATCCCCGTGAGACACTGATCGAAAAAGAGAATTCGAACAAAAGTTGCATCCTGTTGTTTATTTTATACCTTTTTTTTCCATTTTCGTTTTTAAAACCAATTAAATTTGTCTTGATCTTCCTTTTTCTTACATTTTTATAGTTGGTACACTTAATCCTTTTTTTTAATGAAGTAAAAAAAGAACAAGTAAAAAATAAACGCAGACAAAGAAAAAACAAGTTATGTCACGTCTTAACTTAGGTATTTTTTCCTCTTTCTGTATCTCAAAGAAAAGTTTTATTTTAAAGAACGATTATTACATCGTTTTGTGCTAAACAAGATGCGTTTTTACACTAAACGTTTCGTTTCCACATTTATTTTTAACGTATGGTTATTTTTATTCATAATGTAATTATCTTGTCTTATTAACTACAACGATGTCTTCCTATTTTGTGATATTTAGAAAAAATCAAAACCCTCGAACCATTAAAATTGCATGGTAAAGTGTGGCCAACTAAAAGACGCCTTGATTTTATGTCAAAACTGAACGAAAAGAAAACCAAAAAGAACTAAATATATACTTTAAGTAAGCCTATATACAAAAATATAATTACAATAAAGAACTTACATCTTTCCCAACTAGGGCAGGGAAGAAAAAAAATATTAGAATACGTAAAATAAGGATGGGAAAAAGTAAAAGCCTGAAATAAAGTCACTTCTGTTTATAACTACAACTGCATCAATATATACACCATGCTTACATATAACACGGAAATATGATGTAGATCGTACTAATTACCTTTATAGTAGTTTTAAATCGTATAATACGAAATATAATATGAGGGTCAAGAATCCGAATCCATCGAGAGAAAAAAAGAAAGTAATAAAATACGATTCACTACAAAGTGAAGAAAATTGTGGCGGCGATTACAGGTTACCCATTGACAAAATGGTTGTTGTCTAATTTTTTTTGGAAAAGAATTTTCATTGTGTTTTTTCTTGGATATCTTTAACTGGTAATCCTGAACTGCTCGGTACACAATTTCGCAGACATATTTAAATGCAGCTCCAGACACATTCTCTGTAAATTCTTTTGATGACTGAATATACATTAAACAGCTAATCACGATCAATATTAACATTTTTGGATTGGTACAAATTGGTGTTTGATGCAGATTGTAAGCTGCATCAAACACCCGTTTCGGAATCACAAGTTCATACATGTAATATGATTTGAAAGTTAGGCTTTTATTCAATTTTGCATGAATAGTGAATGAATCATTTATATTGCGTGGAAAAAAAATCTACAGTCTTGCGCAATTTATTGGGTACGTTGACAATGGATCCTTTTATTCCTAACTGGTGATCAACACCCAGTTCTCCTATTTGCATGAAAGGGGTTCGGAAAGTCACCATTCGCTCTTCGGTAGGGTCCAATTCTCTCAACCACTATGGTATTTTTGTGAGGGACGGGCATCATGCTTGCGAACGGAATCCTTTCGTTTTTCCGTTTGTGTCTAACGCTTAAGGTATTCCCGTCTACGCTCTTTGGCTTTTTCAGACTAAGTTTAGACCTTGGCATCGTTTTTTTTGTTGCTGCTTCAACTCTAACTTTTGGGACCCTCTTTATTTGTGATATTCACCTGAATTAGAATTGAAAACGATCCAGTTTGAACTGTAAGTTAGAATTTCTGATATTTAATTAAAACAATAAAAACAAAAATATCTTTCTAATGATGAAATTCTCTTTTATACACAACTCAAGAAGTATTTATGGGATCTCTCTGGTCCCATATCTCACAAATACTCACCAATTTAATGCATAACAAAATTAAAAGTGAAAAAAAAATTCTAAAGAAGTTATCAAACAGCAGTCGTCGCCATAGCAACGCATGCGCACTGTTTACTATTACTCTTGATTATTGTAGTTGAAAAGTGAGCATGAAATCCAAATCAAGACCCATTTTACTAATGGGTAGTTCCCATATCAACAGTTTGTACCAACATCAATCGAGAAGGCTGTAAACTGCCATTTTTAAGTTTCTGGTATGCCACTGCCTGATTTTGGAAACTGCCTGAAAACTTGGCGCAGAGGTACCAATATGGAAATCTACCTGTTTTTAGTTCATGTTAAAAATATACAAATTAATAATATATTAAAATTTAGCTATATGTAACTATTTTATGCATAATAAGAAACTAAATTAAAAAGAAACTACAGATTAAATATTTTTGAAAACCATATTAAATGTAAAAACATTTACATTAAACGTTAATAAATTACTCAAAATATTTGTAAAATTCAAGAATAAAACAATATAATTAAAATTTGAAACTACCTCCGATTATATTCCTTGTTAATTTTTTTTCTTCTGTTCATAATCATTTTCTTACTTTCTTAAAAAAAAATATATATATAAAATGAGATGTGATTTTCGAAGACGACGTTTTACACTTTTTATCCATTTTTTTCTGGCTATTTCAGTTAAGAAAAATTATGATAGTATTGTTCGAAAATAAGTCTTAAAACTAAGATTTCACTGTCAACAGAAAATACATACTGAACCACAAAACCAAACTTGAGTTATTTAAAATACTGAAGAAAAAAAACGTTTGGTATTTTATAATTTAAAAAATATGTTTGGCTGCAAAGTAAATTCATCAGTTAACATATTCTGCTTGCAAATGAATTTATTTACAATTTCTTAGCTATATGAAATCTCTTGAAAAAAATCCCCAGCTTCATTTCGTCATTTACATTTCTCATATGATTGCAAATTCTTATGCATTACTAGACAATGTTGACTCTTAAATGTTATATTCCTCATTAATTTAAAACGATAACAAAAATATTTTTTTTTTCATTTGAAATCGATATTTCATTTTATTTTGAATCTGCAAATTACATTTATAAAGTTAATAATAATAAAAACACTTGAAATTAAATATTCCATCTTTATAAATTAAATATTTACTTGAATTCTTTCTTCCAAAAAAAAATATACATCTTTAAATCTGTACAAAGCTTGTTTTCATAAAGCTGTCATTATTTCTGTTTTATTAATTTAATATGGTGATATTTAAAGCAATTACAGTATATAAGGATACTGAAAGAAAAATAATAATAATAAAAAAAAACATATGCAGGTTAAGAACAGAAAATGGTTAAAGTGAGAAAAAAGTTTAAGTTTTTAATTGCATTTATAATAAATAATTATTACAAATTATGATTTTAAAAGATAATTCAAAATATTATTTGCACATATTTACAAACTTTGCTAGAATAATTTTTAAAAAACATACTTTATTATCATTATAAAAAGGATGAAGATTATTGCTGTGGAGAAACTCTGGATTCTTCCATTGAGAAAATTATTAGAGGATCAAATATAATGGTAAATTTAATTATTAAATGATAATAGAAGGGATAGGATATATGTCATGACAATCATTGTATTAATTTTTTCAAATATATGGATCGCAATTTTAAGTTGCGAAAATTTGAAATGATTGCAGTATAATTGTCTGAAAAGTTTGCGAGAAATTGTCGAAATAACATAACATGCATGGAAAAAATGTGACAAATATGTATTAGTCAAAAAAAAAATATTTAAACTCATTTTGATACAGCTTAAAATGCATTTTGAAATAGCAAAAATACTGCGCAGGAAATTTTATATAAGTCACGCTAAATTCAAATATCAATTCGAAAAATTATATTTCATTCCATAGTTATGAACATTTATTATGCATCGCTTAAATTTAAAAAAATATTAAAATTAGAAAATTGCAGTTAATTTGCAAAACAAAATAAATAAATAAATTAATGCATATGACACACAAGTGCATATTTGCACAAAATAAAATGTTATGGAATGCATTACGTAGGAGTCAAATTGCCAGCACAAATTACCACCTATTATTACTCACCAAAATTTTTTTTGGTAAGTAATAATAGGTGGTAATATTTCAGGATAAATTTAGTTCTTATAACAAAAAGGGTGATACAAATATTATAAGTACAAACAAATCAGTACAAACAAATCAAACAAATCAATACAAATATATCAGTAAGCAAATCCAAGGATTCAGCTTACTGATTAAAATTCAATGTACATGTTAAGCTATTGAATAAAGCAAAAAATAATATGCAAAATATTTTTTTATTAAATATAAAACATATAACATTAAATACAAAAATATTTATAACATATAGTATAATTCATATATTATATAAATGCAAAAATTGTTATTCTAAAAATAAATTCACGTATCAATAAATCTTGAGAATTACATTCCATCAGACAAATCATAAGGAGAGATATCAACTATGATCTTATACATAGATTATCCGTATTCAATTATACAATAAAAAAATTATGAAAACGAAGTTAAAGTTATTAAGAGTGACGACTAGGCATTAAATATTTTGAAATGTAAGTTTAAAAAAAAAAAAACTAACTTACATAAAAATTTTAAGAGAAACTAACTCACATAAAGAAGCATATTACAAATTGTAAAATTTATGTTTAAAATGAAATGAATGAAGATAATATTGTTGAGAGTATCAAGAACAAAAATAACATTAGGGAAACTTATAGATATTAACCCCTTACCTTAAATGCTGGAGACAACTCTGGCCAAGATAACACAACCTATGATAACTGTTACTTGGCTTGGTTAAGTAAACAAAAACAGAGCTCAAACAAGATAGGAAGCGTTATTTGGAAATCGATCAAGTTGTTGAAAGGTAATTCTCAATAACTAATATACAGGGGGATTTAAATTGAAAGTCTCAGTATCAATGATATATTTTAACAGTTAAATTAGTTTTACAACAAATCATACATTAAATTGAAAATAAACTAACATAGTTCTTCATAACAATTTTTAAAATGTGCACCATTATTTATATGGCATATGTTTACTATGATATTGTATGATTTTTCCCATAGCTAAAAGTAATAGAATACCATCAGCAAATGCTGTTGCCACATAGAGGAACACAATCAAATTTTAAATAAAATGCATATTGAACTGAAATTAAAGATTCGCTCTTAGCAATTGGCACAACACAAAACTCTTTACGATCAGGGCATGCGATTTTCCATCAACAACAAAGCAATATTCAAGGATGCTCAGATCTAAAACTGCAGTGGAAAGAATTGGATTTGATTAACAAATGGCAAAAGTTTTTTTTTTGTGAAACTTTAAGCACTTTCAATCCTATTAATCTTTAAACTTGTTCATTAAGTTGAAATAAACTAATTTTAGGATGTAAAAAAAAAGGAAAAAAAAAACCGAACCAAACGTTGCAAGAAATGAGAATTGTTAAACACTGAAATTATAACACAATCACTCTTTTGATGTAAATTTGTGAAGTCTTACCGGATGATTTATCAATAGGATGATTTATTAGTTGCGAATTGTAAATAATTTTTGAAATTGAAATTGTACATTAAACAATTTTATTATTAAAATATAACATTAGAAGTTAAGCTTATCTTATGAAAAGTATGGATGAAAAATTACTATTAATTAAAAAAGAATATAGCTTTTTAACTCTTATAACCGATGAACAATAAATAAATACTTTCAATTAAACCTAGTTTGATTTAATTAAAGTTTCATTAATTTTATATTCAGGTTTAATCCAATTAAACTCAATTTTAATGGAAAATATAAAAAACCTGGACAAAAATTTAAAAATAAAAACGAGGAAACACTTATAAAGTCAGTAAAAATAATTTGATTTCCTTGATTAGCTATAAGATAGCAGTTAAGAAAAAAATGCTTTGTAATGTTTTGATTTGACTTTAACGATGAAAAACAGAGGAAAAATGGCACTGTAACTAGCTTTATCACCCATATTCTCTAAAAAAATATTAAAACAAATTAAATTTTTGAAAAGTGTAACACATTAAAAAGACTAACATTTATAAATTTTTCAAAACTTGAAACAAGGAACAATGTCATATGTTGTTGATTTTCCTTTTTATCTCATATGCAAAATCATAAATGCAGGATCTTCCAAGTAAGATTTCCATAGGTTTGAAAATCGGCACATGGTGGCACCATCAATCACCCTGTGGTCAGCAGTCCAACTGATAACCATAATATGACGCTTCACAACATTGTCTTGGTCATCATATCTAGGAAGACTCTACAACACAAAAATCTTCATTAAGAAACAATACAAATGAGAACAATGCGAAATTCCCTATAAAACTGTAAAGATGTAAACTTGGTGCAAAACATTGAAATCTTGAAGTATACATGAACTGAATAAGTCAAGGTTACTATTTATTTTGAGAAATGAAATTCCCAGATTTTCTAGTAAAATTTTTCCCAAAATTACAGACCATGATTACAGATTTTCAACAAAATGACTGACCAAGTTTCAGATTAAAATTCTTTTTAAAAAAATTAAATGTTAAAAAATGAAAAAAAGTGAAAATTTCTGCAGATTAAATTAAAATATACTTACTTGAACTTTACCAATTGCTCCAATAGCTACTTCAGGAAGAAATATCACAGGCTTGGTGTAAGTTCCTCCAATCTAAAAGTTCATTCAAACATACAATTAAAGATGCATTTATACCTATATAAACATAATAATGGTTTAGGAAGAGGTTCCAAAATTTTAAATAGCAATTCATGACGTTTTATTAAAAAATATAATTAAAAACATCTTAACTAATTAAAACAAGAATTTTTTATAATAAATACAATTAGAACTAAATTATAATCTATGAATCATATTTTTAATCCTTTGGTAACATTACAAAGTCTAAAGAAGTTTTCTAATTCTAATTAAGAAATTTTTTTTTTCAACTCAAAAATTCTTCCAAAGTTATGCCACAACTTTGGTTGTGACACATAGTATCTGATTGTGGCATATTATATGCCACATATACGCCCTTAATATGCAGGTTGTGACATATAATTCAAGAATCAATACAAGTATGAATACATTAATTCAGTAAAGATTAAAAGAATAACAACTTCAGACGCGAATTTCAAACAAATCATAGCAATTACAAGAGATCAAGAGTTAAAGTCAGCTTAAGCCAGATGTAAGATAATGAATATTAGAAAAATAAGGAAAAATATTCTTAAAATAAACTTACAGATCCAATATTGGACAGAGTGAAAGTTCCACCAGTTAAATCGCCTTGTCCAAGATTACCTCTGCTACCTAAATCACGAAGTCGGTTTAATTCAGAAGCTATTTGCAGAACATTCAACTGCTGAACATTTTTAATATTGGGAACAATCAATCCATGAATGGTATCCACTGCTACACCAATGTTATGAGATGCCTTATAGGGTTTAAAAAAAGAAACATTTAACTTTAAACACATAATTCATTCTCATGCATTGAATATAATGTTTGTCAAATGTAATAGTTTGCTTTAACGAAAATTATTTTCATGTAAAACATTATAAGATTGCTATTAAAATCAGATGGGGAAAAAAGAATTTCAATATCAAAACAATTATCTGATGTGCGATCATCTGATATGTAAACTTAGCTAAGACTCTTTTTGCTCAACAAACTGGTTTAGTATCAAGTTGTCCAAGTAGTACAGTAGTTAAAAAATAATTCAACCAATTAGTTCAGCAATGAAAGCATTACAATGCCTAAAGAAATTTTACAGTTATTGTTTTATTTGCGGAAGAAAAAAAATTTTATCGATAAAAATTATTTGTATTGAGGGTTAAATTTTTATATTCACTTGTTCAAATTGATTGATTAATAGGTCATCTTTCAAAAAATTATTCAAACTATTATTGCACAAAAAAGTGTATAATCTGTTATTTACAGTTTTTTTTTCAAATTAAATGAGAAAGAAAACAAATGAAAATCAAGGGGGAAGAACGTTTATGTCCATTTTGTTACAAAAATTTCAGTTGAATCGCCATCTGTTGGATTTTTAAGATTACTACGTTTTGATAAACCAATAACATGGAAAATCAGTTTCTACTTAGAAAGTTATCATGTAGTGAAAATATGCATTGTCTGAGCATGCACCCTTTATTTTTTATTCAGAATCAGCTTTCATGGACATAAACTGCTCTTAACCCTTGGTCTTGAAACATAAAAATTTTGCCATTTAAAACTAAGGTTTTAAAATAAAAGAAAGCTTTTTTTAATGTTTATTTTAACAAACATTATTAAATTAACCTTTAATCAAAATGGGTTTAGTAAAAAAATAAGACCTATCATCTGTACATGAGGAACATTTGTGAATAAAAATGAATTTTAAAAATAATTTAAATGAAATAAATATTAAACAAAGCATTCATTTAATCCAAAAATAAAGCATTTAAAAGAGCTTTTAATTCAATGAATATTTCAATCTGCATTCCAATACCTCTTTAATTTAGAAACTAAAAAGTAATAAGAAATGAATTAAGATTGCCATAATTGACTCCATAAAAGTAAAACATTGCTACATCAATTTAATACAAAATCCAACTTTCTAAAGCAAAACTAAATAAGATAAAAAATGTCAAATAGTTCATAATGAATGATTATCAACATAAGATAGAAAACTAACTAGACAAAAGAAACATTGATTTAAGATTGCATATTTTCAGATTTTGTTAAACCTCACAAAATATTTCAAAGGGTAAATGATGCAACATGTAAGTTTACCTTGTAAGTAATATTTTCACACTTTTCATCAACAGTTGCATTCAAAATTGGAAACTGAAGCAAGGATAAAGATAAAGCCTGGAAGAAAAATAAAAGGGATTGCAATGGATATTATGTCGACAAATTGCATCTGGTCAGTATATACAGCATAATTAGCAATAGCCAGATTATATAAATACTCCGCTGTTGATCTGTTCTGATATTATAAAATAAAATAAATATATAAAAAAATCATATTCTTAAATAAAAATCTGTTAAAAGTCAGTTTGAAGATGTAGCATTCTAACAAAATCTATGTCAAATCTGGGAAAGGGCTAAAGCAACATATGCCCAAAATTCATTTTCAAATATATTTATAAAAATATGATTAAACTATTTTAATTTTAAACCAATTTTTGATTTGCATTTTGTTCTTCAATGAGTTCATTGAGATTTCTACCTGTATACTTAATAGATTTTTGTATAATTGCTTTTCATTTGCTTTCATGTTTTCGTACACTTTACTTTTCAAGTTATTACTATTTCTTCTAAATTTTATGTGTTTTTTCCAAGTGGGAGTTTGGAAAATAAATAAAACTTTTGTTTTTTAAACAGTCATTCACAGAAAAGTTTGCACACAAATGCATGTAGAGTTCCCATAGAAAAAGTTTTATATAGCATTACGCTTTTTTTGTCCTAATTCAGTATTATTTCATATTTAAGTATAATTCTCTATTTTTTATAAATACAACAAAACATTCTAATATTAAAGCAAGAGTAAAAACAATTGATTTACTTTTACTCTTTTTCAAAAAATATTTCTAACATAAAAAAAAAATTAAGCATTTGTGACATTTTACAAAATTGGTAAATTCTAAATTATACAGAAAAAGCAGTAGAAAATGTAGCATTCTTTAAAAGAATTTGATAACATTTCTTATAAATTACTCTTACAAACAGTCTCTCAATGTCAATAGTCTCTACTATGGGCAAATAAAGAAATATATATTTTTAAAGCTTCTTTCATAAAAGCAAGGAAACAAGAACAGGAATCAATAAAAATAGGGTATAGGTAATTAAAAGGGCTATTTAGATGTAATTAATTTTAAAAAAAATATGTATAAACAAACATGCTAAAATGACGTGAACAATGATTTAAAAAAACAGCAACAAAATCATTTTTAAAATATTAATCAATAATAATTGCTATATTTTATACAGTGCGAAATTGAATGCAGTTTCCTTACTTTTACAAAGAAAGGCATAAAAGTAAACTTTAAGCCTCTTTCCTCCATCATTTTTTTAAAAAATGCCTTTAGTTCAAAAAATCTAGAGACATCTATTTCATCAGAATAACCAAAAGTTGGCACAGAGAGGCTCTTGGTCATAGTTTTCACCATAGCCTTTTTATACCCCTTAATCACTTCAGTTACATCTTTTCCAGCAGGTAAAGGGCTTTGCACAGGCATTTCTTCACGTTGCTCAACAAATGGCAGTGTCACTTTTGTAAGTTCTTTAACAATTTGTTCTGGAGAATGCTGCATAGAAATTTCATTGGATACTTGAGCTGCAAAAAAAGATTAACAATAAAAAAGACAAAGAAATATTGCATAAAATATTTTTTTGTCAGCTGTCTAACTCCAGGGAATTTTAACACTGATTAACAAATTGAACGCAGCACATATTTTAAAGGAAACTTCCACTAAGCCACATGCCCTGCTTAGAAGCATTCATAATTAAGTATAGGAATGTTTACATTAGAAATAGATGAAAATGAACAAAAATTTGATTTGTAATAAATAAAAATTAAGTAAATTTTAACTAAAATTTTAGTAATTTCTTAAAACAATGCAAATTTTTAATTTTGTATCGTATTTTACACTGTCAGTTAAATATTTTACTGTCATTAGTGTCCGACACGGCCAAAACAGGAAGTAGTTCAGTGTTAGTTACCATTGACAGATGTGGCACTCAACATGAAAATAATGATGCAATTTTTTACATAATTTTTTTACATTTATTTTATCCACAATGATGGCAAAAAGAAATGGCTGTGTAACATTAACATTCATAAACTTGATGTTGTTTTTTTCCTAAATTTTTAATAAGTTTGATTTTAAGGAAAAATAGTCAAAATACTTTTCTACTTTTTGCAATTTCTTTAATGAGCAATAAAGAGGAAAGTCAATAAGAGAACTGCAAAGAATACAAGGTGACAAGAAGCCGCTTATACACATACACACCATTTTAATGCTTACAATACCACAAACCAAAAGCTCAAATAAATATAAAAAGATTACTACCAGTACTACATTAACATATTTCGAAGTGATGCCCTTCAGTCTTAATACAGAGTTGCAAATGTGTCACAAACTCTTTTAGGAAATCATAAGTCCTATTAGGATCATTGTACCAAAAACACATCGAACATAAGAATACAGTTGGATTTAAAAGCGGTGTGCACAGGTGGCTATTCTTGTTATTTGTTGACGGCCTTTAGTTCTGGGTACTGGAAAAGCATAATGGATAGATAAAAAAAGCTTTACTATACATATTTGGATTCTTGCTTTGTAAATCGATACTCATAAAATTTTTTAAAAGTAAGGAGCTTAGTAATTACTAATAAAATGATTCTTTTTTTCATCCCTTACCAATAGTTTCTTTGCTCTTAAGAAGTTCAAGGTGAGCAAATATATCTTCTCTCATTATCCTGCCATCTTTTCCTGTTCCTTTAACATCACTAAGCTTCACCTAAACACATGAAAAGCAGCATACAATTTGCAGAAAAATATTGTGATGTCATGACAAACATTAAAATTAATTGAAATAGAAGCAAGTCATAAAGTCTAAATTACAATCCATAACAACTTAAAAAAATAAAATGAATATTAAGTTCTGAATATCATTTCAGAATTAAAATTAAATGTAAAGTTTCTACATTTAAATGTAAAGTAATAATATCTTAAAAATGAGCCTTTTCTTTCATAAAATAAATGTAAACATTACAGTAACTAAAAATGAAAAATCTGGATAATGTAAAATTTTCATGAGAATGACCCTTATGCATTTATACACAATTATTGGTGGCTTGTCATTGTATTAAGTGATGTCTTGCAACAGTCTTTTAAAATATTTTTCTAAAACCACAAATTTAATTTATAAAATAATAATTACAAATTTTTATTTAAGTTTATTAGAACAATAATTCAAAATCTAATTCAGAAACAAAATAGTAAACATTTTTAAAAAGCAATAGTTTTTAAAAATTGAATTCACATATAAATTTATATATTACCAAAGTATGTGAATGTTAGAGAATTCAACTACAATAAGAGTAGACAAGATCTTTCAAAGACAAAACCTTGAAATTTGGGGCTTTGCGATTTATGGAATTTTGTGTTACATACATCATTTTACTTATCTTTAAACTTACCTACTAAATATGGCAATGTTTGTTTGGAACAGATCAATTATAAAATGCTTTAAAATAAAATTTAAATTAAAAAAAAATTATTATTTACAGAAAAAAGTTTAAATTTACTGCATTATTAGAATGACGACAAACAAATTATAATAAATTTTGGTTCGCCTAGCTTTCGAAATTTTAACCTCATAGCAAATAAATAACAAATGTAAAAAGTTTATAGCTCTTGCTTAGTTATAGAAATTTCTTAACTGCAAACATCATTGTTTACACCCTCACAGCTAGTGTGGTAGGAGAATTGCGTTATATAGATTTTCCACTGCATCTATAATCACTTCCGCAAGATTTTTGTAAATACACAATGCCTTTGCAGCTTTCTCGCGAATTTTACTATGCATTTTTTCTTGATAAAAATATATTTGCAAATCAGTCTTTCTTTTTTTGGTGTTCCTCACATAATAGTATTTTGATATAATAATATTTTGTTTTGGTTATATTTATGCAATATTAGGAAGTATTATTTTTTGCACTTATAATTATGTGGGCTGACTACAAGATATCATTTCATAGTTAAAATTTTTCTAATTATTATTTATTTCATTAATTTTTTAATTTTCACTTTTTTAAAATTTTTTTACATCTAATAATTTTTCTTTTTTTAATTAAAAATCCTTTTTTTCTTATTTTTTTTTTGGCTTCTTTTATTGTTTTCTTTATGTTTTCATCATATTTTATGAATTCTATGTACTTGCAGATCATTTGCAGTTAATAAATCTTAAATTTTTAAACTTCCTTTTAAATTCTTTTCTTTTGTTGTTTATTGCTTCGTATATATATATATGTATGTATGTATATATAGGACTGATANATATATATATATTAGTTATGAAAAGAAAAACATTAAAAACTAGTTAATTTTGTGATAAAGCAGTTTTCCTGCAAAGCAAAATATAGAAAAATTTTGTTCTAATATTTTCCATTCAAGCAACAAGATGACTAATTGAGGAAAGGGAAATTACATTATTTTCCATTGCTATACGTCTTACAGCAGGGGCAGCAAGAACTTTGGCAGATTTCCTAGAAAAGTCAATTTCTAAGCCTGATGGTGCAGCAAGTTGATCTTGAACTTGATCAATCTGCTCCTCAGAGTCATCTAGACACATAAAAAAAAAAAATAATATTAAAAAAATAAAAAAAAAATTTGCAACCCCCTTCTATTTAAATAATTATGAATGAAACAATTGATATACTAAATATATCTAATAATAAAACTTGTAAACATAATGGAATATAATAATTTTAGTTAAATAAAAATTTTGAAACTTGACAATTTAATTCTTGAATTAATACTGAAAGTTAGAGTTGAACAATTTTATTTAGATAGCAATCACAAACATCATAAAATGTCATGTTGATGGAAAATGAAAGAAATCTACTGTTGTAATAACATATATTGCAGGCTTCAAAGTGGTTCAAATTAAAAGACAGGACAAAATTTCACAAAACCTCAGGACGTTCTTGGTGTAATGCACTGTAGACTATTTTTAAGAAGTTGAAACAAACGGCTATAAAAAATAGTGCAATCCACATTTCTAAATATTTCATTTCGTGATAGCAAGCCACAGATTCTGTAAAATACCATGTTGATGGAAAAAGAAAGTAATATACTGTTGTAATAATCTAGATGGCAGGCTTCATAATAAAATTAAGAAAAACATTTTACAAAAAAATCAAGATGTTTTTTGGTGCAATACACACTAGACAATTTTTAAGAAGTTGAAACAAAGGGGCAAAAAATGGTATAATCCACTGCTCTGAAAATTTTGCTTTGTGAGGCATATTTTTTTAGCTCTCCACAACATTAAAAAAAAAAAAATACAATAACTCATCTCATTAAAATATAAAACAAACATGGAAAAAAGTTGATCAGAAATTATATAAAGTGGTGCAATCTCCCACATACATATGTGGAGAATAATCAGAACCTAATTTTCTTGACATTGGAAATAGATCCCTCAATATAAAAAGAGATCAAAATAACCATAAACTGATATTTAGAGTTATTTTCATGCAACAATATATTACTTCAAAACTATATCATATAAAATCTACATACTAAAGAATAAATGTATACAAATTAAAGAAAACATAATGTGTGGTTATCTGGTTACAAAGATCATCAAAATAAAATGAGCCACAATAGGATATTTACAGTTTTTAGCTTTTTTTTTTATTAGGCATATTTTGAATTTCAACAAGTGGAGAGTTAGATATTTTTATGAAGAAAAAAAAATCTAATGGGGATGAAAGGTTTTATTTCTTTAAAAAGTTAATTCTTCTTCAAGAGTTTGAGATACCTATTGTTCATGACCTGAAGGACAAGCGTCTGTTACTGACTTACGATGAAAAGAGGTATTCACTGAGAAAAATATTCCGTAAAAAGGGTGGGGTTAATAAAGATAATTTTTGTTCCAATATTGATTCAGAAATAATTCATTCTTTAAAAGAAAAATGGAAGATAAAGACAGGGATTTTGTTGCTCACAGTAACTCCTTTTCATTTGAAATATGTTTCAGGTTTCATTATTTGAATAAAAACGTTAGTTTTGACATTATGTCTAATTTTTCTGATTTCTTTTGAATGAAATATTTTTCAAAAATCTGAATTATCCTTTAAAAATAGCACATTTGTCAAAGTGGTATGTTCAGAAAAAATAAATAACTAAAGTATCAGAACTAAATGTTAAAAATTAGGACAAATAAAAACAGAATATTTTGAAACAGGAAAATCAGGACATAGAAACCTTTTATGACGTGCAATTCTTTTTAACAGTAAAATTTAAGATAAGAATTTTAAAAGTCAAATATTAGTTTCTTAATTATTAGCAATAATGCAAATTAGCTTCTTAATAATTAGCAATAATGCAAATAGTTAGTTAATATTTAATAAGACAAATAAATTAGCATCAACTACATAGGATCATTTTTCAAGTTTACATTAACAGTAAAAAAAAAATTGGGGAATAAATTTACTTGGGCATTAGAAGAAGAAAAGTAGCAAAACCAAATTAAATACTTTATTATTTAAAGGTAACTTTTTCCTAGAAAAAGTACATTTTGCTGAGAATCAAATGTATAAAAATTTCAATTCATCTTATTTATTTTCAATATAAAAACAATTACATAAATCAAAATACAGTTACCAGATTCAAACAGTTCAATCTCTACTAAAGGTGAGCCAACTGTAGCAGTACTGTCTATTTCATAGTGCAATTTTCTAATATATCCATCAAACCGACTAGTAATAGTTACTGAAGCCTTATCACTTTGCACTTCACAAATGCTATCAAACTGATTAACTTTGTCTCCTTCTTTGACATACCTATGTAACATATTAAAAATAGCTCAATTTTTAAATGAATTTTGTTTGAAAATCTAGAAATATCATATTAAACAAGTAGCTAATAAAAATAATGATGGTATTTATCTGTTATAGAGACCATATAGCCAAGACTGCCATAAATATACTTGTATAGTATATAGTTACATGTACATGCGTGTGTAATGATTTCTTTGGCAATAACTTGGAAAAGCATGATCCCAATAACTGAGAAGTACTTTAATGACTATAATATATAAAATAATCTCATTCCTATTTCCCAGGTAAAAAATTAATAAATATATGCATAAAAAATAAGAATTATAGATTAACTAACAACAAATTATAAATATGATTATCAAAGTATTTTTAAAGCAATGCTAACACAGATAAAATAAAGAAGATCAGTTTTAATGAACTTTATGGTAATAAGAATATCACAAATTGCTCAATTTTTATGAAATTAAATTTTCTAGTGAAACTTTCCAAGATACTCCCTTTTAAACTTTAAAAACTTTTAAATTATTTTTTTACTCCCAAGTACAACAGTCAACATGTTAAACCGTCACCTCCCTAACAATTTAATTCCAAAGTAGTCAGTCTTGTCCCTTAATTTTCTAATTTCTAGGCAGCATTTTAGCAAATTATTTAAAAAGACAAGAAGTATTTATTCAATGTTTTCTGAACTAGTAATCTCACTTACATGCTATAGTGTGTCAAATGTTCTGAATATTATTTGGTGCATTCTTGAAAACATATTTTGGTTATAATTCATTGTTGAATTATTATCACTGAATCAATTACTAATCACAAATTTTTTATATATGTATATCTTTACAGTGGAGATTTGTATTACTTTTACTTTAAATAGGGACGAACTTTTAGTAAAACGAATCAGAAGTAATTGCACCTAAAAACATGTCGTTTTCAAAGTTTAGCAAAATCTTTGCTGCACCATATGCTTTCCCACAGTTTTTTCTGAAAATGAGGTAACATGTTTTGAAAACAATACAGCTGATGTAGCATAAAAATAACATAGTTTTAAATAAATAAAAAAGTTTGATTTGATAATATCTTTGTAAGAAATACTTGTATATATGTATAGATATAGATAAATAATGAAGCCAATTCAAGCAAAAAGGAACAAGCAATTAGTCAGTTTTTGAATCAATGCCCTAGATTAGAAAGTAGTTATAATACATATTCTTTACATGTTTCATACTGTAAGATGAAGTTTATTATAAAAAGATAAAATGTACCATTCTTTGAGGGTAACTTCCCGTATTCCTTCTCCAATATCAGATAAATTAAAGCTAACAAGTTTTCCAAAACAAACTGTAATAAAAAAAGTTAGATGAAACATAATTTATATATTTCAAAAGTGATTAAAAATGTGTGAAATTTTATAAATATATTCATCATTTGTGTAGTTTATCACAACTACATATGCATGAAATATTTCTGAATTAAGTAACTTTTATTATTTTAATCTTTGGATGGTCTTCAAAAGAATTTAATGAATTAAGAAATAAAAATTTAATTTTGATTTGTATGATAATTATTGCTTATAAGAATGAAAATAATTCACATCAAGCTAAATAATTAAAAGAGAAATTTGGGTATTTGGAGACTATAATTATTATCACTGTTATGACAGCCTCGGTTGGGCCGTGGCTTTCTCTAGAACATTTTTTCAGGTCATTCTTCTTGCTGCCAAATCTTACTAGTTCTATATCCTGGTTGCCAAAATCTGCATCAAAGTTTAATTTCCAATTAGTTTGAGTTAGATTATTTTATGTGTTGGGCCTATTGTATTGAAAAGGCAATTATGATCTGAAAATATCATTCTGTTTAACTTAAAATTTATAATATCAATGTATTCATAAATTTCAGTATTTGTTTGTAAATTTTGGTATTTTTTTTTTCTGTTGAAGTTGCCTCAGAAAAAAAATAGTTTGTAACGGCAGGGGACTGTCTAGGTTTTTCTGGTAGGTACCTATTTTGTGAAAATTTAGTCATAATTTGTCAAAAATAAAAATTTCATAAAAAAAATCAACACAAAAATATGGTAAAAATAGAAATTTATCGTTTCTTACGGGATACAAAAATAAAATTTTAAGATAAAGTATTTTGTGAAACTACCGTTTTTTCTAAAGTTGAATTTGTGAAGGTACTGCTTAACGGTAGTAAATTTGGCCTGAGCAGACCCCTCAAAAGAGACTAGAATCTTTACATAAAAAACTAACGAAGTATGATACATAATTTGTAAGTTCAAAACAAAACTATCACAGATTTTATGTTTGTTTGGAGGTCAAACACACAACTTTTTTAGCTACTAAATCAAGATTCCCAAAATAAAATTTAGAAAAATAAGTTATTCTGCCAGTCCTTAATAAAAGTTATGAAGAAAATTGTTGTTCCTCAAAGTTTAAAAATTGTGTATATCTGCTAGTTTTCCTAGGGAAATTTTTTTAGTTTGCTTAAAAAGTAGAGTATTTTCAGAATCAATGTCATTATAAATTTTAGAATTTCAAATAAAAATAAATAAATATGATATACATTAAAACTATTAATGAGAGAAAAGTTATTTTTGACAACAACAGTTCAAGGATTGCTAATTTTAAAAACTAAGCATATCTTTTATAAAATGTGATGTAAAGGTTGCAGTATAAAAAAAAATGGAAGAAAATTAGTTTAAAAAAAATTTCCTACGTTTGTAAATACATCCAGTTTGCATTAAGCACTTAATTGATAGGTGATTAAGAGACCGACCAGATAGCCCAAAGTAGTGCACTACATATAGTGAAACTACTGTAGTCACTACTTTTTTTTCATAGTTAGCAATGTAGTGTATGGCTAGTAGTTTTGAATTGAATAATCTCTTAATCTCACTCTTAATAATTCAGTATTACATGTTATTAATTATTATTTCAAATAACACATTTTTTTTACAAGCTTGTAATTTATAAACAGCCGCTTCACAACCTCAGACATAGATGATTAAACTAATATTTATTGCTTTTTCTTTTAATAGAAAAATAATTTTAAAAAAACTTGGTAGAAAAGTTTGTTATTTGAAAAAAATATATATAATAATAATAATTTGCAACAATCATAAAAGAACATTTCATTAATCAGAATCACAATCATTAATCAGAACATTTTTAATTATGTTCTATGAAATAATTTGAAATCTAGTTGTAACCAGTTTAACATCTAAAAGACTAAAATCTGAAACCTTGATACTATAAAATAAAATCAATGCAATATAATGCATTCACTATTCGCTATATTCACCTCAAGTTTTATAAATGAGATAAGTGTAATTACCATAATATTTGATATTTTTATAAAATTGAACTCTGTGTAGGCTAATGACTTTTCACTGACAAAAAAATGTCTTGCATTTTTGTTATGATTTTTAGCAGTTTACAGTAATACTCACTTTTTGATGTAAAATAGTTGCGGTATTCAATTGCTCTCAAATGCTGACAGGTGCTTTGGCAGACTACTTTTTTTAATCTTCTTGAGTGAGAATAAACCTGTTAGGAAAGGGAAAAAAAAGAATTACTCAGTCCATTTAGAGAACTTTTAAATAACATCATATTCTCAATTGTTGACCAAATGAAATAAGGCCAAATTATTGCTCTAATAAATTTTTTTCTGTCATCATATCGCAAAGCTAGAGGTTTAGAAATAGTAGAGATCTAATTACAATGTAAAAAATGGCAATAGGTTTTCTTCAATATACTAATTCTGAATCTTCTTTTTCCATCAAGAGATTATTTATAATTTAATTCCATATTTGAATTATAGACTATTAAAGGTGACTTTCATAATACTTTGACAATCAAAAATGTGTTTGAATCAATAAATAATGATTTTAGACATTGATTTCGAAGAAAACCAATTAATTCATGGTGTATTTTGTATAGTATAAAAATGCAAAATTTAAAATAAAATTTTGCATAAATTTGAGGAAAATTAGAATAAAAGTTATAAGAAGCATAAAACTTACTGCGGAATTTCTTACAGCAAGAGGAATAAAATTTGCAAGCCTTCTGTAAGCTATCATGGTTATATGAAAAAAATTGTGATATACTTTCCCTTGTTTAATTATAACTAAATCTAATGAATGATCTTTACTGATTGATTGTTTTGTTTACTTACAAGATTTAACCACAGTCACAGTGAAACTGTTACACCCAGCCTTCAGGTGTTAAAACAATCACCTAAAGCAAGCATAAATTTCATTTTTTTCACCATCATACTTTTTAAAAATACATTACTTCAATCAAAAGTTATTTAAATATTTTAATAATTTTTATTTTACAACATATATTAACGGTAACTGCACATATGTGAATTGTTTTTGTTTAGCTTGGTGAAAACGGTCAGTGGACCGCTAACTCAAATATTTAATTATATTTTTTAAATAATTACTCAAACGTGTGAAATAACAAGATTCGAGTCAAATTTAAACATTTATTGGTAGTTAAATTCAATAACTTTTCAATTACTGTTGTACTGAAGAAAAAAATGCTCAATAGAACATTTTTTTCTTAATGTTGATTTCTAATGTTCAATTGAATATTGTTAGTATGTCAGGATTAAAATATGTATAAATATTTTTCTGTATGTAATAATATTCCTTATCAGTTTACAGTTTTTAAATCACTTTTTTGATAAAAACACAATATAAATAAAAGTTATCATACTGTTCATTATAATTATTTCCTTACCTTTCTCTTTATACTTAATCTTGATTCTCATATCTGAGGTTCAATTAAGTTGAACACTGAGCCTGAATGCAGTCCCGATACTCCATTTGCTTGAAAACCCATTCTGTATTTAGTTATTACTTTATGAATATTAACCCTTTCTGTGTTTTCAAACAAGAAAGTTTTCATCTGCACTATAACTAAGGCCTGTATTTGGTCTCAGTTTCCTTCATACTTTTATAGTCTCAAAACATAGTAAAACCTAAGAATAATTCAAAGCTTTGGGGTTATTTCCTTGTCAATGGCTGTTCTCATCAAATTTTTTGTGCTTACAAAAGTTTTTAAGAGAAAAAGGTGTGATAATTCTTCTAAAACTCCTTCTCCCTTTAATTATTTAATTTAGAAAATGCATTAGAAAGAACACAACTATATCTATCCATTAACCTTGAGTTGAACAAGGTGTACCTAAATATTTATGTTCCTTAAATAAATAATTTTTATGATTAAATATTTATTTTGTAATAGATTTAAGATTTTTTTCCTTTCTAAACACTATAAATTAACTCAGGAATGATTTCAGTTCACTTTATAAGTTATAGTATGCAGAGATTGCTCACATAGAATTCATTAAGCAGAATGTAAAAATGTAATTTGTTTTTTAATTTTTTTTCTTTCTCTTCAAATTACAATTATTTAGAATTTATCTTTTAAACTTTTTATAAAAGTTGATTAAAAGCTAAATAAAATTGTTTTAAGTCTGATCAAAAGCAAACCAAATGTACCTATACACTTTTTAAAAAAAAATCAATATACTGCTCTAACTCTCAGGATTGGCAAAATTTGTGATTTTTTTTTAATAAAAAAAATTGGATTTATTTGATGTAAGCCTGATATTTTTTATATAAATTAGATTTTAATTTGTTCATATGTCCCAACCAAATCATCTGGTAAAATGTAGGAATACTTAATATTATTAACAAAATTAAACATCTGACTCATTAAATTTTAAAAAAAATTCTTTCTTTCAAAAAATTACAATGTATGGCTAATATCTAGTCTTAAATTTTACTGAAACTGTTTGGTTAAATATGGACAATTCAGTATTTTCAAATAAAGTCATCAACATCACATATTTACTGTAATTATAATGAATTTCAACTCTCTTGCTTTTTCTCACTGAACTGTAATTCATCTTGCATGGTATTTTTTGTCATAAGTTAATAAGATAATTTATTTTTAAATTAGGTGTTTACTGTTTAATTTTCTTTCCTATCATTTTTTTCAATGCGCTTTCTATGTATTCATAATAATTATTCAATGCAAAATTTTTAAAAGAATAAATTCCTTAGATTAAAGTAAAATGTAATGCAATGTTAAGCGTCTAAAACAGTAGCTAAATTAAATATTAACTAACAATAGCTCAGTATGGCTAGATATTTTAGTTTTCCTCTTTTCTGTGAGAATGAATTGTGTTTATTGTATGTTTGCAGCTGAATAAGTATAGTTCAGTTTTTAGCTCAACTCTTTTTTTTTTTAAATTTTCATTTACAATCTTTATTAATTGATTACTTATTGTGCATGTATTTTTTCTTATCTAGGAAACAAACATATAGCAACACATTTATGAAATGGCATCCACACCATCTAACAGCCCTGCAATAAAGAATGCCTCTAAAGATGATTCTGGAACTTCCAAAGAAGAACAAAGTGGCTCAGTTTCAAATTCCCATAAAATAACTACATTTTTCCCAGTGCTTAGGGGTGAAGGTCGGGCTAAAATGTGCGCTTCAAAACCTGGAGATGGTAAACAGAAAGAAATTTTGCAAAAACTAAAAAGTAAAGAGGGTGTATCTTTAAGAGGCAAGAGTCAAGAGCTCAAATCAACTGCAGAACAAAGTCAAAAATCGGAACTAATTTCACAAGCCAAGGAAAAGTTGCAGGGAAATATCATGTCAGCTCTTAAAACTCCTCTGGGTCAAGTTTTAAGAAAAAATATTAAATCAAATGAAGCTAAAAAAGATCAAGTTACTGAAGATGGTAAGACTTCAAATAAATCTGAGTCAGAAAAAAATATTACAAAAAAGGATGCTGTGAGTGAAAATCCTGCTGAGAGACTAAGATCAAATCAAAGGGCTAAAAAGAGTTTTGCAGAAAGTGAATCATCAAGGCCATTGAGAAGGTTACAGAAACAACCTACTCACGCAGCCAAGTCTGCTCCATCTAGTCTAAGATCTGGTTTAAGAAAAACTTCTGATAATAATCAAAGTGCTGCTTTGAGTGATAAGCGTAAAGATGTCAGTGAAGCTAATGAAGTTTCTTCCAATAAAAGTCTCCAATCCGTCTCCAGACAACTGACTTTTTCTAATACTACTTCAATAGTTTCTTCATCTCCAGTTGATGATGCAGATAATAGTAATTTAAATCAAAGTAACAATTCTAGTGGCAAATTAAAGAAAAAGAAGAAAAGGTTTTTTCGTGGAGGCACTTATGGTTTATATTTGTCAAAGAAGAAACGAAAAATAATTAAATCTAATGATGAATCCAAAGATGATAACTGCAGTCTTGCTGGCACTGAAAATAGTAGTTATCTTGATTCTGATGAAGGCAATAGCATGATGAGTGAAGATCTGTATAGTGCTTCAGAAAAATCTCTCGCTGATGATGACCATAATGTCGATTCAAGAAATTCACCTGTTCCAGTTTCTGTAGAAACCATAGAATCAAAACAAGATGTTACTAGCACAGATGCTGACAAAAAACTCAACGAGGTAAAAGAGCAAGAAGAGAATACAAGCAGGAGTAAAAATGCTGATGAAAATGTTTCTCAGCCAGCTGAAACTGTTGCAAAACAAGAAGAAAATATTGATCAGCAAGATGAAAACACTATACAGCAACGTGTAGACAATATACAGCAAGATGAAGATAATGTTGAGCAAGATGAAGACAATGTGCAGCAAGATGAAAATACTGAACAAAGCTGCGAACTTGATGAAAATAAGCCTGAATCTGCAATTGTAAGTGAGTGTAGTGAGTCAATCCAAAATGTTGCTGATGTCCTTGAAAGTTTAGATCAAATGCAGTGGGATGATTCAAATAATGCTAACTCTGAAAAACAGTTCTTATCTGAAACTCCTAAAACAATGCAATATGACGATATAAGCAATGAAAGTTTTTCAAATTCTGTTTTTCCTAGTAAAGAATCTCCAGGAGAGAATTCAAGTGAGAAGACCAAAGTGCTATCTCCTGTATCTGTTAAAGAAGAACAAACTACAGATGAATTAAATGATTCTGAAAAAATGGATTCTTCTTCTAGTATGGGTAAAATAAATGATAGTTCCAAAGACATTGCTGAAAATATGGACATAGATCAAGATGATCAATCTGATCAAGATGAAAAAATGACTGATGGTTTCAAAAGTGGTGATGAGCAGGACAGTGCTGTCAAAAGTGGGGATGAACAGGACAGTAATAACAAAAGTGGTGATGAACAAGACAATAACTTCAAAAGTGGTGATGAACAGGACAATGCTTTGAAAAGTGGTGATGAACAAGATAGTGAAGGAGTATTTTCCCCCAGTGAAAGTCCAGAAAAAGGTACAATATTATTTTTATGTATTATTTAAAATTATTCATAGTTTGTTTTATATCTTATTATTAAAAAATTATTTAGCTAAATTAATTTTTTCTAAAATATATTTTAGTTTGGATGTTGCTTCAAGCTAAACTAGCTACTTGTTTTTGATAGTATAGACCTGCTAATGACTTGTATTCTATAAAATTATAGATTCTGATGCTCAATCCACCATTGCAACTTGTGTGAAATCCAGGCAACGTATAAAACGACGTTTCACAGATGATATTGTGGACACAGAAGTTGGCTTACTTTCTTTAAATCCTATGCCTGCTCCTCGTAAGGTTCCTGTTCCAAAGCCAGATCCACCTAAAGGTAAAATACGATACTTTTATAATCTTGCTTTTTTATATTGCTTTTGTCAGAGAAAGAATTCCAAAGAGGATTTTTATTTCAGATGTTATTGAGACATTTCAACCGATTACTCACAGTGAAGCAAAGAAAGGCCCCATTACAAAAATTGATATAATTGTAAGTATTAATTAAATAGTAATAAAAATTGAGAAACTTTTTTTCATACTCAAAAACACAAAAAAGTTTTTAATGCAACTCAACATATTTGAAAAATTAGACCAAAGCTAATTTTATTTTATTTATAAAAAATTTGGGCTTATTATATATAAAGAACAATGATTTATTTTATGTAGGGTCTTATAATATTTCTAGTTTTACTAAATGAAGTATAATTGTAAACAGTTATTGATTAAGCATTAGTTATATTTCAGATAATAAAAATTAACAAACTGGTTATTTAAATCAGGGATTCTAAAATTTTGTATCATTTACTTCATATTGCTATGTGTTTTAGAAACTATAAACCTAACTAATTCCTTGGTTTTATTTTATATACTTGTTTCATTTTATAGAAAGTATTAAATATTCTTACTGTTATGTTTGTGTATATTTTACAATAATTTTATAGTTCATTTGTAATTCAAAATATCTTATTTTTAGTTTAAAAAAAATGAAAGACTAGGATTTATTGAAAAAATATCCTTCCTCCTCCACATTCATATAAAGGCTTTTTTTTCCTTCTACTTTTTCAATATAAAAGTTATTTTAGTTACGAAGACATAAGACTGATTTAATTATTATCTTTCATTTTGCATCAGTAATGATGAAATAATCAACACTAAAAATAACAATATCAAAAATATTTATTCTTTTTGTTATCAAACTCAGGTTCCCCTACGATAACAGAAGTAAATAGTAATGTATAATTTGCGTTAAACGTAATATTTTGACCTAGATTTCACCTTTAAAGATATTTCGCATTACGCATATCCTTGTTATAAGTGCTTAAAAGCAATGTATCTGTATATAATTTGATAAGGAATCAAAAATTAGTTCATATTAATAAGATTTGATTGTATATAATTTTATCTCACAGCATACTCAATGTATCGTAACATATTTCTGCAACAATAATAGAATAATAAACTATGCTTAATTTAGTGAGTGTTTTTGTACTAAATTTTATTGTTTTTTTTTTCCTTGTTTAGTTTAATAGTCGTCAGTCTCCAGTAATGAATTGTACTTGTGAAGGTGATACATATGAGGCAAATTTAGGAAGTGAGGAAGAAGGAGTATTTTGCCAAGCTGTTGATTCTATTGATGATAAGGTAAGTTCTAAACTCTGACTCATAAAATAATAATTTAAAATAATTGTCAAAACCTGCAACTATTTAACAGATAATTTCTTGCTTATGTGTTATTCTTTGTTATGTTTGAGGCAATTTGATTAAAGAAAAGTGATAATGTTAGGTGTAATGTCTAATTTATGTAATATTTCCGATAAATTCCGTGTAGAAAAAGTTTGTGATATGACTCTTAGCATTATTTCAAAAATATTACTCATAAAAATGATATTTAAATAATGTTATTACTCTTAATATTATAGTTTGAAAGTAATCTGATAGCACTATTTTAAAGTTTGGTTATTGTTAGGTTTGCACAAGGGATAGTCTTGTGTAAAATGTGTTTAATTTTTTGTAAAATAATAATAACTTTTTTAAATGTGTAGTTTTTTTTATTTTAGCTGGTTGGATGCTCTAATCCTGTAGTGACTAATAAACTTGTTCGAACTTCAGTGAAAATACCTTTCACTATTATGTGTGAAATGCATTTATGGAGGCTTAAACATCACCATTCTTGTCCTTATTGTGGTCTTTTTTGCTCACAGGTCTGTGTTTCTTATTAATTTGTTTTGTTTCTACCTCAATCGCATGAGTTCATTAATATGTCTTTTATTCCCCAATAGGGCTCTTTTATCCAATGTGTGACTTTTAAAAATAAACGTAGAGTTGTTCACCTGTATCATGAGCAGTGTCAGTCCAAAGAAGAAGGCATTGGGACATTTTGTTTGCATTGTGGTGCAACTTCAGGTTTAAAGCATGTCACTTTAGAAATGCATATGGCTAGTCCACCTTCATTTTTCTTAAGTCAGCTAACTAATCAACCATTGTAAGTATCAATCTGTATAAATAAAAATTAAAAAAAATTAAAAGTACAGATTAATTTGTTGAGAATAATCTTTGCAAATGGCTTCCACAACAATTCCATTTTCTTTAAATTTGTACTTGATCATTTTCAACCTTATTAAAGAAAATTCTTCTACGATATGGGTAAATTGAAATCAATATTAATTACTCAATAGAGGACCTTTTAATGTTAAAATTCATAAATATGAATACTTATAGCTGAATCACACAGCAGCATGTTATGTATAAAATGTATTATTATTATGTGGTTTTATATTATAAGTAATTTAAAAAATATTTTCTCAAAGTTTTCTATGTAAATTATTTGATTTATTTCAATATTTTTGTGCTATTTAATATAAGCATATTTATTAAGCATATAATTATATAAGCATATATTTATGCATTATTATTAAGCATCTATTTATATAAGCATATTTATTAAGTATTTGTATTACAAATGATTTTGATTCTTTGTAATTGCTTATACTTATGCAACCTTTCTTCATTACTTATATACCACATTTTTGCAATTTCAGACCCCATGTTGAGAAAGCAAGAATATCAATTTCTAATGCTGTAGAGCGTATGAAAGATGACGAAGTTGTTGATTTTTCTTACAGAATAGAAGACACAGGAAAAGTATTGTCATCTGGTGAGTTTGGAAATTAATTCTTTTCATTCATATAAACTGCAATAAAACTTCTTAAATTTTTATAATTTTATTTTTTGAGAATTCAATATAATTTCCAATCTCTAACATTTTTTAGTATTTTTTACCTTTTACTTTACTTAAAGTTAAAAGTGGTTATCTTTGCAAACAGTATGTGTGCATTTAGTTTATGATTCAATAGTTTTTCTTCTATCTAAAATTGGGGTTCAAAATTAATCTCTTTTGCTTTTAAAATATGATGAACGTGAGACAGTATTTTTTGTTATTTTGTTTCAATTTGAAAAATAAATTTTTTATTTTATTTTAGTTGGCTTGAAAAATGGACCAGAAAAAGATGAATTGGATAAATTACTTCAAATGATGAATGAAAATCGTGACATTCCAAACTATCATACTCATGAAGAATTTTATACTGCTTCAGCTGAAGGCGACTTATTAAAAGTTTTGAACATATTAGGTATTAAACTTAAAAGATAGCATTCATTATTATGTAAAAACAGTATTATTATATTTTGCTCGAAGAGGGAAAGCAGAAGAACATGATATACCTGAAAGTCAAACATTATGAAAAATAAATGTTTGTAATTTCCAATTGAAGGGCTCACAAAAATTGTAATGTTGAACCACATTTTCATACTGTTTAAAAAAATATTTTTCAAAAATTTTGTTTGTTTGTGGAAAACATGATTTTTATGTTGGTAACACGATGTTTTTGTGTATTATGCTATTAGCAAGTGAATAATTAAGATTTTATTTTTTGTAAAGTATTAATTATATTTACCTTGAAATATTAATAAGGGTACAAAGTACAAATGCACCTATGTTGTTATTCAAAAATAAGTTTTCACTTTGTTGAAAGAGCAATTTTAAAAAGTAATAATACAATGGAAACTTATGTAATACAATGTACAATAATAATGCAATGTTTTGTTTCATAAATTTGCTTTGTGAAAATTAAACAGCATGAGAGAAAAGAAGGGAAATCTTTTTCATTTGCTTAAAAAAATGAGATATAATAATTTTCATTTTATAGTTTTCATTTCAATTTAATGGTAGTATTTTAATCTTAATGTATTTAATTTAGAACTACTTTACATTTTGTTTTAATATCGAATAATTAATATAATGGCAGAAATTAATCCATTTAATTTATGTTGACCTTTAAAAACAACACTATGTTGGGCAAAATATTTCTGAAATTTATTATGTGTACGTATTTAACAACTGTTTTCTCATGGGAAATTTCATTAGTTGACATATAAAAACAACACTAAAAAAAACTGTAAAATTTTCTAATGTAATACTCTCTCTCTATATATATTTTAATTCCTTACAGCCAGAGGAATTGATCCAAACTTAAAATTTTCTGATCATGAGGATGATACTGCTTTACATGCTGCAGCTGCTAATGGTCAAACTACTGTAGTTCATTTACTTATACAGGTAAAAAACTTATAGATGATTGTGAAAATATATTTGTGATTTTTGCTACAGCTGTTTCATCTTTTTTTCTCTCTCTCTCTCTTTTGCGTGTGTGTGAACACATTTTTTGCTAAAATTAAATTTTGTATAAAATTAATAAAAGGAAATTCGTCTAAAGCTGTACAGTGGGGCCAAGATTTAACTAACCCCTTTATAATGAATTTCTTAATTTAATTTTTTTTTCTATTTTCTCAATTGAAATTGAGACAAAATAACCTAATAAACCCTAATTTATAGCATATTTCAATAGCTGGAAAAAGTTCATTCTTGTAAATTTCTGTTAAAGAAATGTTGCTTTTCTTTTCAAGTGTACTACAGTATCTATTTTGTCTGGAATTGAAAAAGAATTTTCTTTCGTGTAGCAAGGAGATTTTCGAAAGTTACTCAGTACAGTACATACTTAAAATTCCAAATTCACTAGTGTTTCACTAAATTGCTGTGTTTTGAAAAAGTGTACAATTTCTAATTATGTGTATGTTTGGATAGTTATTGATTGTAGCTGTTCCATTAAGTAAGTGCAAAAAGTTTTCAGTTTGAATGTGTAAATTAGGAGTTGTGCCTAAATATAAATGTGTATATGTTTGATAACTGTATATCCCAACAAGTTTTTTTTTAGCTGCAAATGTTAAATTTTATTAATTTTTTTCTAAAATTATAAATTATGGTATTTTAGGTTAAGTACATATTCATTTACTCTTACAGGCTGGAGCAATTAATGATTCATTGAATGAACGAACATACACTCCACTGATGCTAGCTGTTGAAAATAATCATAAAGATGTAGTTTTTTATCTTATTAAAAATGGGGCATTAGCTGATTTTAAAGTAAGTTTGAATATAATCTTTCATATTAATTTACATTTTGTATGGCCCACAAGATAAGTTACACTTTTATTTGTTGGATGTTTTTTCGAAATTTTAGAGAATTTCGTTGCTTAGATTTTTCTATAAATTTATATGCAGAAATAACTTGTTTTTTACTCGTATGTTTCAGTACAGATTTTATAATAGCTGTATTATATTATAAAAAACTAAAAGCTCCATTTTATGTTTGCTGTCAAACTTGCAGTACTACAAGAAAGCTTAATGATGAATATCATTTTAGAAGAAAAAAAAATTATTTAAATATTTTTTATTATGTATAATTTTTGTTGCTATTTTGCAGTTAATCTAACCTATTGCTTACTTATTGCAGGTTTATTTACATTAAATAATCTTTTAATATTTATTTAATTTTTTTCAATTGTGAATTATTTTATTTTTTCAAAAAAAAAAAAGCAATTAAAATTAATAACATAACCATAAGAATTATTTTCAGAATAAAAAAAAAAGCTTAATTATATTTTGCGATAATTGATAGATACCTTACAAAATGTTTTACTGAAATTCAATCCAAATTTTCTGTTGGCAGAAAATTTGTATAGATATTCACAGTGTGACTAAAGAAGAGGTTTAATATATCCATTTTCTTATCTCTTTAATTATTGTATTATATTATTTTTGCACTGTTTCTTGTATTTAAAAACTATGCCTGTGTAATCCAGTTGATTTTTTATTTAATTTCTGTTCCCTTAATGTTAGTTTTATCAGGAAAATATAAATTAAATTTATGATAAAGGTGATTGCAAAAAGCAATATAACTTTACCTGGTACTGGTAATGTTGTTTCTTTTTTTTTTTATCAAAACACTATGTATTTGGGTAATAATTGAGTGATGAACATTTTACCTAGTGCATCAAAAAAAAAAAGTTTAAGAGAATATATTTTAAAATGTACTAAAACATATTATTTATTTTTCACAAGACAAGTTAAATAAATTTTGTCTTATAAACCCATTAATATTTTGCATTTATTCTATGACTTTAATTTCTTAAAATTTGAGCTAGCCTTCTTTGAAATTTTTAAAATTTCAGCATGATTAATTGATTATTATTTTATGAATTTGTTAGGGTGAAAATGGAATGTCAAGTTTTCACATGGCTGCTAAAAATGGAAACCTAGACATATTAAAAATGTTGATGAGCTCTAGGAATGTGGATATAAATGCTCAGGTAACATACTTTTCCTTTATTTTCTTTTGTACATAATATTTTATATTGATATCCATTTAACAAAGATTTTTATAGTTTATTTCAAATAAACTGTTACACATTGCTCATTTAGTAATTTTTATGTGTACAGTGCACTATAAAAAAAAAAGATATCTCCTGCAGTAACTTCTGTTATGCTAATTAATTAGTACAAATAAAGTTTTTTTTTTAAGTTACAAAAATTCTTTTAAGTTATCTGAGTAACCTAGAGGATGGTTTAAAGTTAGAGAATTTTTATTCCTTTATAACACTTGAAATTTTAAATAACTATGAAATTGTTGCAATTTTCAACAACTATTAAATAATAGTGTATAACTGTTCTAATTATTCAAATTCTCCTATTGTTTCAAAGAACACTAATATTTTGTTTCCTCCTTTTATGATCAAGATGTTTAAAAATATTTTTGAAAGCTTTAGTTTTAAAGCTGATTAACATGTATGTAAAGTGACATTGTCTTGTATATTTTAAGTCATCATTTTATTATGACATTTTGATTTGGTAATGCTAAAAATATTTCTTAACTTCTATGTTTTCATTTTAGGATGATGGAGGTTGGACACCTATTGTTTGGGCATCTGAACATGACCACTATGAAGTAGTTAAATATTTGTTAAAGAGAGGGGCTAATCCTAACATTAAAGATAGTGTAAGATATTTTTATTTATTTTTTTATTTTGTTTTTATTTGTTGCAATTTAACTATTTTGTAGAATTTACTATAGTTATAGGCCCACTCACGTAGGATTTACAGGGTCAATATGCAGCTCTATCTTCAAGATATCAGATTTATCTGCAACTTTGACACTGTCAGGCAGAAATTATTTTACAAATTGAGCCTAATCTAACACAAATTTTGTAAAATTTGCAGATATTAATCATAATACAGTTATGTTCAGAAACTTAGTTGTTTAAGTTTAACATGAATTCCATAAATCATACTTTATTTTTTTGCAAAAGAAGAAAAAACGAATGTTTATACTAAGCCTAATAAAGAAATCAGAACAAAAGGATGAACATGCTAATGTTAATATTAAAATAAAATCTTTTAATTTAAAAAAAAATTACAAATGTAATTCATGATGTTCTGATTTGTGCCTATTTAAAGTTCCTTTAAGATATTTAAAGGAAATTCATTTATCATCACAAGTACTTTGCTGATAATGATTAAGTGTCTTTATTTCAGTATCAAATTTTTTACAAATTTTAAAAAAGAAAAGTGTTCCTAATTTTTCATAAATAAAGATTAAAAAAAAAAAAAAAATCTTTTTTTTTCTTCCATTTTATTCTAAAACTCTTTTAAAATAATTTTCTTTCCAATTTTTACTTTTTTTAAGCAACTTTTTTTCAATTTGTTGTTTATTTTGAAAACAATTTGTGGTGGGAAATAATCTGCAGGTGTTGTGATAATCTGTAGTGCCTGTTTCCATGCTGGAGTGTATCATAATTACTAAGAGGATGAGACTGTCATTTTATTTTGATTTTCATAATTAATAGCGCAATGCGTTATCTTCAAATAATGTAATCCAGATTCATAAAAATAAAATTGGCTGTCTATTTTCTGTTTCATAAAGAATATGTAATAAGTAAAGTAAATGAAGAAGCTTTGCAATAAAATTTTAACATTGCTATAAATATAAATTATTTATAATATCAGGAGCACTCTAATGAGGAGAGGTGGGAAAAGATAGTAAAAGCAAAAGAGGAGTGAAAATAAACATCCGTGACTAAATTGAAGCTAATTGATTCAGATTTCTGGTTAAAAAGAATGGGATTTGTGATTTAAATGTGAATTTCTTTTTTTATAAAAATTGTTTCATTCCCTTGCTCCCTAAGTGTATTTTCTTTTATTAAGTAGATAAATCAAATTTAAGCTGCAATATGTGCTACATGAGCTTTTGCACTCATGAAATTCTTTAAATATTTAATTGAATATAATTAATTCCGATTATTTTACTGTAAGTTTAATAAACAGATAGGGAAAAACTGGTGCAAAAGAAATATGAAAACTGAGAAATAAAAATTTATTTTTCTTGCCACAAATGTATAGGTGTAAGAATGGATTAATGCAAATTTTCATCACTAAGTTAAAAATTTGTGACATTTTTTACTGTCTTAATGAATCCTTGGGGCTACTTTTAAATTTTGTTCACATTGTCAAAATTAAAGTAGTTTACACATGAAGAAACTTTGAGAATTTTGAAGTTAAATTCTTGAAGAAAAAAATAAAAGATACATTAATTATTAAACTTTTTTATTCTTTAATGGTTTGATAAAGTAAGCTTATTCTATGTCTTATGTATTACAATTACAATTTTGAATGAAATTTGAAATGATTATCTTATTTTAATTTTTAGGAAGGTAATACAGGATTACATTGGTCAGCATTCTCTGGCAGTGTTGATATAAGTTACTTATACTTAGATTATGGCTGTGATATCAATGCTAGAAATGAAAGAGGTGATACCCCACTGTAAGTACATTAGTTCTTCTTTTTTTTAATAAAATAATTTATTGTATGCTGCATTCAGTTGGGGAAAAAAAACTTAAATTCAGTAATACACAGATAATATATTTATATTATCTAAAAGAAATTTCTCTTTTTTTTTATCTTTGTACTATTTGAATATTAATTGATAAATTATAAGACCATTTCTTCAATGTTTCAATTTTGATAAATTATTATCATTTTTTAGCATGAATATAGTTTTTTTTATCAATTTTTTTATTGTTGTAAATGTTTTGTTTGTGTTAGTCAGTTTGTGTTGCTCAGAAATAAAGATTTTACTGATCTATGTAACTTACATTGTTACAAGAAGAAAAAAAAGCTTTCAGAAAACGTAATTTGTTTTGTATTAAAATATATTAGTAAATGTAAGTACCCTATTGTTATTATAAGGTTAAAGGCTATTGCCAGCAATACATTTGACAAGTGTACCCTATACTGGTGTTGTTTAAAAGTTAATTTATCTTTGCCCTTTAAACCCTTCGTACAAATATAATATTTAAACAATGTTTGCTCATAGTGCAGCACTCTTATAAAACGTGGTCAGGGGCTGATCCCAAGTGTGCTTTTTCTTTTTTAATTGGCAACAATAAAGGGCTATTTATAAGAACCAATTAAGTTGGTTAAAGGGAATAATTTTTGTGAATTTATCACATTAACCAGTTATTATAGATAATTACCTAACTTCATTATAATAACTTCATATTAATAATGACCTGTCTATGTAATTAACGTTAATTTATTTTTACCAATAACCCAAGTTTATGGTTATTAATGATCTCTGATTACTATTAATAATAAGCAGATTTAAAACTGATTATAGCATAGATTTATGCATTTTCAATAACAATAAAGGAAAATTATAATGAATTAGATTGCGTTTGTTGATTTTGTCTATGTTCTCAAAATAAGATTTTTTTTACAGCTATTTTTCTTTCCATTGTAAATATAAAAAAAAGAATTGTTCCTAAATCTTAAGTTTGTGTGCCTTCTTTTAGAATTGAAACCAAGAAAAATATTGCCATTTATTTAAAAAATTGAAAAAGAAATTTCTTAACAAAGGTTCTGTAATATCCATAAATTATTTACAATTTGAAATATAAAAAATCAATATAATATTAATCAATCAATGGGTGTGTAAATATTTCCCAGTTTCAGATCAGTGCTATCAGACTACTTTCAGAGTAATAAAATTATTAAAATAACATTTTTATGAGTAATATTTTTGAAATAATTATAAAAAGTCATATCAGAAATTTTTTCTACACAGAATTTAACGGAATATTTCCCAGTTATAAGATATGACAGTTTACAAGATTTTTTTAAATATATGTTAGGGAAATATATCTGGAAAGTTTAAAAGTTGTCTCAAAGACCTTCATTCAAAGTTTGGCAGATATATTAATTAAATGTTTCCTTAAAATAAATATTTTAAGAACACATCATCGTGTCAAAAACTTGAGAGAAAAAGAAATTAATAATATATTAACGCTTTATTTGATTAAAGTTTGTATTTCTTTTTGTAAGTAAAATTTTATAATATATATATATATATAAAGGATAACTATTATTTGATATCTGATACTCTTAATAATATAGTTTATGTTGTTTGAGTTTATTATATTTTTTAGTGTTGATATATTGAATTATTTGAAATAAGTTAAAATAGCTCATTGTGTTAATGATTTTAAAATTTTAATTTTTTAGTCATATTGCAGCCAGACAAGATGCATTAGCTTGTGTCACGTAAGTGTTTGTTTATTTTTTGTCTTGCATAATTTTTTTTTCATTGCTTACTTATGAAATTATTTAATATATATTTCTTTTCTTTATGCAGGTTATTTTTGTCTAGAGGTGCTGATGTCCAAATACGAAATAAAAACAACCAATTACCAGCTGAGGTATTAGGATTGATTCATGAAGGCTATGCTATTTTTATAATCTGTTTTCTTTTTCTTAATTTTTAATTCTCGGTCATGAAAATAAAACTTTATTTTTTAGTGTGTGATAGACAAGACTAGTGATACTCACTTATCACTAAGTCTAAACATGTTGTTGAAAAAAATTGCTGGAAAATATCAACATAGATCCGAAAAAATATTATCTAAGTAAGTTTTATTTCTTAAAAAACTTATAAATATACACTTTTAGTCTTTCACATTTTTTCCTAACTTACTGTTATGATAATTTGTTTTATTTATTAAGAAACTATGTAAATTTATGACTTTTTGATTTCAGGGACATTTCACGAGGCAAAGAGCAAATTGCTATACCTTGTGTTAATGAAGTGGATGATGAAGGTCCACCGCTAGACTTCCTTTATGTCACAGAAAATTGTGAAACAACGCCCCTGAACATTGACAGAACTATAACATCATTGCAGGTACTCAATTTTCATAGTTTTTTTTTTAGAAGGTGCTTACACGTTTAAAAAAATTAGTAATCATTTTTGTCATTACTGTTGTATTGATTACACTTAAGTTAATTCAAAAATACACCAGACATCAATAAAAAATAGATTGTTCTAGTTGTATTGCAATGGAATTAGGTTTCATAAGTTTGTATTTATTATGTTATTTTACTGTTTTGAGTTTGACATGTGAAGTTTTTGAGAAATACTACATTTCACTAGTAGTAGCAAATCTTCTGGAAAGACTGTTTTTTTTTTTATCCCAAGATTTATTTTTAACTCTCGATCAGCATCCACGGCCCAGTTCCACCCTGCCCACATCCCATGACTGGGTACTGTTAATCTAGTAATTTGAATAAGTGATTTCATCATTGTTCACCAAATCTGGCTATTGTGATATTGAACTTATACCAACCTATCTCATAATAATGATCAACATTAGTGTTAATTTTCTATCTTGTCAAAAGTTAAGTTACTCAATTAGCTATTCATTACCAAAATATTCTCAGCCTGTAAAAATTTTGTTAGCTGTGCAAAAAAATATTTGATTTTGGGTTACTTTAATTTGCACTGCATCTACCTTGATTTGTTTTAAATCAATTTATCATAAATGATTAATATTTTTATATGAGTGAAAACTATGATAAAAGTAGCAAAGGAAACATACTAACAATAAATATTTATGTAATTGTGTTGAATATTTGAAGATGAGAGAAAAATTGTATGTACTGTATACTTTCAATATATCGAACTTTGATATCTCGAAAACCTCATTATTTAAAAAAATAAATAAATCTTACATATCCACTTAATATTAATTGCAATTTATGTTGAAGAGTTTCTTGTCAAAACTTTGTTATGTTAAATACTTTTCAAGGTAAAAAACGAATTTTTTTGGAAAAATCACCGTGAACCACCACTCAACATTACTGTGTCCCAAGAAAAAATGCTATCCCACACATTTTTTTTTACATTTTAACTTGTTATCTAAATCTTTTTAGAATTCCTTAATCTTTGAGATATCAAGAATATACTGTAGTTAATCCAAGAAGATTTTCACAATAATTCCAAATAAAAAAGAAATATCTTAATAAAAAAGAAATATATTATTTTGAATATATATATTTTTTCATATATAATATATCTATGTATTTTTTCAGTCTTGCAGTTGTGAAGATGATTGTTCGTCATCCAACTGTGTATGTTCAAGCATTAGTTACCAGTGTTGGTATGATAAGGTAAGTTATGTATATCATATGTTTTTATTGATTTTTAAAAAAAATTATATTTTAATTATTATTTTAATTAACTGAAGCTAAATATTTTATAAAAATGAGAATAAAGTTAATCAGCAGCACAATAGTTTAATTTATTTCGAGCTTAGGAAAAAACCTAACTTAAATCGACTACAATGAATGGCCTAATTTAATATTCTTTTTCAAAGAATTCAGTGTAACTTTTGAGGTTATTTTTTCCTTATATTGAGATTCATATTTTAGTTTGTTATGATTAATTAAAAATATTCTGTTATGCAATTGAAAAAACAATGTAACTAAATAACAATAGATTTCAGGAAAAGCAACTTGACAACTTTTTATTTTTTGTCCTTTCTAATGCTATGAAGTTTAAAATAAAATGTCAGAAAAACTTATAAAAAAAATATTTTTAGCAATAAGTAGCTTATTCAGAAAAAGTGAATTGCATAAAAATCTCAATACTTAATTTTTTGTTTCTTACAATTGATTTTTCTATTGCATAGCAGTGTTAGATTAATTAAACTTATCTTATTTTATAGGATGGCCTGCTTCTGCCCAATTTTAATTTAGTTGATCCACCTATGTTATTTGAATGTAATCGGGCTTGCTCATGTTGGGCACTTAGTTGTCGAAATAGAGTTGTCCAAAATGGCATAACGTAAGTTTTATTTATTGTTTTATGTTTTATTTTTTAGTAATCATTAAGTTTATGTTTTAAATGTGGAAAATGTTTTAATGTGAAAAAAAGTTAAATGTGTTTTAAATCCAGTGTTTAAATGTGGAAATTTTGTATAAAGAAATGTTCAATTTGTTCATTTACACTTGTTATTTATTTCTTATATTTTGAAAAAAAAAATTTTTTTGTATCCTTTGGAACAAGTTCATTCTTTTTTAGTATTACAATTGTGTTTCTTTTTTTCCTTCTTTTCATCAGTTTAATAGTTTATGTCTTTAAAAGCTTGTCTTTTAGCATTAACAGTAGAAAGGCTCAACATACCTAAAAAGTCCTAAGGGACCAGTCTGGTCCTTCCCAGATTTTTTTTGTGTAAATCAATAAAACATCAAAAATCATGGAATATAATCATAAATAATTTCATATGAAATATATTAGAGAACGGATCATTAAAATTCTTATGGTAATTTAATTGATTTGATAACAATTTGATACAAAAAAATTGGATAATTGGAGGACTGACTTTTTAATTATACCTCAAAATGTTTAGTTTCTGATATAATTAGTTTCAAAATTAGTTTCTGATATAATTGATTGTACTTTTTTCTATAAATAAGAACAAATATTAAGTTAAAATACATATGTGTTTTTAATGAAACTGCGGATACCTCATACCTATTAAAGGTACCCAAACCTACCTGGGGTTATGGAGTACCAACCAAAATACATTAGGAATCACTGTGGCCCACCTCGTCATTCCGAGTATAAAGTACTCTCTATATATATTCCTTTAAGGTTAACACATGAATGATTAAATAGGCACTTAAATTGAATGAAATTATGAAACGTCAAAAATACTTAATACTTTTATTAACTTATTTTAGAATTACTAAGTTAAAGAGTGGAGCTAAAATGGCTCCAGCCATCTTTATTGTAGTTTTTCTTTGCCTCTGAAGTTTTAAAATATTGAAGTTTTACTAGTGTATTGTAAAAATTTACAACTACAATTAAAAAATTATATAAGGAAGAATATACAAAAATTATATACTTCTTTTTACAATTAAATTTTTATTAATTTCTTTTTGTGTCATAAAAATTATTCAACTATTTGAATCACAAATTATATCCAGTATACAATTATTATTTGAACCAAAGATCATCCCTAGCAAATAATATTTTTGTACTGAAGTATTATTTCAGCCTTAAATCATTTATAAGGAGAATTTTTTTTTTAGATTAAATTATTATTTGAATCAAAAATCATTTGTGACAAGTATTATTTTTACTGTTGTTGTTGCTTATCCCCTTGGTCTAGAGCTCTAGACCAATTTTTATTGTATTTTTACTTCTAACTATTATCACTTTTTATAAACCTTTAAAAGTCAACGATAAATTATATTCTTTTTTTAAATATAGTTGTCGGCTGCAGCTCATACGTACCAGAGGAAAAGGATGGGGTGTTAGAACATTGAAAGATATCCCCAAAGGAACATTTATTTGCGAGTAAGTTCTTTCATAATAAATTAGTTACTTTTTATATGGATGATCTATCATAATAAATCATGATTTTTCAATTTTCTACTTTAACTTTTGAAATTCTAGTATTTTCTTAAAGCATTTATTCTATTCCAGTCTATTGATGACATTCCATTAAAGTGAAACAAGTTTAAAATTGTTTTGAGATTTTTTTTCACTATACACTGTGTATATTAAATAATATTTTAGAATTATTTTTATTTCTTTTTTTACAAATTTGATATAAAATGATTTAAATGTAATTGCATATCTAATAAAAAAAAACTATTATAAAATTTAGGTATGTGGGTGAGATGATATCTGACTCTGCTGCTGATAAAAGAGCTGATGATTCGTATTTATTTGATCTAGACAATCGAGTAAGTGTGAAACAAGAAAAAATATTACTTTTGCATTGTTTGATAAAATTTCATGTCCTTATACTTTTGCTGTATCTCTTTTTATCTTTATTTGAAATTGCAAAAAAATATTTTACTTTCTTTCGTTAAATTTAGTGAAATTTAAATAAAGTCATAATAATAAAGTTTTAAATAAAGTTTTAAATTTAGTGACATTTAAGTAAAGTTTTTAAATAAAGTCATAATTGTTCTTAATGCAAGTAAAAAATAGAAGCTGTTTTGATTTTTTTTCGTCCATAGGATGGAGAAACCTATTGTTTAGATGCTCGATACTATGGAAATATTAGTAGATTTATAAATCATCTTTGTGAACCTAACTTAGTCCCTGTTAAAATGTATGTTGATCATCAGGATCTAAATTTTCCTCGGATAGCCTTCTTCAGTTCTAGAGACATAAAACAATATGAAGAACTAGGGTAAGTTTGGTTATTATATAATTTTTTCTTCTGTTGTAATTTTCCGTATTTTAGTGTGTAAAAGTTAATTGTGTGAGTTTTTTTAAAACGTTTTCCAATTTTTCACTGGTGTAAAAATGTAGACTCAAAAAATATTTTGAGTTTCAAGAAATTATAATTTCATTATGTAAATTTATTGCAAACTATATTACACATCCAAGTACTTAGAAAATTAAATATTTCTTTTGAATACTCAATTTTTAATTAATAGTTTTTAATAAAGAGTTTTTATCTTTAATAATTAAGAGATTGTTTATAAAATGTATGTAATATTTACTGTAAAGAAAAAACATAAAAAGCTTTCCCTTTTCCAAATTTTATCTACTCAGTGACTAATTACGTAAAATTGATGATTAAATGGAAGTAAGTCAAGATTAGTATTTCAAATGTTTAAAAAAATGCATGCGTACTGTCCATGAATACTAAAATGCTTAATAAGAAATAAATAGCTGTAACGGCTCTTTGCAAAGTAAGTAAAAGGAAAAATTAAACCCCTGAATTTCTGTTTTGTTGACCAACCACCTGCCCTATGTCAGTTTAAGGCTAAAAATAGGGTAGCTTGGAATGGAATTCTGAGGAAAACAAAGGCCTACAATGGGCTGTGGCCTCATTGAGGAAAGAAGGCTGTTAGCTTTTTATTTAATTTTTCAGTAATAGTATTTATGTAAAAAATAGGCATCTACGTAATAAAATATTTATTAAAAGCAATTATTATAAAGAATAGTTGTTTTTATAACTATTTTGTTAAAAATGATGTATTTATAACATATTTCACAAATGTTTTTTTTTTTTTTTTTTTTTTTTTTTTTTTTTTNCGTTTCTTTTTTTTTTTTTTTTTTTTCAGATTTGATTATTGTGAAAAATTTTGGGTAATCAAGTACAAATACTTTACTTGTGACTGTGGCAGTTCTAAATGTAAATATTCTAAAGACACTATTCATCACACTTTAGCTAATTATTATCGTAGAGTTAAAGAAGAACAGCAATTAGAAGAGGGTACATTGCAACCACCCATCACGGCAGAATCATAGTTTCTGTGTCATTTTAGCTTTTGTATTATGTTTACGTAATTTAACTTACTGTAATATTGGAGACTTGATGAATTTTTTAAAAAGTTGAAATACTTCGAGAAGGAAAAGTTTTCTTCTTTTTTTTTAATTTTTGCCTGGAAAAATTTTTTAATACAGAAAGAATTATAACTGTTTGTTTATAAAACTATTATTACCATTTTGATGCTTTCAGCAGTTATATTTAAAAGAAAAAACAGTCTTGTAAAAAAAAAGTTTGTAATCAACTATTTTCATTTATGACTTTTGATATTTCTTTTGTGAATATTATTCAAACGGTATCTTTAAATTGATAATTTTCTTCAAGTGTATTTAAAAATTTAACCCACTGTTGGTTCTGCACGTAAAAAGTACTGCACGTATTTTAACCTGCAGTCTTCCTCACATAGCAAAACCAATTTTTCTATGTTATTAGATACTTGGCTTTCTGTGAGAAACACAGAAAATTATTCAATTCTGTGTCTTTTTTTTAATTTTTTAACTAGACCTGGTATTTTCATATTATCGAATACTGTAATAGCCAATGAAATATATATTTGAAATATATACAATTGGTCCTAAAAACCTATTGACTTACAAGTAATGCAATTGTATACAATATTTTCCGCAAAGTACTATTTTTCATAGAGAGATCCTGGTTTTCATAACAGGATAACAATCAATTTACAAAGCAGTACTAATAAATGCTAATTTGGTTAAAAAAATTTTGCTGTAGAGAACTGAGAAGTAACAACGAGAATCAGAGTTTAACCTTTTTAAAATGAATATAATTATGCGTGCCTTTTGTGAATCTGTTTTCTTAATGCTTTTGAGAGTATTGAATCTTAGTAGAATAAAATGAGGTTTGTCAATTTCAAGAAATGCATTCAATAAAATTGTTGTGTTACTGATTAATTATTTAAAATCTCATATGAAATTTAAATATTGTTTTTTTATGTTTTTCAAATGACCAGCTTGTTTGAAAATGTTGGATGTTTCCATTCTAAATTTACTTGCAATATTTATTTCAACATTCTCAATCTATTGAAGTTATTGTGTAATTTATCTTTTCCATTGTATTTATCAGTATGAATTTTTAATTCTATCGACTGCTTTTTAATATTTTATTAAAGTTTACAGAACTATTTAATGTCTCATTACATCCCATGCCTTTAAAGAGCTGCAATAAATTATGCTATTGGCTAACTGCTTTTAACATGAATTAACTCTATTTTTATCAGTGAAAAAAATCATAATTTTCTTATATATGTATCTCTAAACAAGTGTAAGCTATTTTTTTTATTTTAATTAAGTTTTTCAAATTTATTTGAAAATTAATCAAATTGTTATGTTTTAGAATATTGTTAATGCTTCATCTATTTCGCTGAATAGAAAAGATATAATATATTTTTAAAAATGTAATATTATTATTTGATAATTGTAGTAATCACAAGTTTGTCTTGCAACTAGTGTATTTTTGTAATACAACTAATATATTGTTCATTAAGGTTTTTATTTTCCAACATCACTAATTATTAAAAGTTATTATTTTTTAAAAAAATACCCATGTTGTTACTTTAAAGTGGAAGATAAGTTAAGTTGCCCATAATAAGATTTGGTTTAAAATTAATTATGTATCATTTTTCAATTTTTAGATGATAAAGCAAATAATGTATCCTAATTCATTTTTTGTCACAATCAATATGCTCTTTTACCATTTAAAATATTGAATACACATTTTCTTGCTTTCTGAGTACATACTCTTAGTGTTATGTTTGACATGGTGTAAGTACAGAAATGTAATCTAGTACCTAACTTACTTGACAAATAATCAGTTCAGAAAGAAATAATGTCCATTTAAAGAAAGTAGTACTATGTGTTAAAACTCCCAAATATATTACAGTTGTTAAAAATAGCTTACAAGTTGGATGTCAAAAAATTTTTTGGAAGCCATCGGATTGAAAAAGGGAAAATAGACACACGCATTTAATGTTTTTTAAAAGCTATCCATTGTTACTAAACATGATCTTTCGCTGTCATCACCTAGAGTCAAGATGAATAGCAACATTAAAATTCTAAATATTAGCTCTTAATTATTTTTTTTTAGGATAGATTCGGATTCTTGGTGAGAAAGTAAACTAATTTGTATATGCATTTTGCTTCAAAGAGGAGTTGTACCATCAAAAATTAAAATGAAATGCTATCTATTAGACTGAAAAAAAAAATTGTTCAATATCTTTTTCAAAAAAAAAAATTGAAAATAATTAATGCAAAATATTTTTATGTTCTTAATATAATCAGTCTCGAGACATCACCATTTTAAGCAGCTTGTACCCAATGTTTATTTTTCATGGCACATCTGTGAAGCAAAATGCACAAACTTATGGGCCACTTTTTTTCTGGAGAATACTCATCTGCAATAAAGAACAGGAGTCCTAATTTATAATTTCAAAATGTCCTCAAGCTTGTGGTGGAAGTTGCCTCAGGGGTTGAGATGGAAGGTCGAGTTTTGTATAATTGAATAACTTTTAAAGAAATTGAATAAATAAATTTTTACTTTTTTTTAATCTGATGCATATTTTTGAGATATTTGCGCATTTGGAGACTTTTTTTTATACCCTGTATATGTTTTAGGGCATCGTCTATATTACACAATAAAGTTTTTAAAAAATAGCAAATACTGTATGCGAAAATTGTATGCTAAACCCTTCTTGTTAGCAAGAGAGTAAATATAATAGTTTAAAATTAGAGCTCTGCTTTGACGAGTTAAACGGTAGCTTTTTTATTCTCCCTGAAAGAAGAGCTTCTAGAAACACTTTTAAATGGACTTATGTAAGAAAAATCCACTGTTGCTATGACATCCATTATTTTTAAATATACAATGGAGCGTTCACCATAATATCATATATGCATTAAAATGAGTTTAAAAGCAGACACAGACTATGAAGCTACACTAAACACTGACAACATCCAACGGTTTCAGTTATCAAAAGTGGTCACTTTGCTTGTCTTACCCATAAAGTTTTACGACCTGTTGTTTTCAATCAAGATGAATGTATAAAAACCTTAGACCAGTGTTATATTTTATTGTATCACAACATTGAAGTGTGTCTTCGTTATGAATGAAAATATCTCATTGTTTTGTATAATGTTCATAATAAAAATATTCTCATGAGTTTTTTCTTTCTTTAAAAAAAAAATTATCTTATGAATAAATTTATGGTAACATTTATCGGGGTAAAAATTTTATGTAAATTTTGTTTAAACTTAAGCATTATGTAATGAATAAGTCAAAACAGTTGCTTAAAGCTTTAAAAGGTTGAGACATTCCAGAAATAATTTTTTAGCTGCTATTTATTATTATTATTATTTTAGGTTTTTCCTTATAAGGTTATCTTTCTTCTTTCACCAGCATGAGAAACTTTTTTTCTTATTTTTATTAACTTTAATCGCTATGACCTATTACAAATAGGAAAGTAGTCTGGAAATTGGAGCTTTTTTCATAAATGAAGTGAAAGTTAAAATTGAAATATTTTGTTAGGTTTAAAAGGTTTAGGTTTATTTAATTTTTTTTAAGATGCTGCGATCAGTTGACTTATTTTAAGAACAATTTTGTATTTCTGATTTAGTTCCAGCCAAATACTTGTACTTTGTAAAAAATTGCGATTATTATAAGTTCTATTTTAATTCTATTCAACACATGATCCAAAATTTAGCTTTCTTACTTCATGGGAAGTTGAAGAATTTGTGATGAGTGAGTGGTCTATATTCAGTGTGCGATTTTTTTATTCATTATTATTTTAAACTGCAAGTAAATTCTTTATTTCGGTTCCACTCTGTTTCTATAAACTTTCAATATTGTTTAGTTATTTATATTATCATGCATGTTAGTGTAGTTATATTTGTTTAGTACATATTTATTAATTTTTAATATTTTAACTAATCAACAATTTTTTAATTTTGCTTCTACCATTATTCAAATGGTACAAGCAAATTACTTGTATTACAAATGGTTGGTTAGAATAACCTTCTAACTTGGTGAACATAAATTCCTTTTATCTCTCAATATATCTTTAAATATAAGCAGAATAATTATGTAAACATCAACAGTAAGCTTTTACATCTGGACACAGCTCAAAATGAGTGTTTATGAAAATGGACACAGCTCTAAATGCGTGTTTAAAAATACTTAAGAGAGGTTTTTGAGAAATTAGGTATTTTAATTTATGAAATGCGGCTTTTTGATATGTTTGAAACTGAAAGGGGCTGTCCTTACATAGGAAAGAAGGCATGACTTTTCTGAAATAACCAGTAAGTCCGTAAAATCGACGTACGTCTTTTACATTTTTGAGATCTGGATGATTGAGAACGGCTTTAGTTTTGGACGGGGAAGGGTTTCTCTTACGTGTCCAAGTACCGTTTTCCATTACATGTACAAGAAATTCAATCTTATTACATAAAAATTGGCATTTTTGAAAATTTATTTCGAGTTCATGAGCTACGTCAAGAACACTTTCGAAATACTCGAGAGTTTCAGATTCATTAGCAGCCGGTATAACAATAGCAATTATAACGCATAAAAGTTGAACCGTTACTAAGTCCGAAGGGCATACGTCTGAATTGATAGTGACCATTATGTGTAACTAGCGTATTTACAACTTCTTTCACTGACCGGAGCGTGCAAGAACTCATTTTTTAGGTCAAGTGTAATGAAAACTTTGTAATTTTGAAGACAATCTAAAATTATCAATTAAAGGTAGAGGGTAATTATTCTTTAATTAACTTTCGATTTAAACGTCTAAAATCAATACAAACTCTAGATTTACCTTCTTTTTTTTTGAACTAGTACAACTTGAATAGCGCACGGAGATGAACATTGTTCAACAATTCCATTTTTAACCCATTCGTCATCTTGTTCGTCTACAATCAAGCTCAGCAAATGGCAAACGTAGGGATTTATGGAAAATTGGTTCATCGTCAGTTAGCACGATATCAAGTTCAATATTCGCGGTTTTCGTCTTGTCTGGCGAATACGTCATTAAAAGTTGCTCAACTTTTACACGAGTTTGTTTCGAAATGTTAGGACCGATATCATAAGTGGGAGAATCATCAGCAATTGTCATAACATAATTTTCAATTACAGTATCAGAGGGCTTAGAAATCTTTGAAAATTGAACTCCGGCTAGTGAAATAGAGAGATTTGCTCATTGAATAACGTCGCGGCCTATTATTTGATCGTAATTTTTACAATTATTCGGCACAACAGAAATAGTGATAGGGAAATCATCGATAATAATTTCTGAATCAAAGGAACCGATGATGTTTGTTTAGGAAAAGCCAATGGTGGTGTGTCTACTTTTCTTAGCAATGCCAAATTTTTACTTGTATATCTTTTAAATCGTTAAGTTTATGATTAGAAATAATTACTTCTTTACACCTATTAATATGAGAAGGAAATTCGTGAACAATATTTACATTGGCATGAGGCACAGAATTATTATTTTTGTCACACTCGTGTAGCTTTATGACAAAACAGATTACATGATAGACATTTGGGGCCTCCTGAATGATTAGAACGCTATTTAGATAAATGATCGATATCATTGCAGTTAATACAACGTTGAGGAACTTTAGCTGATTTTGAAACATTCAGTTTTGAAGGTTTGCTATAGTTGTTTTGTTTTAGGCTATCATGTATATGGGGAAGATTGGACGTTTGAGGATTATTGATCCGATTGCTGACAACAGTTTCATACGTACGCAATATCTGCTTAGATTCTTAAAATGAATTCGCCTCACGAAGAATAATATTTTCAGAATGAGTTTCGTTAATTCCATTTATGACATACTGAATTATAAATAATTCATCAATAGTAGAATCGCGTCTATTCACCAATTTGTGCATTGAATTCAGTGGCGTACGCAGAATTTTTTCAAGGGGGTTGTTCATAATTTTCTGAAACTACTGAAAGTAATTCGTGTCTGTAATAAAGCACTATTATTTCCCTAATTTAGACAATTTAACTTTTTATTTCGACAACATTGTTTAGTTAAATTTTGTTTTTATTTTTTAAGTTTAAGAATATAATTTTTTTTATAATAAGAGGTAAAATATTTTATTTTNAACGATTTAGCAGTTTCGAAAATTAAACGTTTTGTAAAATTTAATTTCTAAGAGGAACTTATTGCAGGAAATAAATCAAAATTTTTCTCAACATCTCGAAAAAACTTTTAACGGAATAAAGATCTTCACCCGAAAATTTTCTACCATTGGAAGAAATATGTCTTAAAAGTAACCAGAAATATGAATTCATTTCCGAATTCGCTAACTCCTTTGAAAAAGAAAAAGGGTTCACATATTTTGTCTACCTAATGAATAATTTTGGTTTAAAGAAAAAGATGTCCTTGAATNATATATTGGCACAGAAATATCCGCTATGCTAGGATCTCAAAGTTTCGAGCTGGAATGAATAACTTCAATAAGCACAGCATCTCCAATGGTATTGTTACTGATTTTTTCACTAGTCGAAATAGTGGCGACGACCGGTTCGGCGATTGAATGAACTTTTTGTTAAGACAAAAATAAAACAGATTTAGCGACGAGCTCCGAAAGACAAGCGGCAGAGATAACTCTTAGTCTGACTAACTAACTCCACTGTACTCCGTTCCCCCTTTTATATAATTTTTCACCACATCTTCAAAATTCTCGAATTGACAGAACGTCTAGGATTCCAGAATCAACGCGTAAAGACCTCGCGAATGACAGCTAGTCTCGAAAACTGTACTGGCAGGACAGAAAGGAGCCAGTCCGTAACAGTATCACGTGAATTTGGTTTCAAAAGTACAACCCTATTATAGTAAATGTTTTTTCAGTATTCTGAGAAATACCGTGAGAAAAAAAGGCAAATAAAAATATATAGTCTTAAAAAATAATAGCACGCATAATTTCTGCAAAAATTGTTATTTTTGCCCTTTTATCTGAGCTCAAGGGGGGTGTTTAAACCCCTAAACCCCTCCCTTGCGTACGCCACTGATTGAATTAAAACAGTGTATATAAATTTCGGATTTCAACATTTTTAAATTCCTGGTAAATTTCTATTGAAGTAACAGTATCTGATTTTTTTTAATTGATTCTTTGATTAATTCTTTCTTTTTGAAAACAAAAAACGATTTAGCAGTTTCAAAAATTAAACGTCTTGCAAAATTTAATTTCTGAGAGGAACTTATTGCAGGAAATAAATCAAAATTTTTCTCAACATCTCCAAAAAACTTTTAACGGAATAAAGATCTTCACCCGAAAATTTTCTACCATTGGAGGAAATATCTCTTAAAAATAACCAGAAATATGAATTCATTTCCGAATTCGCTAACTCCTTTGAAAAAGAAAAAGGGTTCACATATTTTGTCTACCTAATGAATAATTTTGGTTTAAAGAAAAAGATGCCCTTGAATATTTGATGTATGGAACAGTCCCTCAATAAATTATCGTTTCTTCTTTTAACATCTGTAGAAGAACTTGAAGGAATATAATACATCTCTTCATTCAGCGTACTTTGAATTTCTCAGAACAAATTTCTTTCTTCCAGTTTGATTTTATATATATCTTCCAATACATAAGCCTTAAGTCACAATAGCAGGAATCTATATGTGAACGTCTTAATGAGAAGGTTGGTTACGTCTTTTTGGATTGATTTTCGTCTGGATTTGTAGGTACGTTATCTATTTTTCATCATCCATCTCAGGGTTTTCTAGGGGATTTTTTCTCTTCAGGATAGTAGGAGGAAAGGTCTAATTTAACCAAACATTGATTAACAAATACAGGACAGAATACAACAATTAACACAAAAGAAGAGGTACGACCATGGGTACCATGGGGTACGCTTCCAACGTTATCTCGAATAGCTTTTGATTCTTATCATATTTTACGTTTCTGAATGTGTTGATCATTACATTTGAACTTATTACAATTATCCAGTACATTCTCAAACTCCGATGTACTTTAATGCTAAATAGTTACCATATTCTTTAAAAAACTTTTCCATTCTTTGGCGGCTTGAGAAATTCATAAAACAACTAATTACCATGTTTTACTTCACTTGCTCTGTTTGTGAGATCAAAAATCTTGCAATCGGAACTTTGTACAGTTTCCTACAAATTATCGAGCTTAAATTAGAATTAGAACTGTGTTTCTAGTGGTAATATAAGTTGACATTCCTAGTCATCACAAATGAGATTTGTTGATCATTCGGAATTCGATTCCTTTACAACACACACAAAATTGCAATTGAGAAGTAGTAAAATAATTTTAACTTCGTTTTTCAAGAGGATATTTTTTCTTCTTCTTTTCTTTTGTCACGCATAAAATGAAAAGCATTTCAGATTCCACGATTTCCCCCCGAATGAACGCATGAAAATAAGAAATATATGTGTTAAAAATAAAAACATTCTTTACATATGCCTGAAATATCTTTGTATCAAATTTGAATATCATTTTATCAATATTTATATTATAAATAAAAACTTGAGCAAATTTCTGATTCCATCATAGAATAGTCTTGAGGAGGAGCATTTCTTTCGTTATGATTTTATTACTTGAAAATCCACCACGCTCTTCATTTTAAGCGTGATTGAAAAAGAATCTTCATTTTAATCTGAAAGTAAATTATGGTTTTTAAAAACTACTTATTTTACTGACAAATATTTGATTCGCTTTGAAATCTCGTACTTTGTAAACCCATTCGATTCAATTGTCAGATATTTATGTATCAAATCTGCTGAGATTTCACTAATGTTCCCATTCAATCTTAATCGGTTTTGTTGGGTCTATCCGTTGAATTTTCCTGACAGGCTTTTCGAAGTTCTTCATCCAATCTGGGATAAAGCTTATCCTCGGAACTCCAGAGCGGAAACTGTGTCCAAACAAAAGCGAGAGCTCTCACCTACTCCGATTTGATACTTTTGTCCATCAATCTAGAGAAGCGGGCAATGAAGAATGGGACAGTGATTTCTAATGGACGTGAAGGTTCGAAGCCACAACATATCGACCCGATCGACCATTAAAGCATTCCGATCGGAGCCCACGCTGTTACTAAGGTGACACCGGTTTCCAAGACAACATCAAAAGCTTTTCCTCCACTCTCAGAACAACAGTTTCGAATTAAACGCCGTACAGATTAGCAACAGTTTCTTCCATTCTGATGTAAAAAGAATGATAGAAAAAAAAGGGCGCGACTATTATCAATATTCATTTGTTTGAGTTCAAGCTTAGAGCTGTTTCCTAACTTGTAATTAAATTATGACTCTTCGTCTAGTTTAAAAAGTGCGACTAGTTTTTGTTCATCTTATTGAATTAGGAAGTTTGAGAGAAAGTGTTTTGTTTTGCTTCTTTAGAGAAGCGAACTTCAATCCGTTTTCCCCTCTTACCCCGAATTTTTTACTCACATCTATAACATTTTTTCAAAAGCTTAGAAATTTTTATTTATTTAATTTATTGTTGCACATACATGTGCAAGCTTGTGTGCTTATTATGAAGTACGGTTTGAAAGTCCTTGTTAATTTGATGGACAAATCGCACAAGTTTGAGAGAGTCATCACAAATATACATCTTAGATTGCAACAGTATTCGAGCCCACTACCTCCTTGCTAAACAGCGTTTGGCGGAACGAGATCTTGCTTGGTATTAAAGCGAATCAAGTAATAGTTTCGCTATACTATGACGACTATTCTTTTCCGGAACCATCTCAAAATGAGCAGCAGTACTGGCAAACTTAAATTCATTTCGTACTGAGTCGGCCCAGGAAAACTCCTTACTTCTTCAGATATACAAACCTATGTACGAATTATGAATAAAGCTAAATGTAAAATTGCACAAACAATACCACATATATAGAGATGAAGAACCTCTATCAGTGCCAAAACACGTATTCATTATGCTTTTGGATTGTGATAAAGTACAGTGGACAGTAGAAAATCCACTTAGTTCAGTCTACGTAAGAAACGAGGGTGAGCTGTTCCGGTCCTCGTTAAACTGCTGGATTTCACCTGCAGGTCGTCGGGCTACCAAAGCGAGGGAACCAAACCTCCTGCAGAAGATCAAAATTGTGATGGCATGCCCACAGGGATGTTTTCGAGACCGTCGCCAGTTGCCCATTGTGCAGCTCTATAGCAGCGTAAATCAACATATCGAGATTATAAAAAAAAAGTAAAAATCAACAGCAGTAACTGCCAGAAAAACCCGGATCGAAAAGCCGCAGGAATTTAGTGCAAATCGAGGGAAACCAAAAAGTATTTACTCAAATGCTCGATTAGAATTTCTCGTTTCTAATATTATCGTATGAAAATATCCGTTTTTAAAAAGGCCAGGATGATGTCTGTAGCAATACCTGGGAAAATGTCGAACAAAAAGAAAAAAAGGTAATATCGTCGCGTCAAAAAGTGACTAATAATTGCACGAATTGAATTTTTATGGTTGTAAAAATAGTGTATAAAAATATAGAAAGTTTATAGAAAAAAATCATTGAGAAAATTCGTAGCAATCAGAACCGATAAGACGATCGAAACACCGTATGGATTTATCGACGCAAATTGTGCCTGTCAAAAAGTGATTACTCAAATGCGCAGTTCAAACTAAGAGTGTCGTAATATAGTGGAATTTTATAAACTATGAGAAAATCTATTGCTCTAACTGCAATAGAAAAAAAAAAGATGGAAACGCGGAATTGAGATGGCATCGAGTGCGTTGAAAAGTGATAACTGAAATGTGAGATTCGAAATTTTCATGCTGTAATATTATATTAAAAAATTCGATCTAAATAAAAAAAAGGGGGCAAATATGTCACATGGATAATAGGAATTTGCTACTCATTACATTATAAGGTTTTTTTTTAAATGAGGAGAAAAAAAAAATCGTTTTTTCCAGCGAACGATATTTTAAATGTTTGCTATTTGGAATTACTTTTTAGATTATCGATTATAAACTTTTGTGTTTGACCACACAATATGCCAAATAATATAGAATATGTCATTTAAGAGAATTGATTCTTGACGGGCTTAGCTTACTTGAAATAGAATAGAAACACAACAATTGCTACCGTAAGCAAGTGCCACGTTTCAGCAACTAATCAGGATACCCGCACTACGTCACTTGCAGGTATCCCATTACACCAAAAGTTATTCGAGAATTTTTTTCTGTCTCGTATTTTCGAAGTTTATCCAAAATTGCATTTTTCTGCTTCAAAAAAGTTGTTATCGCGAGTGAATGAGAACTTAGGAAGAAAAGGGGGGGGGGGGGGCTGGTATAAGGACGGAANTGCATCTCAAAATGCGGTCGGATGTTGTTTAGGTCAGTTAGATGAAGAAGGAAATATTCGTCCCATAGCTTTCGGTAGCCAGAAGCTGAATTCAACTCAACAGAAATGGTCTACAATTGAAAGGGAAGCTTATGCTATTATTTGGGCTTTGCAGAGATTTGAAACCTTACTCTGTGGTGCTAAGATTATTTTATTAACTGATCATAATCCCCTAGTATTTCTGACGAGTGCGACACCCCAAAGCCCGAGGTTGCAGAGATGGGCGTTAGCCATTCAACGCCATGATATTGAGGCAAGTCACATCAAAGGATCGAAACTTAGTAATGCAGATGCATTGTCCAGACTGTAAATATAAACTAAAATAAGACTCTGAACATTTTTTCCTATTATTATTATTAGGTGATTAAAGTAAATACCTAGTGTTAAGTTAAACCTAAGATTCAGTGAATATTTGGGTGAATGTGAAACATAGTTTGTTTATGTGTAAAGTGTGACCCTTAAATTATTTGCCATATTCGATCTTTGGATCTAATATGACTCTGGGGGGAAGGTGTCAGGGTCACGTGATGTAATAACACGCATTTTCTGATGTTGCGAGCTAAAAGCTTGATATTATAGATATGATTTTTTTTTTGTTTTGGTTTTTGAACGATGGATGAAAAAAGAATAATAAAATGGTGAATTAGTTTTTTGTAGAATTTTGCGTTATTTCTTTTGTAAAAGGTTACGACTGAATATCACTTTGAAATGTTTTGGGGATATTTGAGTTGTATGCTGTGATAATGTTTTAGCGTTAATAAGAATACTTTTTGAAAGATTTTTGCTTAAAAATGATAAAAACTTTTAAAAAAATTATAAGTTCTCAGTTCATAATTTTTAAAAACAAATTCTGCCGAAGATATGTATTAACAGTTGTCACAGTGAAAACATGTATATGCAAATATACTGTGAAAAAAAACAACAACTGAAACAATATCTTATTTAGATGCTGAGAAAAGGTACATCGAAAAATGTTAGTTTTAGCATTATTGGTTTATACCCTACCTACTCTCCTTAAGATTTCATAAAATATATATATGTTCCAATTCCTAATATGAGGTGATGGTCAGTCTTGTTGGTACCATCATAAAATATGATGGTTTTTGATGGAAGTTCATGATGGTTACCATCATATTCATGTTGGTCCATCAAAGAAAAACCATCATAAATTTTGTCTTGGGTAGTATTTAAAAGCACTTATTACAATCGTATATAATGATACATTTTAGAATGAGTTCAACAATATGAAAACTTTTAGATAACTACCGCGGTCTAATAATCTACTATAAATAGAATGAAATGAAAGGATAGTTTTGAGTTATATAATAAATCCGGAGATTGGTCTTTCATTAAGTTTTGGGTTTCGGGAACTCCTGATGTGAAATTCTGGTTATAGATTGAAACCTGGTTTTCTGCTAAACATTTTTTTTGTAATAGTACAAGAAAAGCTATTTTGTGCTTAGTTCAAATCAAATTGTAAACTAATAGTATAAGTTATCGTTCATCAGTTTGCTGGCGTGTAGTTCGTAGTAGTAACAAGTAGTTTAAAAAACGCTCACAGAACAACCCTCCTTCTACTATACACTGTAACTGTTAGCTTTGTAAATATTTCATTAAATTTTATAAGAAATAAGGTAGGTAGGTACTTTATTTGCACCTTACTTGAGCTGCATAATGGGCTATTAGCGATGGTCTAGCAAACATCCCTGAGACATGCCATCCGAAGACATGCCATCACAATTTTGATTATCTACAGAGGGAATGGCTGTGGTAGCCCGACGACCTGCACGTGAAGTCGAGGAACATTTTAACGAAGATCAATACCGTGCACCCTCGGTTCTCACGGAGGCTAAGCAAAGTACTCACATACCCGCTTACTAACGGCAGTCAGTGATGTTATACTGAGAACCCTGTCTTTACGATCAGTCAACTGCTGCACTTAGAAGAAATAAAGATAAGCTTGATTTACTTCCTCGTGGTCTTTTTTGGCTAAATTCATCTGAAAACAGCAAATGTGTGAGAAACTAAAATGTCTGTCGTTTAAAATATTTTTTGCGAAATAAACCATATTGATGGTAATATTATGACTTTCCATAACATTGAATTCTGCCACAGGCTTTATTTATTTTAAAACAAATTGCAACGGAATTTTTTTAAAGAAACATTTTTAATATCTGTTTCAACTAGTAAATTGCCTATCTCGAAGTTTAATTTTCTGTACTCATTTAAAGATGGAGAAAATATACTAGGTGGTCTTAAGAGTTTTAATTGTGTGGTTGGTGCTAATAATTTGTTCAAGATATTTGCTTAAGCAAGTTGCAAATAGTAAATGAAGATTTCTTTTAGATACCAACAAAAATAGATTTCGCCATACTATAAGAATTAATTTTCTCTCTGAACTATTTAAAATGACTTTAAAGTTACAGCAAGGTCAGATTTTTTTAAAAATTAGACGGTAAACACAATGAAAAATAGTATACAGAAAACAACTAGTTTGTGGTTAAATAGTTTCATAATTTTTTAAAAACAGTTGTTGGACTACTTCATGTTATCAAATTACTTTTGTTAAAGATGCATTGCTTCGATCCCCAGAGGCTGTTTGAAGCCCATCTAGCTTCAGATTGATGGGTACCAGCCTGTCTCAGAAGTAAAGAAGGCCTGTGCGCAGTGTTGACCATATTGCTACAATCATGCAGATGGTCATGAAATTGTGGTGTTTTAATCTCTATGACCATCCTCCCCCCAAGCCCACAACGGCTTGTTGTGGGAATGCTTTACTTTACCAGTGAGGAAAATAGAATGAAAACCTACAAAACCTGTTTAATTGCCAAATAAAACCGCGATGTTTTTAATAACCGCCCTTCATCAGCTCTCTGTTCCTTTCGCAATCCAACAGCTTTTGACGTTTTCCATCCTCTCTCCTGACGTAGTGTTTCGTTAGATTTCAATAAAGTTTTGATAAATAAATAAAGTTCGTAAATATTAATATACTAATGGGTATATATTTTGACAGAAAATCTGAAATTATTTATTAAAGACAGAACAACCAGCATAAATAAGTCCTCTTTCATAAATGTAATCTAAAACACATTTGATTTGCTTTAAGCCCCTTTTACATCAACGGAGTCAAGCCTATTTGGCGCGGGTGTTTATCATTCTACTTAAAAGATTTCTATGGCATTTCATCTCTTAAGTGCGTCCAAATTATGCATCGCAGATTCTCTCCTCCATTCAATTAGCGGCCCTTTAATGGCTCATTTTCGCAAATGAGGTTTCACCTCAACACCCTCGTCAGCCGATGCAACCCCCTCTTTCGTACCACAGGAACATATTGCAAATCACATTCGATTTCCTTCAAAACACCATCCCAGGCCTTAAAATTATAAGATTAAAAGGAATTGTTCCCTCGGTGTCATCATTAGCTGGTCATGGTGTGGGGGATGTGTGAGAACAGATGAAGTGATCTCCGATAGTAAGTCACGTGACAGAGGTCTTCTCACGTTGCCTTCTAGTGTGCTGTTGCCTTGGTAACTGCACGCCCCCGACAAGTCCTTAGGTTTTCTTGAGAGTTCTTTACCTCGGCACGATTTTTTTCACGCATCCTTGGTCTCTTATACAACGAAGCTGAAAAGTAAAGATTTAAGCGTTGAAGGTTTGTTATGGCAAAATCTAAAATTATATATATTTTCAGAAGAATTATCATATTGTATAAGAATATTTAACACCTACTAAACTGAAATTTTAGGTTCGCTTAGCTGAAATGTACGCTTTAACCAGAATTCTACATTCATTATTTTTAGTAAAATACTCGTTTTATGTATCATCATCAGACCAATTTATTTAGAGGTCACAATTTATTAGACTGCTTTCCATATTTAATTTATAATAGTTTAGTTATCTCTGTGACGCGTATCATAGTTTAAATTTTCTGGATTTGGTATTAGACTAGGCATTCAATATGAATATCTGAAAGGTTTTATAAGCATTTCAAAACTTTTAAAAGCAAGAATCAGAATCTTGTGAAACACTGATGATTTTTTTTCTTCCAATGCCCACCTGTGTTAACATCCGTCAATTCAGCCATTTACAGGGCGATTTTGTTGGCCTCTCTTTCAGGGGCACCATATTAGGTGGGCCAACATCGCTCCAACAGTGAGGACAGATAGTACAGAGAAGGAAAGAACATCCATGTGCTTTGCCCGGGATTCGAACCCAGAACCTTTCTGATGCAAGGACCGTTCCCTGCCTCCTACACAAGCCGGTCAGCCACATACTGATGAATGATCCCACAATTATTGTTTAAAGCACCTGTTAAAGATATAAACGTTCTTAAATTAGTGGTAATAAATGAATATTTAATGAAAAAAAAAACCAATCTTTATAATAATTGAGATTAAATCACAAATAAAATTTAGGAAATGAGACTTCAATGTCCCTTAAACGGTTAAAATCAACGATGCTTGTTGCGTTTTTATTCAATACCTAACGGCTTTTAAATAGAAATATTTACTAAAAGGTGCGGGAGTAAAAAAAAAAGAATTTTTGATTGGAGGCCATTTCGATTTTAAAATTGACTCTTCAGAGGTGACCTTAGAATTGACTCTTCAGAGGTTTAAAACATGATATGTGAATTAAGAAAAACAATGATCAAAGTTTTGCAAACTTTAATTCCACATTTTAACTGCGACATACTTTTCAAGTATACTAAAATTTAATGAGCGCAATCAACAAGACAAATTTGTTCTATGATCATTTAAAAAAAAACAAAAAAAAACGATATGAATACGTAGATTTGCGAGAACTTATTTCAACTACTTTCATTAAATACGAATTCTTAAGATATCCAGAAAATCCAACTAATTCTCATCTCTGAAAGGTATAAAATAACCATAACAAGTTGACGAGGATTTTCAAGTTATTCAAAACGTTGTGAATGCGATTGAAAGTTGATGAAAAGCGTTCTTTATTAGATTTTGTATCCTCTATCTTTCGATAAATGTCTTCTCGCAAGAAGTTTGTGTATAACAGTAAAATCGAAAGAAAAAAAATAGAAAATGGATAAACAGTTCTGGGTATAGGTACAATTGAAATTACAGATTTAGATTAAAAACGAAAGAAAGAGAATTTTTTTTTTATATAAAACTCTTACAAAATAGTAAGTTCGGTTTTTTCCTTAAAAAAGATGGATCTAAACAAGAAACTCGCAAATTTAGAATTGAAGAAAGAATCTCAGAATCTTAGGTAGATACTTTATTTACGTCTCACTTACTGCACAATGGATTATTGTCGACTTTTTGGGAAACATTCCTGAGGATGATCCGAAGACTTGACCTGGACCTGAACCCCTAACCTGGAGTTGAGTCCGATTCACCGGGCTACCATGGTCCCCCAAATTTAAGAATAGCCTAGAAGAGGTTAGTTAATTTATTAAATTATTGAAAATTCTGACCGTAGCTTTAGTCAATGAATTTTTAGAAAACTTTTGTCTTTATTTCAGAAACTGTCATGTGAAACTAGTTAAAACAAAATAAATCGTCTATTTGCGAGAACTTTTTGCAGCATGTTTTACCGTGCGAAAAATTTTAAGATATACAGTGTTTTATCTCAAATTCATGTGCTTGAAAGAAGAGAATTCACAGCTAGTTGTTGGAGATTTTCAAGTTATTTGAAATGGTAGGAGCGTGATGGAAGGTGAACGGAAAGAGCTCTTTTTTAGATAATGAGTCCTCTATTTTTCCACAAACTGTAAAGTGGATGAAAACGGTGGAAGAATAAAACGTTCTGAGCGTAGATTTCAAAGCTCAGATTTCGAGTTATAAAGAAAAACTTTTAATATAACTATTTGAAAACCAACCATAACTGGCACGGTAAGTTTTTATTTATTTACTTACTTATATTTAAAGATGAATGAACAACAAAATTTTCACGAAGCTGGAAATAATCAAGAAGAAATGGTTGATTCGTCAATTCATTGAAAGTCCCAACTTCTACTATAAAACTAAATTTTTCTTTCAATTTTAGTTTGAAATCGCCAATAAATTTGTAACCTTTTTTTTCAGAAAACTACTGTTTTTATATTTCACACCTTCATACGTTATACGAAAATAGTTCAAATAGAATAAATCGTAAATTTGTAGGAACTCATTTCAACATGTTTTATAACATAAGAAGTCTTAAGAAAACCAGCGATTCAATTCGAGTCCTAATACCTGAAAAGGAAGAAAATTCACTCTCAACAAGTTGGCGAGGATTTTCTGGATATTCGAAATGCGATGAAAAATGTTCTTTATTAGATTATGTGTCCTCTATCTTCCGACAAATGCTTTTTCGTAAAATTTCTGCCTATGACAGTAAAATGGATAAAAATGTTCTTCGAAGGAAGGAAAATGTATTTTCATTACTTTTTCCAATATAAATATAAGTGCTTCTTCTTGAGGTAGGGATCAAACACTTTCCATGCTTCCTTTGAACTTCGAGTGTGAATTTTGAAAATGAATAAAAATGGACATTACTTCGATATTCCTCTTTAGAGAGTTGGTGATTTGTTTAACCTATTGGAAACGCCTCCGCTACTTGTGTGGGCTTTAAAAAAGGTCAGCGTGTGTCTTTTTTTTTGACTGCGAACGATGGTAATTTATTGGTATTGAAGATTTTATTCTATAAACGTATCGGAATTACTTGTGCTTCGAATGAATGATTTGAAATTCGAGAAGAAATGGAGGATTTCGCACTTTCACGTAGCATCTCTCAAGCCCACGTATGTAATATGTTCTGCGCAAGCTCTGTAAGAACTACGCTATATAGAACATTCATAAATGAAAATGCAGGATGCTACAATCTCTTTTATCTTACAAAAATTTAATAGATTTTTTTAATATAATTTGTGGATTAAAATCGAAGAGACTGCAGCATGTGTGATCACGCTACATTGAGGGTTAAAATGTAAAAGTTTTAGAGCAATTTTTTGAATGGCTTCCCGCAATATTTGACTAGAATACTGTTCTCTAGACTTAGCTGACCAGTGCTTTAATATACAATTTATTTTTAATCTGCATACCTACTCTGCGACCTATTAATGCCCAATCACTAAAGTTTTTTTTATGTGCTAATATGAAAAAAAAGGAAGCATAACCGGAAGAAATTGAACTATCATTGACGACAATGATGCTTAATTAATGTTAGTAATATGTTAATTGATATAAATAAATATCTTATGAACTAAAAAGCAAAAATAATGAAGAAAAGTTACTTATTCTTTATTGGGTAGCCGTAAATCGCCCTTCCCCGATGACGCTTAATTATTGTGTACAACTGGCGGTAATATGTGCTACTAGTATTATAGTAATTGGTGCAGTTTCGATAAGAATTCTACAGCGGGTTTTCCGTAGTTTCAGTAAATACTTTTTTCAGTGGTAGCAAAGACAGTGTATTAATATTTTAACGAATTAGTATTTAAAGAGATTTGTTTCACCACTACTTATAAATATTTTAACTGTAAATGAAAGGCCAGATAAAAAAATCGCGAATGCTCCAAAATCCTAATCCTGTTTTCCAATAAGAATTCCATTAAAAAAAATCGGCTTTAGTAAGCTGTCACAGACAAATGTATTTTTCATAAAACTCTAATGTTAAAGAGTTATTTAATACGCACCAAATATACTAATATAGGTATAAATTGTTAGATTGATATATTTAGTGATTATTATAACAGCACCGATACTAAGTATTTTTAATATCGATACTTTGGAAAAAGTGTTTCACGGCCCCCCGAAAGGGATATATACCGAAGAAAATTGAATGATAGTAGTAAATTTTGCCTATTATGAGTTGGCCGCGAGCAATAGTCTTATACCAAGTGATGCTAAATACATTTTACCTTCATTTTATTGGGATGAACATCAAAAATATGAGTTTTGTTTACTATGAGTTTTGCTAAGCCACCGAAAAGAGCAACAATTAATATTAAATTGAAAAAAAGGAATAAATTTAGCTATACTAATTGAAAAACTGATTGAAAGAACCAGGTAGGTTATGAAAAAAAAATTTCCTCCGAACAATTTTATTGCCAATTTATTCGAAGGCGGGACTAATAATTCTTGGCTTTATTTTATTTGCCACTGTCTAATATGAAATAAAAATCATGCAAGCATATTAAAAACTGATGTGATTAGCTACTCTAAGGTTAAGGTGAAGGCAAAATCAGTTCTGTTAAATTAAGCATACCAAAATTGATGCTACCACTTTTTGTCATTTTCTCTGATTCATTAATTCTCCTAAAATATCACTTACTTGGTTTTTCTATCAAGCTCTTTAATTTTTTTGGTATATGCTTTTCAGTTTTGAACATGATTTCGTAGTGTTTCTCTGTACTGATTCATTGATTCTTTACTTATTTAGTGCGAAGAATGGGTATTTAGCTAGTATAATATATACCAGTCGTTAAACAGCCGATTCAATTTTTGAGTTTATGACTCCCATTGTTCAACTTGATAGCCTTGTAATTTTGAAACCAATTCAGAAGACAAGGGAATTCCTGGATCAAGAGAATCGGGAGAAATTTGTCTTCGTTGAAGACTTTTCAACAGAACTAACCCATATTTGCGTTACATGCAAAGGAAACCCACGAAAACCTTTCATGGTTAGCCAAACGGCAAGGGGCTTCTAACCTATGATCCATGTACCACTGAGGATATTTTGAGTAAGATCTGCGGTCGGAGTGAGCCGGGTGCGGAATTCGTATCGTCCAGCCATCGTTGGGGTTCGAACCTTAATCACCTTATTGGGAGGCAAGAGCTCTATCCCCTGAGCCACCACGGCGCGCATTATTCTTATTACTGTAATTTACTTCCCCTAATAGCAAATTTTTCTATTATGCTTATTTTTTAGTTTATTTTATATTACTGACAAAAAAACCATTTACCGATGATTGACAGCACAACAAAACAGATTCACAATTTTAACCAAATAAACATTGATATAACATATATATAATTTAACATATTTATGTTACTGACTTATATTACACACAAAATGACCATTTGTTGATGATTTATAGCAAAACAAAACGGATTTACAATTCTAAGCAAAATGAACAAATATATAATTCAGCATATATAAAAAAAAGTATAAGTAAAAAATATATATAATCTTGCTATACCTACAGCTTCAGTCATCAAAAACCGCATAGTTCTCAAGAATTTAGAAAACGTATATATCATAAAAATAAAATGAGGCAAAGTGAAATGTATTAATCCTCCTAAGCTGAAAGTGTTTACCAGAAATAAATTGTAGATTTATAAATGATTCACCGCTAGTGTCACGAAAAAACGACTGGTTCTCCATACCTTTAGAATATTTTGAGGCATGGGATGGAAATATTTATTCGCGTGGTTTTAAAGCTATGTCACTATAGCTCATCCTCTCACAAACTCTTTAAGATGAGAGTCCATTACTGGCATCCTTTTAAGATAGGAGTCATTCTAGAGAAGAGAATAAACAAAGTGCAGTGGCTCTTTCGAAGTTCTTTTTCTTGAAGCTGTCAACGAAATTATCTTTATCGGAGGAAAGATAACTAATGCTTTTACGTGAGAGTTTTAGTCAGAAGACCAACTTTTCCCTTAAATGCTCGTTGGTTGTTTTTTTTTTTTAAAGAAAAATATGGCATGGCCGATTTCGTATTCCATATTTTTTGGAGGTAGAATGAAAGTTATCGTTTGAAGTTTGCCCTTTTAAAGCTTGTGAGTTTCTAATAAAATATTTTGGAAATTTTAAAAAAAATATTTTTAAAATTATTATAGAATATTTTTCTGTAGATTTTATAAGCATGTAAACTGGTATAATATTTTATTAAAAACTGGTCGAAAATTTGGGAAATCGATTAGAGAGTGAAGAAAATAGAAGTTCGATTTGATGCGTTTTCGCTTCGGAAATCAGAGAATTTTTTCTCACTATATTTCGCACGAAAGATTATAAAAAAATGTTTTCTACAGCATGTCATACAATTCCATTTGAAGCATGTGTATCTTTTGATCTAGCTTTCATACAGCACAGCGTTGTTACAGCAAATGGTAGCTATTTTGTACAATGTTTTGTAGTATCTATCAAGTTAGCAACACTGTCTGTTGAGAAAGTTTGCAACTAATTAGAAACTTAGTTAAAAACATATTTAATTTTCTAAGTAAAACCAGCAAACAGTACATTTTAATCCATTTTATTGGTCATTTTCGGTCAGCAGGTACCATATCAGGTAACATCAAAAGGTTGCTATCTTATCTCAATATTTTATCTTATAATTTGAATAAACAAACAGAATTTTACTTTTAGTTCACGTAGAACAAAAAAAATATTTCAGTTGAAAAGAAACTGTGTCAATATTTTCATACTTTAAGTTCATATAAGTAACACCTGCATCATAATGTCTGAAATAACTTGTGCATTGATGTCCTCAGAGCCTGATAAAATTAACTACCGTATTATCTTTTACTCGCAGATAAATGATATTGGCATGTTTTAATATTAAATGTGAAGAAATCTGGCATGAAAATGTCACTTAAATGTAACATAAAATCTTGATTTCAAATAAGAATTTTTTATGGCATTCGAGTTGTTGAATAATTTTATTTTGAAACTATTTGAAATATTCCTGAGTTATGGGAAATAATAAACCACAAAATCTAACTCAAAATAAATCTTTATTTTTTACGTACACATTAATTTTACAATCCTAATTCGATGGAGAAATCCTACCTAAAAAAATGCAAAACTTGCAAAATTTGACATCACAGAAATTTCAAAACCTAATAGAATATAATATTATTTCCATTAAATTATCCATGCGAATATTACATTATTTTTCTCTAACATAACAACCCTGTTTCATTCGAATACTCAATGGCTCTGTAACGAAATTTTTATTCCAATAGCTGACAGAAAAATTCCCTAATTTGAAGCTTCATTTAAAAGTCATAGAATCACCGAGGAAATGTTGAAGCCAAAATTACGTCACTGTTCTTACAAAGGGGTTCATAATCGGGTGGAAAATATAAAAAAGATAGCAAAAGTCAGACATTATCATCAATTAGATGTATTTACAATAACATAGAGTTTAAAAGAATGGCTTAAAAATGTCATGATAACAGTTCCCCGTATATGTTGTCATCTAATTTCATAGGGAATTAAATTTTTTCTAAAAATAGTGTTAATACCACTAATAATTTGAAAGTCTATAAAATATTTTATAAAGAAATTACATTGCTAACAAGTGAGCAATTTAAGTTTCTAAATATTATTATCTAAATTCGGAAGAAATAAAAAAAAGTAGTATTGAAATTACTATTTATCTAAAAGAATATAATATTTTATGAAGAAATTACATGGCCAATTAATTTGTAATTGCTTCAATAAGTAATAATAAGTTAATAACAATTGTTTGTAAGCTTCTTAACTCGTAGAATTTAATTTTGAGCTTTCTTAATGTTTGGAATGAAAAATTTAGTTAAAAAGACTCAACCAAAATAAATAAATTAGTTTAAAAAATTCCATTTGCACTCTCTAGCGTTGTTTATTTTTCAACGGACAACAACTTAATCTAAGCTGGATACTTTACAAAATAACGTTCATAAACAAAATAAACGAGTCTAACGTTATTTACTCACTGTTTTATTAACGTGTTTTCCTGACGACTACACACATTGCTCAGTCGTCCATACTTCATAAATATAAAGCTATGTTTCCTGTTTTATTTTTACCGGAGAAAAAGGTAAAGGAAAAAAAAAGAAAAAAACTCTTCTCAGACGATAAAAAGGACTCTGGGGGGATTTCTGGAAAGCAGTAGACTAACAGAATATTAATCTATGCACACACGCAGAGTGGGAAATGTCTCGGATAGAAATAAACGATAGCCGTAATGTTTAGTTTAGGAAACTCTTTACGAACGGTTAATGGTCAATCGTTTTTACTTTTTGGCCGCCAACTGAGAAAGATCATTTTGATTTATCTGGATTTTATGTGATTGTATAGCTACGTTCGTGTTTTTATAGTATCCTAAAATGTTCTAAAGATGAAATGGCGAAGTTAAATTGTGTAATGAGTTTTTTTAAAGATCAAAAGGTTAGAAAGGTTAAAAAAGATTAAGTTTATACTAGTGTAATAAAAAAGTATCTGAAATACTTCATTTAAAATTCATCTGTAATATATATCATCCGCAAACTTTTTTCAAGCATTTTTACGACTTCAATGACTTTTTGAAAGCAAACAGGAAGGTGTTTAATTTTATCATCGATTCAATAAGTTAAGAGAAAAATTTTCGTTCCGTCAATTTTTCGGAAATGGTTTATATTTTTGAGCAAAGATCATGCATTATAAATATTATTATTGCCATCATTATTATAATTATTATTTTGCAATGGAAGTTCTAAAAACCCTAAAATGTTTCCAAACGCCTTAAGAGAAGTACAGCAGTATCTGTTGTTGTTGTTGCGTATGTCACTTGCAATAACAGCAAGCTTGTTTGAAATCAGGCGAATTTTTAATGAAGAGGGTGTGTATCTTGTTTTTTCAGTGGCGCCATCTATGGTCAAAAATACGACTTCAGACACACACACATCACAGCCAGCTATACAGGGAGAACCCAATCATACTTCATGTATTTAATTACAGATCGCAATTTTGACCTGAACCAGAGAACGATCAATCACAAATTCAGTACCTCCCAATCAATCAATCAGTTCGGTATTGATTTGTCATGGGAAATTGAAGGACGTCACGACCCTGACAGATTTAACGTGCACCAGTCACCATTTAATTTACGGGGATTCTCATGTTAGCGGTATTCGAACTCACGTTCTCACGAACACTATCCCAACGCCCTATCAACAAAGCTATCACGGTCTCTATCTTTAGCAGGCTAAAAAGTTTAAAGGAGGCAGAGAATTCATCGAAGACGATCAGATATGTGGTAAACTGAATAGTTCAATTATTTATTAACATATCATTCAAGTTAGAGATATTCGGGGAACATCATTCGACAATTACAGACATTATTGAAAAATTTCCCATATCATTTAATTACTTCCAAGCAATTTTTGAAAGAATATTTAAATTTGCGTACATCGAACCTTGAGTTGTTTTGTGAACTTCGAATTTGTTCCAAAAATAAGAACGCGTTCAAGTCCCGTGATCGAGGGTTCCACTTCTCCTCTTCCACAGCTACCAAGATGAAACTTGGATCTATGATTTTGACATAAAAACAGCTCAAAAATCAGTTGACTGACACTAGGATGATGAAACAAGACCGAAAAAACCCCGCCAAAATCACTCAAAAAATCAAAATAATGCTGACCGTTTTCCTTACTTACTGAAGTATTGTGATTTAGAAATCTTATCAATTGACCAGGCAGTCTATAAAGAATATTTTTAAATCTTTTACGAGGTCAACGGAGTTATAACTGCACACAGTGCAGTTATTATTCGCCAGTTTTTGGATTAACATTCAACAAATACAGTCCCCCCCCATACAATTCTAATACAGCATCGTGGGAATTCTCCCAATTCTTACGGTTGAAAGTGCCTATTGTTTTGAGTTTATATTATATAAAATAAAAATTTCTACAAGCTGAAGAGCAATTACAAAAAGGGCTTTAAGGCATGTTTTAATGATTGTAAAAAACGTTGGCAAAGTTGCAACTAAATAGGAGGAAAGCATTTTAAATGAGATGAAATAAATTTTAGTAAATCTGCACCGTTGAGTTTATTGTAGAACAATTTCGAGTATTTTTTGATCACAGTAGCATATATTTAGAAAACGCTTTTTTTTCAAGCAATCTAACGGTTTTCGTACGTTATTGTTCCTCATAAATTGAAAAGAAAAAATATAACGAATTTGTAGTTCTGGTTCTGTTTAAAAATGTGGTTAAATTTGTTTTTAATGAATATCCGTTAGATATAGAATATGTATCAGTGGTAAGTGTCGTTCAAATATTGTGTAACCTTATTTTTGTCACCTTTAGGACGATTTTTATCCTTCTTATTATCTCCAAAAAGCAGCAAATAACAATCCTCCCTCTCATACTGCGATATAAGAATGTCACAACACCCCTCCCCCTCCCTTTATTTTTGGCTTGAAATAAGGTTTTTATTGTAGTACTTTAATTTTAACACTAACTTAAAATTTTAGTTGTAACTTTGTTACGGTTTAGTTCATTTTATAAAATTACGAAAAGAATATTATGAAAGAATTTGTGTTTTCCTTATGCAATTAAAACTTTTGAACTCAAAAACTATTTGAAGAATTTCTTTTAAATTTTTTCGTACCTTAAAATTTAACTTTTATTTCATATTTAAGCTTTTCAATAGAATTTTTCTTTAAAATTTTTGTTCGAATTTAAAAAATTACTGAATAATTGAAGTTTTACGCAAGAATATATCATCTCCATCTTTGTTGGATGGAAGATGCGCACCACAAATCCCCTGACACCCCCGCCTTGGGTGATTACGTAATATTTGTCACCTTTTAAATTCGGAAGCAAAAGGGAAAGAATTGATTTAAAATAAAAAAGAGCTGATAAGCAGTCTGGTCACACAGAATCCGATAAAATTAGCTTGCATCTTTTTACCATAGTTAGCAATAGACTACACCTACGCAGTTTGCTTTACTCTCATATTTGCATCGCTTTTTTTCAATTTTCTTGTCAACTAAACATTAACGATAAAAACTCAGAGGGTGGGATACGTATTTGACTTAATGCAAATTCTTTTCGTCGACCATTAAAGAGTAGCAGCTAAGCCTAATGCCACTAAAAAATTCACGACTTGGGTATATTTTGGTATTTGAAAATATTTTACTATTTGAACTTTAAATAAAAATCTCGCAATATCATTAGAAATACGTCAAAAAAAACCATTTTCAAAATAAATCTCCATCTAAGATTGAAATAAATGAATATGAATATTACTTCAGTATCATTAATAAAGATGAAGATTAAATATGTCGCCGAAATGAAGATATGCCGAGTGCAAGATTTTATTTCATAGCATAAAGGAATATAATAAAGCAAAGCAATTTTCTTAAATCCGCCAGTTGTGAAGGAATTATTAAATTCCATTACTTCCAAAAAGGATGTTGAGCAAACAATCATCCAAGCGAAGTCTGCCTAAAATGATTAACAACTTCACTTGTTGCTGCGTGATTACATCGTTAAGTTATCCGAGAAATAGAAAGAATGAGCTTCTCTCCTGAATATCGCCAGAAAAGGGCTTTGTTTTCTTCCTTTTTTTTAACTTTTTAGATCGATGGAGAAATAACGTTTTTATTTTTCTCATTAATTTTGGAAAAGAACCTTTTTATTCTATTTTAGAAATAAGGCGTTTGGAGAAAAAATTAAGGAAAATTGACTCCATTAAAACTTTATTTTTAAACTGCCAAGTCTTTTTCAACTTTTTTTTATGAAACAAACTATATTCGTATTTTTAAGAATTTTTTTTTCGTAACATGAAAAACATTTTAAATACATTGCTGGCTATTATAATTGCTACACCACTAAAGAATGGAAATAATAGAGTGATATTTATTGGAAATAAACATTATAAGAGAAATTGAAGTGATCAAATTTATATGAAATTAGTACCCAACAACAAGTTCGCCTCATGAATACTTCCTAGACCGCCGCCAATAGCCCAATGTGCAAGTCTATTGTGACGTAAATAACGCATCTACCTACCTACTAAGTACTCATCAAACACCGAAAAGTTATGGCAGAAATAAAAAATATTTATCCTAAAGAAAGAGAGTCAAATAGATATTGTATAGGGCGTTTTTGGAAGCCTGAGTCAATTAATCTTCACGATGATGTCACAATTCATTATCAGTAATGATTGGAGAGTGGTGGCGTGCTATAGCATCGTAGTTATTATAATAACTCACCAACTATTAACCACGATGTTTCTCTGTTTAGAGATCAGGAGAACGTGCTGGTCACGGCAACAGTCAAACATGTTCCGTATGTACAAAGATCAGGTAAAATGCTTTCATGCCTTTTATTGCTGAAAAACAGTGTTGGAGGGGTTTTGAAGATAGAGCAGATCCACGGGCCTTAACAGTTCTGAAATGTAAACTATTGGTGTTCGAAGCGCTAAGAGGACAAACAAGAGGTGACCGACACAAAGTGCCAATGGCACCCCATAGCATGGCAGATGATAAGTTAATATGATGATGTCAAATGCAAGTTGGCAATCGGTTGAGTCTATTATGATTCTGTATATATAATGAGATTTCGTATGTTATGATGAAGTGGCGCTAGTCCTGTCTCCAGTTTGGTCATTAATCACCCCACAGAAGGTGCTTCTGTGAGTAACACAGAGACAAGGATAACAGAATCCATGGGTGACACACTGACTGTACATATTAATGCAAACATCGCCGAATTATTCGAGCTGAAGCTTGCAAAAGACTCCATTTTGCGACTCATTGTTCGTGTTGTGGTTGTGGAATCACTTGTGGTCATGTGGGTAAAATGCCCAGCTTTTTGGCTGTTAAAGAGGATGCCGCTGAAATCTAGTATCCTACAATCATTCTGAACACATTAATTACGCATTTTGTGGACAGTTTAGGAACCTCGGTCGATGAGAGAAGATCAATTATGCAGTACGATTAATTGCAACCCTATCACGCTTTCAAATCAGACACATGCTGGTAGGCATTTCACCATTTAATCCAAAGCTTTACAACATATTTTTTAATTTGAAAATAGAGTTCAAAAGCAAATTGAGCCAGGTAAAAGCCCCTTAAGCCTATGCTTTTATACGCATTATAGGTGTCACGCGCTTTGTATGAATACGTTGAAATCTAACTATTGGCAGATCACCCAATGTTTTAGCAGATTTTTCCAGTGAGGCGAGTCACCTTTTTCATGTAGCAGTTTCTATGACCTCTAAAATATTATTATTACAGTTGGCTTCCAATGAGCTGAACGGGGTTCGAATCTCAGCGATGGCTGGTCGATACGAATCCCGCTCCCAGATCGCACCGGTCATAGTGCTTACGTAACAATATCATCAGAGGTAGACGGATCATTGGTTAGAGTCCCCTTGCCGTCAGGCTAAACATGGAAGGTCTTCATCGTTTTCCTCACCATGTACCGCAAATGCAGGTTAGGTCCATCAAAAAGTTCTCAAAAAGGGCAAAATTTCTCCCAATACTTGACCAGGAGTTCCTGTGTCATCTGGTTTGGGTTCAAAATTACAAGGTTAAGTAGTTGAACATTAGTAATCGTAAACCCATAATTGGGTCGGCTGTTCAGCAACAGTTATAAAATAAAATAAAATCACCAACAATAGTTCATACTTTTATAATATTTGTCAAAAATAGAGAAATAAATAGACACATTAGGGGTTGTAAATTAATATTTAACCAAAGGGGTAATAAAAGCACTAAGAGAATCTTTTGAATCACTTGTATGCAAGACAGCACAGAAAGCATCCAAACTAGTTTAGTTACCAGCAAAAACTTAGAAATTTTTCTTACAATCGCTTTTTAACGGTTATTTTTTACTCCTGCAAATCAACATGTCTTACTATTTCTATAATTTTCGGAAGTGATTCAATTGATTCCGTTAGCTGTTTTGGTTTTTCCTGACTTCAAAAACTAATTTAAGTTTCTTTTTTTTAATAAACTTACTTGGCTTATGAAGATAAATAAAACTCAAATACTAAAGGAATTATCAAATTTTATTTCTTCTCGAAGTAAAATCTGTACCCTTGTTGCTGTGTGATTACACATTTCTGCAGAAAAAATGAACTTTTCTTTTCTCTAAATCACCAAAAAGGGCATCTTCTTTGCTCCTTGTTTACTTTTAAAATCAATAGAGAAATAACACTTTTTTTTATTAATTTTGTGAAAGAAACCCTTTTTTTTATGAAGAAATAACATGTTAAGAGGAAAAAGAATTGTTAGAAAATTGACTTTATTAAAACTTCATTCTGCAACAGCAGCGTCATTTTTTAATACTTATAAGAATATTTTGTTTAATAACGGATTTATGTGAAGGAAACTGTATTTGTATTATTAATAATTTACAACTTTTGTAATGAGAAATTTTTTTAAGTATTATTACAGTGTCTATATTAATGCAGTAAGTCATAATATTCCTCATACCAGAAATTATTTATTAAAACCTAGAATTTTAATTCAAAATTGTGATTCTTCTATTGATTTTTCAAAGTACACAGTACGGGGCCTTGTGTATATATATATATATATATATATATATATATACACANACGTAGGATTACATGACATATATATATATATATATATATACGTTTTTATATTTTATATAGAAAAAGAAAATAGTTTCAAATAATATTGTCTACGCTAATTTTATTGATTTTATGTCCTTCCTTCCACACTGTTCAAAATTTCTCGGAAAAATTGTTAAATAACAATCTGTTTAAGTGTTATTTTACCATATTTAAACGAAACAGTCGAATAACTATAAATAAGATAGTTATCAAACTGTTAACAGTGAGAAAAACCGCTTATTAACTGCTTTCACCAAATACGGTTAAACACCCAGAATTCATATCACCAACTAAGTCCACCTAATGAAGCCACTTAATCCCTTGCAACTGCATACTTATTATAGCCTAGATGGCTAATCTGTCAATCACATGACAGATATAACTAGGGCGCTGCAGAGTTGATTTTACGATATTTCATCCATTCCCTTTAACACATTTCCTGTATATGTATGGTTTTTCAACCATGATAGTTGTAAATGGTTTAAAAGCCGTATAGTTTTGTATTCATATTTTTTTTAACCATACGAGTTGTAAACAGTTTCAAAACCGTAAAGGTAAAAAATGTTCCTTACCGTAAACTTTACGGCTAACTGGATGGACTGACTGATGTCGGTTACTTTATCAAAAGTGTAGAATAAAAATTCTGACTGAGAATCTATTTAGATTTTCGTTGTACTCGGATCGTAAGCTTTCTAGCTTAATCTCTATTCTTAAATGTGTATTTTATGAGATTACGTATGAGGCATTAGATATATATCTTCTCATCTTCGATATTCAATGATGATGGAAGGTATGTGTCATCATTATTTGTTTCCAAAATATTAGTTTATTTTTTATAATAATGCTTCGTTAGTTTAACTATTTATACATATGTCACTTTCAATATGCAGTGCTTTTATTTGTACCTACCATTAACGCTCCAATGTAGCTGCAATATTCCACTCTAAATTTATTATTAGGTAGATCCCTAATTTTCTGGTATTTTTGGGAAATATTCGGAAAGAATAGCGGACATAACGGATAATCGAAATAAAGCAAATTTTTCTAGTTATAATATTGAAAATGTAAAATACTTGAACAATAGGTCTTCAATAAGGAAAAATCGAAATTTTGCTTGGAACAATATACACTTTAATTTTTGGAACAATATGCATAAAAGTCTTTCATGTGTTTAGTCAAAAATTAATATAATTTTTAAAAAAAATCAAAATAAAGATATTATTTTTTAAAAACCACGTTTTTGTAGTGGAGAATAATAATCAAAAAACAAAAATTTGAAAAACGAAAAATGTGGGGCGCATGAAGTACATAACAGTGCACATACACATACATATGCACGCACACGCACACACACATTTTTTTACTCATGCACATGCACAACCGTACACACTTCCACATTCAGATACAATTACAGATATACATACACATGAGCAAACATACTGTTACTGTTATGTATTTCATGCGCCCCACATTTTTCGTTTTTCAAATTTTTGTTTTTTGATTATTATTCTCCACTACAAAAACGTGTTTTTTAAAAATATTATTTTTATTCTGATTTTTTTTGTACTCACTTCCAAAATCTCAATTTTTTCATTCACTGTACACAAAACTTTTCAACTGACATGTGACACTAATTTGAAATAATCGAATCGACAACAAACGGCAATCGCGAAAATATTAATTTTTCTTTAATTTTAATTTTATTTTACTTTGTATGTCTTCTTTCTTTTTATTTTTGTGCATTGTCATCCAATTCTGAACTATGTGCCAAATTTAAAGTCTGTAGCTAGTCAGGAAGTTAGTTTAAAATCGATTAAAAATTCCACCCGAACAGACATACGCGAAGGCAAATTGATATAAACGTGGTAAAAAGGTAATTTGTCAAATAATAAATGCTTTTAAAAGAAAGTATTGTCAAGTAGATTACATTAATGTTGAATTACTAAAGGCGAAGGAATACAAAGAATGTTAATCTCAATTTAATATTTTATTCTACTCATCTGAATGCTGCATGAGCTTACATACAATTATCGAACTTTCTCGAACAGATTCCGCATTCCAGAATCAGGAAAATTCTAGAAATTGAATGATTAACAACATAATCATTAACAGAAGCATAAGAGTGAACTGTGTTGCATTTTTCAACAAAAACGACTATTCGATAACTTGCGCCCCGGTCGAAATTCGAATTCCCAAGCTGTTTAGACCGTAAAACGACACTTTACTACGGAGCCACCGACACCAAAGAAAGTAATAGCAAGTTTTGTAACAGCTAATATAAAAACCTCTAAATATTAAAAACGAAATAAAAATAATACAAAAAGATTTAGAAAAAAAAAATTCATTCAATTCAAAGGATTTTAATAAAAGTGATACAAAAAGAATTTTAAGAAAAATAAAACATGTTCTTCTTCATGCTGATATAAAATGAAAAACTCATGGAAGGCCGAAAAAAAAAAGGCTAGGCTGATAGAAAAAGCTGAAAAACCATAACCAGTTTGATTGCTTGATAAAACTTGCTGCTGTTTCTGAAAATCACATTTGAACTACTCCCGCCGGTTAATATATAGGTTTTCATGTTTTCAGTTTTGCTTTACACAGTAGTAATTTAGTTAGATTTTGTTTTTTTCTTGCTTTCCTATTACTTTCGGCGCCTTATGTGCCTTACTTTCTGACAAGGATTTTTAAAATTATTTATCAAGGAGGGTCCTTATGGACTAATCTATATGTTAAAATAGGTAAAAGTTCCAACGTCATAGAATTCAAAAATAAAATATGTTGTTTTCTTTTCAAAATTCTATTTGTAAAATTTTTAATTTTTTTAGGAAAGTTTTTGTAAAAATA
>NC_092204.1:57885125-57894918 GCF_043381705.1 Parasteatoda tepidariorum
TCCTGACCAAACTATGGGGACCACATTTCTGAGATTGCGGCTACCCCCTATATTTTGAAGATGAAAAATCCAAATATGTGGAAAAAAATTATGTTTATTCAGAGAAAGTACGTTTTTGTGTCTGATTTCGTAACTTAATTAATAGTTAGCACTAATTAATTAGCATATTTGAGGTCACCTCCAAGAACCATTAAGATTGACTTTTAGTTCGTGAAAATCCGATCACTAGAACGAAAGTTATTTAGGGTGATATCTTTTTTTTTTGCGGACTGTTCCCTACCATTAACGCTCCAATGTAGCTGCAATATTCCATTCTAAATTTATCGTTATGTAAATCCCTAATTTGCTGGTATTTTAGGGAAATATTCGGAAAGAATAGCGGGCATAACGGATAATCGAAATAAAGCAAATTTTTCTAGTTATAATATTGAAAATGTAAAATACTTGAACAATAGGTCTTCAATAAGGAAAAATCGAAATTTTACTTGGAACAATATGCACTTTAATTTTTGGAACAATATGCATAAAAGTTAAAATATTATTTTTATTCTGATTTTTTTTTGTACTCACTTCCAAAATCTCAATTTCTTCATTCACTGTACACAAAACTTTTCAACTGACATGTGACACTAATTTGAAATAATCGAATCGACAACAAACGTAATAGTAATTTTATTTTACTTTGTAAGTCTTCTTCCTTTTCATTTTTGTGCATTGTCATCCAATTCTGAACTATGTGCCAAATTTGAAGTCTGTAGCTAATCAGGAAGTTAGTTTAAAATCGATTAAAAATTTCACCCGAACAGACATACGCGAAGGCAAATTGATATAAACGTGGTGAAAAGGTAATTTGTCAAATAATAAATGCTTTTAAAAGAAAGTATTGTCAAGTAGATTACATTAATGTTGAATTACTAAAGGCGAAGGAACACAAAGATTGTTAATCTCAATTTAATATTTTATTCTACTCATCTGAATGCTACATGAGCTTACATACAATTATCGAACTTTCTCGAACAGATAATCAGGAAAATTCTAGAAATTAAATGATTAACAACATAATCATTAACAGAAACATGGGAGTGAACTGTGTTGCATTTTTCAACAAAAACGACTATTCGATAACTTGCCCCGGTCGAGATTCGAATTTCCAAGCTGCTTAGACCATAGACCGACACTTAACTACGGAGCCACCGACAACAAAGAAAGTAATAGCAAGTTTTGTAACAGCTAATATAAAAACCTCTAACTATTAAAAACAATATGAAAGTAATACAGAAATTTTTTTTAAAAAAAAGTTCATTCAATTCAAAAGATTTTAATAAAAGTGATACAAGAAGATTAAAAAAAAAACATGTTCTTCTTCATGCTGATATAAAATGAAAAAGTCAAATAGGAAATTTATTAATCATTTTCATAAAAAAAATTCGCCTGGCAGAAGAAAAAAAATTAGAAAATTTTTGACTGCTCGATACTTGCTTCTCCAACTTAATTTTTTCTATTTCAAGTTGACAGCAGATTATACAAGTGCCAGTTCCTTTGAAATGGAAAATAACAGGCAGTAAAAATATTTAGCAGCTTTTTTCTTTTAAGTGCTAGATGATTTTCTTTTGCTATTAAATTCCTTAACAAATTTCCAATAGCAAACTTTGAGTGTAGCTTTGCAAATAGGTATTTTTACTATCGAGAAAAATGTGTGAATGTAACCCACCCTATAAAGTGGTTTGTGGCTGTATGACGTGGGTGACGCTACTCCACCGCCGTGGCTTAGCCATAGGTGCCCACTGGGTAACGATAAGAGAGTAGCAATTCCGGCATTTCTGAGGCCAATGGGAAATAGATTAGCCAATAGATTAGCCATTAGCCAATGAAAAAAAAACTATCGAGAAAAAAAAGGCTATTAAAACTTTTAGAATCACTAGTACAGAAGGTGTGACGAAAAAACCAAACCCAGTTAGATTGCTTGATAAAACTTACGGTTGTTTCTAAAAATCACATTTAAACTACTCTCGGTTATTATACAGGTTTTGATGTTTTCAGTTTTGCTTTGCTCAGTAGTGATTTAGTTAGATTCTGTTTTTTCCATGCTTTCATGTTATTTTCGAGAGCCTTATGTGCCTTACATTCTAACAAGGAGTTTTAAAATTATTTATAAAGGATGGTACTTAAGAAGTAACCGATATATTAAAATAGGTAAAACTTCATAGAATTCAAAAGTAAAATATGTTGTTTTCTTTTCAAAATTCTATTTGTAAAATTTTAATTTTTTTTAGGAAAGTTTTTGTAAAAATACATTTTTATGGAGGTCCAAGTACAGTTTTGTGATTCAAACATGGACAACTTGGAGAAAATTCTTATGATCAGTTTCATATTGGTTTATGAAATGGAATAAAACGTACAGCATTTAGATTCAAATGAACATTTTGAATTGCTAGTCACACGTGCTAGTCTAGTAAAGTAATGATATACTAATTCCCTCTTTATGGTGTTATTATCATTTAAATCAAAGTTACTTTTTATAAAAAAAAATACTTGAATTTTAATTTGGAATTTTTATAATTATATGTCTAGTAATCTTTTATTAACAATTTTATTCAATTAAATTTACAGATTAGAACGTTATTAATGTGTGGAGATAAATTTATATTTACTTTATATATGTCTTTCTTTACACAATTATAGTCAGGGCATTATTTCTGCTTTTATCAATTACTTTGACTACCTATTTCAGCGTACATAGTTCTAAAAGTTCCATAATATAACTTTATATACACTATTAAAAATCCGACGCATTTTTACAGAAAAACTTCTGCCAGCAACAGGTGCAAAATTTACAAAGTTGAAATTTTACAAAATTGCAGGTGCAAAACTTTCGTTTAATATGTTTTGCGCAATATACAGGGTAACAAAAAATTATAGGGATCACTTTTGTGGTTATCTACCATTAAAGTTTTAAAACCTTTTTACATATATAGCATACTGATCTAAAGCTCTACTATTTGACTTTCAGTTGCAATACTATTTCATAAAATCACAAAATGGCGAAAGTTCATTACAACTGATGAAGCTTAGATCTATCTAGCTGATACCAATGCTAAATCTAAAGTTCAATATCTTAGCCGTGGACAGAACAGGCGAGACTTGACACCATCAACCACGGTGCCTCATGTCAAAGGCGTAATGGTTTGGATGGGCGTATCCGCCCATGGTGTGACCAAACCTCGGTTTGTGAAACCTGGGGCCCGAAATAAATTTTGAGTATTCCATACAGAAGATATTAAAGCCCTTTTTTAAGGATGATTACTGCAGATTGTACTCTAATAGTGATACTGTGTTCCATCAGGACTCTGCCCCATCGCATACATCTAAGGTCACCCAGAAATTCCTAACAGATCAGCAAGTGCAATTCCTGAGACCAGAACAATGGATTCCAAACAGTCCTGATGCTGCACCATGCGACTATTTCCTATGGTACATCTGAAAAACAAACTGAATAAGCGAAGAATTTCTACATTGATAGGCCTTCAAAGAGCTATTAGAGAAGAGGTGAAGAAAATCCCCCAGAAAATCATTTTGCGGGCTTTAAAATCATGGCCGAAGCGCTGTAGACAAATCTATTATGCCGGAGGTCGACATATTGAGAAACATCGCTGAATTTATGTAATAAATTTTGGAAATAAAAACATTTAAAAACGATCCCTATAATTTTTTGTTACCCTGTAGTAATAAAAAGTTGTAGAACTATTTTGTGAATGGTCTTAAACGCTTCATCGTCTGTGTCTTTGAGGTTTTCATAAAAAATAGTTACTATGTAGAATAAATTAAAAGATTAAATAACAATTGATAGTAATACATTACAGATATTTGATTATTAGAATTGATTTACAAGTACTGATTCACTATGACACGTTCTTTTGCTGTTGTTATTTAGTGATTTAGTTGCAGTAAAGACAATAAGCTATGAAAGGATATATGCTTCATCACACTGCATCTACTTTTAGGAGATATTAATTTCCCCCGAGTCGCCAAACATTGTAACCCGAATTAGATATATGAAACGAAAATAAATTACTTCGTGTAAGTTTCAGGTTTCTTTTCTTTGGGTTAAATGCATATTCTCCTTTATATAAGTTCATGAAATCGATATGAATGTATCTCATGAAAAAGATGCATTTGAAAGTATTAATGAAATGCTGCATTCAGTCCAAATGATGACAGCGTATAGTTTGTACTACGTATAATTAAATAAAGAAACGCAAAGAAATATATCACAAATAAAAGTACATGAATAGTAATAGTATAGTTTCAGTTCTATAAACAGTTAAATATTGTCTGAAAGAACTTAAGAGATATATTAAAGATTAAGAAGATTGAGAAATCTTTCATCGTTCTACATAGTGGAAATTAGAATCAGAGGTTTTAAGTTTTCTTTTTATAAAGTCATTAAACACTGTTCTTCACCTACTGACCTTGATTTCTGATAATCATTCCATACTTCGAAAGATTCTAATTTTGTTAGCGATCTTTCTAGTTTCTCACACTTTCCTAATGTTTAGTGATCCGTGTTCAAATGGTCAAATTCAAGGTAATCAGTGTTCCAAAATCAACATCAAGGGAGATTCAGTGGTTTTGTATCAATAGTTCAAAAATAATTCAACGGCGAAATCAAATCAAATATAACAAAAACAAATATATAATACCGCAAAAAGAATTAATACATATTGACATTTCCGTGTCTACAAGTTCACTGCTCGTAGTTGCGCTCACAGCACCCTCTCAGTGAGGAGGTATATCCATTCTCTCCACTTAAATTTCGATGAAATTTACCAATTGAATAATTAAACAGTAATTAAAAATTAATTCGCAAATCATCAAATTTTTCTGAATAAAATATTTAAATCTCACACAATCTAGAGCATCAAACTTTAAGATTAGCAAATTTGAAATGGAATTAAAGTTCAAATACTTAGTTCAGAATAGTACAAGAAGTTTCTGTGTCTGCAGGGCTATCTGGAATCGGCAATAGTGCTACTTAGTTGATTGCTCGTCGCAGAACACCTGAAGCGGTCTTGACGTCAACAACTCTAACTAGTCCATCTTTTCAAGGCAGAACGTCCACGATGCTCCCTAAAGACCAGTACATAGGCTTACCGTTGGGATTACAGGACTGAAGCAACACCTCCTAGAAGTAGGAAGGCCTCATCACGGATCAATTTAGTAGTCCGATGTGACGAAGTTAACTGCGCAGTAGACGAAAAATAAGAAAGATGTCATTACGTTCGGGTTCTAAGCTGCGCAGTGGTTGAAAATCCGAAATATGTCATTACGTTTGGACTACTAAAGGATATTTACAGTAACCCGTGCTGAGGCCTGCTCATTTCTAGGAGGTGTTGGCTGAAGCGGCATGTAGCCTAGTTCTGAATTAGTTTTTTCGTGTATGCATAAACTGAAAATAAATAAAACAAGCTGAATTTTAGTTTCTGTTGAAATGAAAGCGAAAAAGAACGAATGTAAAGGTGGCGAATGAAATTATCAGGAAAGCATATTTATTAATGGATTTAGTTATTTATTTTGACTGCATAAGATCGATGGGAAGTATTAATGCAGTCTTTTATAAAGTGATGTTTCTTCATAATTTATTCGAAGTATTGATATACGAATAACCATACCTGGACCCTTTCACGAAACTCTATGGTTTAAACTGAAAAGCAGATAGGGGAACCTGTACCTACATGCCTACTTTCACTCTCTATTCACTGAAATGAAATTTTTTCACCTTGCAATCTAAAAAAAAAAACAAACATCTTTAATTCATTGATTAACTCCATTGCTTCGGTTTCCTTTTTTTTTGAAGGAAGAACTACCCATAACCAAGAACTTATTTTGATTTATTTTCTGTTTCTCTTGGTTGACAACCATTAGTGAACTGAGATCTGGAATGAACTTTCTGTTTTATCGAAGATTGATGGTTTCTATTGAATGATTTGAGTTACTTTTACGAAGAGATTACGTCCCGAAATGCATTTAATTCTTCTTCCAGAGCATTAGAAATATCTGTCTGTCTTCTTCTAAAACATCACCTGTTTTATAATGAATATCTTTCAATGCAATATTATTTTATAAAAACAATGAAGTAACTAAAATTTATAAACAATATTTTGTGATAAGAATAAGTTTCATTCTTCTTATCTTTCTCAAAAGGCACTTTTTTAGAGATTCCCAAATTTAGAAAACCTGAAGGGAAAAAAAACTATGATTAGTTAAAATATGTTCAGTCAACTATTGACGTGTGCTCTATACCGTGAAAATATAGCAATGCCAAAGAGGATTGTCATGTTATACACGTTTGAGACTATTAATTGCAATAAGATATAAAGGTAAATGTAACTATTATAAAAGTAATCAATTGAGTGGCTTTGGTAAGTTACAGTCGCTTTGATTTGGTAAAGGAAACAAGATAGTTGTGAAATTCGTATTTTTTTACAAACGTAAATTCGTATTTTAAGTACAAATTATCAGTCTGAGCCGCGATTTCTCAGGGGATAGAGCGTTCGCCTTCCAATGAGGTGAACCAAGTTCGAATCGCAGTTGATACGAATTCTGCATCCGGCTTGCACCGACCACAGTGCTGACGTGAAATATCCTCAGTGGTAGACGGATCATGAGTTAGAATCCCCTTGCCGTCAGGCAAATCATGGGAGGTTCTCGTGGTCTTCCTCTCCACGTAACGCAAAGGCGGCTTCATCAAAAAATCCTCCACGAAGGCAAATTTCTCCCAATACTCGATTCAGGAGTTCCTTTGTCTTCTATATTGGGTTCAAAATAACAAAGCTACGGAGTTGAACATTAATAGTCGTAAACCCATAAAATTTAAGTCGGCTGTTCAACGACGGTTACAAAAATAAAAAAAAACTATCAGTCTGAGCCGTGGTAGTTCAGGGGATAGAGCTTTCACTTTTCAATGAGGTGAACCGGGTTCGAATCCCAGCGATGGCTGGTCGATACGAATTCTGCATCCGGCTCGCACCGACCACAGTGCTGACGTAAAATATCCTCAGTTGTAGATGGATCATGAGTTAGAGTCAGGTAAACCGCGGGAGGTTTTCGTGGTTTCCCTCTTCATGTAACGCAAATGCTGGTTAGCTCCATCAGAAAGTCCTCCACGAAGGCAATATTATCCCAATACTTGATCCGAGAGTTCCATTGTCTTCTGGATTGGGTTCAAAATTACAAGGCTATGGAGATGAATATTAGTAGTCATAAGCCCAAAATTAGGTCGGCTGTTCAACGACTGTTATAAAATATAAAATAAAAAGTTATGAATCTGGAGCAGTGGTTGGTAAATACTAAGTCATTAAAATAAAATTGAATTTAAATAAATGACATGTAATTCGGTAAACCTATTAGAAATGTGCTATAGTATAATTCGTAATATAAATCAAAAATCGNTGTCCGCATGAGTATGAGAAACCAGAGGCTCTTATCAAAAGCGGCGTCCAAATGATGCTGCAGTCCGTATGAGGAGTGGATGGCGTTCGCGTTGCAAAATTCGACGATTGAGGAGCAGCGAGGTGTTATCCGGTATCCTCGAGCACAGAAAAACCATCAACTCCGATGTGTACTGTGACGCCTACGCAGGTCCATCAAGAACAAAATACCGGGGCTGCTCAAGGAGGGTGTGGTTCTGCTCCATGATAACCCTCGTCCACACGTCTCCAGACTCACACACATGGAACTGGCCAAGTTCAAGTGGGAGACGTTGGACCATCCACCCTACAATCCGGACTAGTCGCTCAGCGATTTCCATGTGTTTGGTCCTCTGAGGAAACACCTGAAAGGGAAGCTCTTCAACTCGGACGACATACTCAAGGACGCTGTGAAGGACTGGGTCTCGTCAAGACCACAGGAATTCTGGGAACAAGGAATCTTGCTGCTTGTTTATCTTGCTGCTTGCCGTTGTGCACAGGCCTATGGTGTATATTTTGAATAAAGTCTACATTTGTACCCACCGTGTCGTTTCGTACCTTTTCATTTGATCACCCCTTGTAAAATATAAAATAAAAAGTTCTAAATCTGGAGCAGTGGTTGCTCAGGAGATAGAGCACTCTCCTTCCAATGAGGTGAGCAAGGTTTGATCGAGCATTTGACTAGTTCATTCGAATTCTGTTCCCGGCTTTCGCCGCCCTCAATGCTAACAAAAAATATTCTCAGTGGTTGACGGATCATAGATTAGAAGCTCCTTTCTGTCGGTCTAACCATAAGAAGTTTTGTAGTTTTTCTCTCCATGTAATACAAATGCAGTTAGTTCAATCAAAAAGTCCTTCACGAAGGTTAGTTTATCCTAATACTTGGTCCAGGCGTTCCCTTGTCTTCTGGATTATGTTCAGAATTAAAAAGCTACGGACTTTGATAGTCGTAAACTCAGAATTGGATCAGCTGTTCAACAATAGATTATTTCAGAAGGTTTATTTTTCAACATTCTAAAATAAACGCTTTTACAAAAGTTGCTCAAATGTGAACAGTAATTTTTGTTATGAGTTATCTTGATTAAATAATGCTAAGTGAAGCCTTCTTTTTAATCTTCAAAGCAACCTTCACGCTCTACACTCTACTCTTATATTAATGATTTGAAAATTGGAAAATTCTTTGCTGAAAAAAAAACATCTTTAGAACATTCACCACTAAATTATTATTTTTTTACATATTCTCATAGGTGCAAATAAAAAAATACTCACAGAAGGTTGCATCTGAACTGTATGGAGAATGGTTGAGTATTTCCTATTGTATTTTTTCATTCGTTTGATAAATTAAAGCATGATTTAATAACCAGAATTAAAGCTTGTAATAACAAATTGAGGCTAATAAAACATTTAGCCAAAGAATGTGGGAAAAATAGAGGCTAGTTCTAATACCAAGGTTCTCAAGTACACCTTGACACAAGAAATTTGATGCTTTAACAGTCCAAACGCAATGACGTTTTTTAATCTTCACCACTGCGCAGTTTATGTTCGCTTTGTTGCGCTTCTTAATTGATCCATGCTTAGGCCTTCTCTCTTCTAGAATGTGTTGACTCAACTGGACGACCTGAACTAGGTACGTCTGTGAGGGTCAAAAGTTTAATTTTTAAGCTTGGCATATCAATCACGAGTTATTCACCTATCGCGATACTCCTTACGCAGTACACGCGTCACGAGTAGCTTCTGTGACTTTTAAGCCTTGATTAAAAGCAAATGAAGGACGGAGCCGAAAATGCTGATTTTTTTCAACTTTATATTCAATTTCAATGATCAGGACGTTAACATAAATTAACTGTGAAAAAAACGCAGATTCCGGTAGAATAAAGTTTCTACAGCTGTCTGCCAAAAGATTTAATGAGATATGGAGTGTAAAGATTTAAAAACAAATGGTAGGAATTTAGTTTATAACCTAATGAATAGCGTTTTGAGGATTTTAATCTCTCCCTTGTATTTCTCAATCTCAATGATTAATTAGGGATTTGACACGTTTTGTTCTCCCTGAACGAAACTCCTAATGTGCATAATTTTTTGTCATTATATATATATATATATATATATATATATTTTCCTGATTTTTGTAATATGTATTGAATTTGTTACATGCAGTGGAACCTACACACAACCCTTTGAAAATCGATGTATTTGTGCAGTCATTATTAAATTATGCTGATAAATCATTTTCTCATGCATTTGCTGCAATAGCAAAGTGAGTTATTTATTTCCTTGAATATTTTATTTAATATCTAATGGGTTTTTTTTTTTAGTCAGTAATGTCA